>NC_069499.1:797872539-798196706 GCF_027579735.1 Bombina bombina | reverse complement strand
CGTATCTTGGAAGCTTGGCATTGTGCCGAGATGCCATGAAATCCAATTCCGGTCTGCCCCATCTGAGAATCAATGAGGCAAATACCTCCGGGTGAAGTTCCCACTCCCCCGGATGAAAAGTCTGCCGACTTAGAAAATCTGCTTCCCAGTTCTCGACTCCTGGGATGTAGATTGCCCAACTGATTATCTTGGATACCTCTATTATCGCTAAGGAACTCCTTGTTCCCCCCTGATGATTGATAAATGCCACAGTCGTGATGTTGTCCAACTGGAATCTGATGAATTTGGCCGAAGCCAACTGAGGCCACGCCTGAAGCGTATTGAATATTGCTCTCAGTTCCAGAATATTGATTGGAAGTAGAGACTCCACTTGAGTCCAAACACCCTGAGCCTTCAGGGAGTTCCAAACTGCACCCCAGCCCAGAAGGCTGGCATCTGTTGTCACTATCACCCACGAGGGTCTGCGGAAACAAGTCCCTTGGAACAGATGATCTGGCGACAACCATCAAAGAAGACAGTTTCTGTTCTCTTGATCCAGATTTATCTGAGGAGATAAATCCGCATAATCCCCACTGTCCAAGCATGCACAGTTGCAGTGATCTGAGATGAAAGCGAGCAAACGAAACGATGTCCATTGCTGCTACCATAAATCCAATTACCTCCATACACTGAGCCACTGATGGCCGAGGAATGGACTGAAGTGCTCAGCAAGTATTTAGAATCTTTGATTTTCTGACCTCCGTCAGAAAAATCTTCATGGCTACCGAGTCTATCAGAGTTCCCAAGAAAGGAACCCTTGTCTGTGGGACAAGTGAACTCTTCTCTATGTTCACCTTCCAGCCGTGGGTTCTCATAAAAGACAACACTGTGTCCGTGTGAGAGTTTGTCAGATGATATGTTGACGCCTGAATCAGAATATCGTCCAGAAAAGGCGTCACCACTATTCCTTTCGGTCTGAGAACCGCCAAAAGAGACCCTAGAACCTTTGAAGATTCTGGGTGCTGTGGCCAACCTGAAAGGAAGAGCCACAAACTAATAATGTTTGTCCAAAAAGGCAAACCTTAGAAACCGATGATGAACCTTGTGGATTGGAATATGAAGATAAGCATCCTTTAATCCACGGTAGTCATATATTGACCCTCCTGGATCATTGGTAAGATTGTTCGTATAGTCTCCATCTTGCACAATGGGACTCTGAGAAACTTGTTTAGACACTTGAGATCTAAAATGGGTGTGAAATTTCCCTCTTTTTTGGGAACCACAAATAGGTCTGAGTAAAACCCCTGTCCCTGTTCCAATTTTGGAACTGAACAAATTACTCCCATAGTAGAAAGGTCTTTTACACAGCGTAATAACGCCTCTCTTTTTATCTGGTTTGCAGATAACTTTGAAAGATGAAATCTCCCTCTTGGGAGAAAGTCCTTGCATTTCAATTGATAACCGTGGGTCACTATTTCTAGTGCCCAGGGATCCTGAACATCTCTTGCCCAAGCCTGAGCAAAGAAAGAGAGCCTGCCCCCTACTAGATCCAGTCCCGGATCGGGGGCCGCCCCTTCATGCTATCTTAGGAGCAGCAGCGGGCTCTTTGGATTGTTTACCCTTATTCCAGTTCTGATTAAGTCTCCAGACTGACTTAGATTGGGTAAAATTCCCTTCCTGCTTTGAGGAAGAAGAAGAAGCGGGGGGTCCTCCTTTAAAGTTCCGAAAGGAATGAAAATTATACTGTTTACCCCTCATTTTAACCGATTTATCCTGAGGTAGGGCATGGCCTTTACCTCCTGTAATATCAGAAATGATTTCCTTCAATTCTGGCCTGAAAAGTGTCTTACCTTTAAAGGGAATAGCTAAAAGCTTATGTTTTGATGACACATCAGCAGACCAAGATTTGAACCACAATGACCTACGTGCTAAAATAGCAAATCCTGCATTTTTTGCAGCTAATTTAGCAATTTGAAAAGCGGCATCAGAAATAAAAGAATTAGCTAGCTTGAGAGCCTTAATTCTATCTAAGATGTCATCTAATGGAATCTCAACCTTAAGAGACTCTTCTAGAGCCTCAAACCAAAAAGCTGCTGCAGTAGTTACTGGAACAATGCAAGCCGTAGGTTGTAAAAGAAACCCCTGATTAACAAATAATCTCTTTAGAAGACCCTCTAATTTCTAATCCATAGGGTCTTTGAAAGCACAACTATCCTCAATGGGTATAGTAGAACGCTTAACTAGGGTAGCTATAGCTCCCTCTACCTTAGGGACCGTTTGCCATGAGTCCCGAATGGTATCTGATATGGGAAACATTTTCTTAAAATTAGGAGGGGGAGAAAACGGTATACCTGGTCTATCCCATTCCTTTCTAACAATTTCTAAAATTCTTTTAGGAACCAGAAAAACATCAGTGTAAGTAGGTACTTCCAAATATTTATCCATTTTAAACAATTTCTCTGGAGGAATCACAATAGGGTCACAATCATCCAGAATCGCTAAAACCTCCCTAAGTAACAGGCGGAGGTGTTCAAGCTTAAACTAAAATGACATAGCATCAGAATCTATCTGAGGCAAAGCATTCCCTAAATCAGAAATTTCACCCTCAGACAGTAATTCCCTGATCGCCACTCAGAGCACTGTGAGGGAACATCGGAAATAGCTAATAAAGCATCAGAGGATTCAGTATTTACATTAATACCTGACCTACTGCGTTTACCCTGCAACACTGGTAATTTAGACAATAACTCTGTAAGGGTAGTTGACATAACTGCAGCCATCTCCTGCAGAGTAAAGGAATTAGACGCACTAGAAGTACTAGGCGTCGCTTGTGTAGGCGTTAAAGGTTGTGACACTTGGGGAGAGTTGGATGGCATATCCTGATTCTCTTCAGACTGAGATCATCCTTAGGCACACTTACTTTATATAAATATGCTTTTTACATTGTAAAGCCCTTTCAAAAGTTACACAATGTTAGAGGGGGTAGCACAATAGCTTCTAAACACATAGAACAATGAGAAACCTCAATGTCAGACATGTTGAACAGACTAGTAATACCACAAAAGTCGTTTAAACATTTATTTATAGCATAAAATAAACATTAGAAAAAACGTGTACTGTGCCTTTAAGAAAAGAAAAAGTGAACAATTTTTCCAAAATGCACAAAAAACGTTAAATTATTCCCAAATTTAACTTAAATATCGTTGGTTAATCCAAAAATGACCCAGAAGCAAAGGCAGAAATAAGGCTTTAGAAGTACTTATATCAACATCTAGACAAAAGATAGATAAAAATACCCTCTACAACTCGACCACAGCTCTGCTGTGGCGCCTACCTGCCCCCAGAGTACTTTGAATCAAGTTTCCAACCCTTCAGACCAGGTACACAGTCCAGGAGCCATGAGTTACTGTTTGCAACTGCTAAGCCTGAAGAAAATGTGCCCCTTAAGGTCAAAAGTAGGAGCAGGCCCAAACAACACCGCATGGAAATGCAGTTTTGCACTAAAGTAGAAATACACACACAATATAACCCTCAAGCATAAAAAAATAAGTTTTAAGTGCCAAAAATAAAAAAAACCATAAAACATTGTTTTTAACATTGTCTCCCATGTCACATAATGGCCAAATATCAACTAATGATAAATATAATATAGGGACTCCAGTAACACCCCTCTTATTAAAATAGGTTTTACTGCTTACCCCATCCCCATACAGGGAAATAATGCCAGCCAGTTCTGATACACCAGGTCTCCTCAGAAAAAAATGGCTGCACATACCTTAATGCTGCTTGTAGCATGAAACTGGTCTCCACACTGAAGATGTCTCATGGTTACATCAGAAGTCTTGTGGGAACCAGCGTGGATCTTAGTTACAAATGCTAAGATCATCAAACCTCAGGGCAGAAATCTTCTTCATATCCCCCTGAGGAAAATTGGACGCACCGGTACCATTTAAAATAAAAAACTTCTTGATTGAAGAAACTAAAACTAACACCTCACTTTACCATGTCTTCCTAGTATAACACAGGCAAAGAGAATGACTGAGGGTGGAGGGGAAGGGGAGGGGCTATATATACAGCTCTGCTGTGGTGCTCTTTGCCACTTCCTGTTAGCAGGAGGTTAATATCCCACAAGTAAGGATGAAATCTGTGGACTCGTCATATCTTTGTAAAATAAATCTATACAGTAATTCATATACAGCAAATCATATACACCTAATAATTCTAAATAATAATCTCTAAACATGTGGAAACAATGTAATCATAAATATAAAACATTCTTTCACAGTCATATTATACAATGTATGATATATTCACAGCATTTTTCCTACCATATACAGTTCATCATCAATAACATATTCCAAATTATTTTATATTTCAAAATTTGTAATTAATAATTTATATCCCTAAAATGTTATATGATGTTAGTTTATTTGCTTGTATGTTAGTTTATTTCAACTGTCATTTTTGTTTGCACATTATGCATCGTTTAACAGACCTGGGACACACCCCTTGAAAAGTCTGTTGAATGTTGTTTGTCTCAAGGGGAGAGGTATAAAGGAAACATTTTATAGTGTTATGTTTTGTTTTCCGCTAAAGGGACACAATAGTGCACAAGGAAAATGCTCTAAAGTGTTAGTGCGCTGTTGCTTATATATATCTATATGTGTAACCCCTGCAGAGGAGTTCAACAAATAGTAATCTCCAGCGCAGTAATGCATGACTGGGAGCTAGCATAAAATGAGCCAATGGTAAGAGGCATCTATGTGCAACCACCAATCAGCAGCTAGCTCCAAGTAGTGCACAGCCGCTGCTGCTGCTGACCCTACCTAGGTATGCCCTTCAACCAAAGATGTCAAGTGAACAAAGTAAACTAGACAACAAAAACAAATTAATCATTAGTTCAAAACTGCATGTTCTGTCTGACCCTAACATTTTATTTTGGCTTTCATGTCCCTTTAGTTTTACTTTCCTCATAATCCATATTAAAGGGACATGAAGCCCCAAATATTTATTTCATGATTCAGATTGAGCTTCTCACTGAAAATGTGCTGCTGGAAACCAGTCATATCTTTTACTAGAAGCTTTTTTGTTAAGGGAGGTATATTGCAAAATGCTATTAAATTCTAAAGGTCTTTAAATAGAGAGCAGTTCAGAGATACACATATTGAAAATCCTGGTGGAATCAATATTCCTGGTTTCCTTTGAAGGGACAGTCTACCTGAATTTGTTTATTGTTTTAAAAGACAGACAATAACTACACTACCCATGCCCCAGTCTTGCATAACCAACACTTTTATATCAAACTTATGTTCTGACCTAATAACCAATTTGTAGAATAATACTTAAGGAGCCTAGATATAAAGGTTATTTAAATCTAAGAGTTTATAATTATATGGAATTATTATTTTTTGTCATAACTATATTTATCGATGCCTCAATGGACTATCTAAATATGTATTAAGGTTTCCTATAATGGACAATACATCCTATACTAAAAATTGCTATGATATAAATAAAATTGATATGACCAAAAGATCAATGTGTAAAAATATTATGCATCACATTTTCAGTGAGAAGCTCAATCTGAATCATGAAATAAATATTTGGGGCTTCATGTCCCTTTAATATGGATTATGAGGAAAGTAAAACTAAAGGGACATGAAAGCCAAAATAAAATGTTAGGGTCAGACAGAACATGCAGTTTTGAACTAATGATTAATTTGTTTTTGTTGTTTAATTTACTTTGCTCACTTGACATCTTTGGTTGAAGGGCATACCTAGGTAGGTTCAGCAGCAGCAGCGGCTGTGCACTACTGGGAGCTAGCTGCTGATTGGTGGTTGCACATAGATGCCTCTTACCATTGGCTCACTTTATGCTAGCTCCCAGTCATGCATTACTGCGCTGGAGATTACTATTTGTTGAACTCCTCTGCAGGGGTTACACATATAGATATATATAAGCAACAGCGGACTAACACTTTAGAGCATTTTCCTTGTGCACTATTGTGTCCCTTTAGAGGAAAACAAAACATAACACTATAAAATGTTTCCTTTATACCTCTCCCCTTGAGACAAACAACATTCAACAGACTTTTCAAGGGGTGTGTCCCAGGTCTGTTAAACGATGCATAATGTGCAAACAAATGACAGTTGAAATAAACTAACATACAAGCAAATAAACTAACATCATATAAAATTTTGGGGATATACATTATGAATTACAAATTTTGAAATATAAAATAATTTGGAATAGGTTGTTGATGATGAACTGTATATGGTAGGAAAAATGCTGTGAATATATCATACATTGTATAATATGAATGTGAAAGAATGTTTTATATTCACGATTACATTGTTTTCACATGTTTAGAGATTATTGTTTAGAATTATTAGGTGTATATGAATTGCTGTATAGATTTTCACTTTATGCCTTTGTTTTATTTTAACACACTAGACTGACACCTTTGCAAATAAACACTGAAACAGTCAGGTGTTGAAGGTTACCAATTAAAGGGCCATAATACCCAAATGTTTAAACACTTGAAAGTGATGCAGCATAGCTGTAAAAAGCTGACTAGAAAATATCACCTGAACATCTCTATGCAAAAAAGAAAGATATTTTACCTCAAAAATTCCTCAATAGCCACCTCCCAATTGTAAAGGATTTCTAAGCAGCATTTTAGTGTGTCTGTCCTGGGACATCTGAAGGGATGAGCATCGTGCACTCTTATCTTATTTCACCAATCAGGTAAAGGAAGTTTACAATGAAATCTCATGAGAGTCAAGTCAAATCTCATGAGATCACAGTAAAAGTTCATGACCTCAGCACTGTGATTGTGAGGTAAAATATCTTCCTTTTTTACATAGAGATGCTCAGGTGATATTTTCCTGTCAGCTTTTTACAGTTATACTGCATCAGTTTCAAGTGATTTAGCATATGAGTATTATGTCCCTTTAAGGGTACACGCATTTAGGATAGAGAGGAATAATGTTAGTTAGCACTAGATAGTGGGTATATAAAGCAGGACAGTAGCAGGGTAAAAAATATGCCTGAGGAAACTGCGTATGAGCCGAGAAACGCGTTGCATTTACAGGGGGCTTGACTGTATGCCCCTAGTTCACTCCTTTGTACATGTATTTTAATTTGTTTTTAATAAATAGTACTTTTTAATTTTTAAAAAATACTCTTGTGAGTGATTTACCTGCCTGCACCTGCTTGGAGTGGAACTTAACACACAGAAGTCTGCCACTTTTGGATATTGCATCCTAAGGAAAAGTCCCTTGGTGGTGAGCTGACACACCTTACCATAATATGCCAGCTTGCTCCTACTAGCACATACGTGTGCTCATCTAACATGTGAGTACCCAATCTTTCTTTGTGCTAAGTCAAACACCATATCCTTTGTGATCTGCACAATTTGGTGCTTTTCCTGTGTTTTATTTTCCTACTACAGTTAATGACTGATATCCTCTGTGGGTGAGCTGTCACACCTGATAAAATCTGCAGCCTGTCCCTACAAGCACATAGGTGTGCTCCAGAGCCTTGTGAGTACCCATTTGGCTTTTTTCTGTAGCTTTGTGCTTATTTGATGATACTACACATGAAGCGCCCCTTTGTTTTGTCTTTTATAAAGGATGAGCAGTAGCCTGAAGAGAGGCAAGAGGAAATTATTTTGTTTTTCCTGACCTCAGAACAATCTTCATCAATAGAGAATCTATTATGGTCCCTAAGAACACTACTCTTGTAGCAGGGGAAAGGGAGCTTTGTTCCAGATTCACATTCCATCCATGGGAACGAAGAAAAGACAACAATATATCTGTGTGAGATTTTTCTTGTTGAAAAGATGAAGCCTGAACCAATGCCGTCCAGGTAGGGTGCCACAGCAATTCCACGAGAACGAATCACTGCCAAAAGAGCCCCCAGAACCTTTAAAAAAATTCTGGGAGCCGTGGCTAGACCAAATGGAAGGGCCACGCACTGGAAATGTTTGTCCAGAAGAGCAAATCTCAGGAATCAGCCGATTTCTAGATTAATCCCTATGTATACATACATACATCCATTCTCATAACAACACATCAATGCACACTAGTTCACGGTTGGATCACAATACTTGTATTATATGGATCAATAATCAAAGGTCTCCCTTGTTTCAGAGGCAAACTTCGTTATCTGTCAATGTATACTATAACATAAACTATGAAGTAAGCGATAATTACTAGACCACATACTGAAAACATTGCATAATAGCCATATGGTATAAGCTGAGTCAGCCAAAATTGTATCATATTCCAGCGTAATAGTCTAATGAATCGCTCCTTATTTTGAAACAAATTATCCACTATGATATCCTAATACCGCTAAAGTGCTACGTGCTTGTTAGACCACACACATCATTCTATGAGGACACGCCCACCTTAGCTTACACCATATGGCTATTATGCGATGTTTTCAGTATGTGGTCTAGTAATTATCGCTTACTTCATAGTTTATGTTACAGTATACATTGACAGATAACAAAGTTTGCCTCTGAAACAAGGGATTATTGTATATATAATACAAGTATTGCGATCCAACCGTGAACTAGTGTGCATTGATGTGTTGTTATGAGAATGTATGTATGTATACATAGGGATTAAGCTAGAAATCGGCTGACTTTGTTGAATCAAAGCAGTACGCAGGCAGGCAGGACGCCTTTGAGCGCTTAGTTTGTTTGCAATCTGTGTGAATACGATTGTGAAGTGTGGGATATGACACTGTAAGACATCCTGAATCTAGCATTACCCTTATCCTAAACATGCAGTCTCTCTGGGACACTAGTCCTTTATTTTAATTAGTAAGATGCCCAACTCTGGATTACTTGATTAAATAGTTTGGAAGTGCACATTCCCATCTCTATAAATTCTATAGAGCATTTTGCTTTGTTATGTCCATTTGTATATATGTTCAATAAAGTGTAATTTTTTTTAACTATTTCCTCCAAGAGAGATATTCCCAACAGTAATTTCTCAAGCTGTGGACTCACCATATTTTAGGAAAGAAAAGAAACAGCACTTTCCAAGAAAGTAGTTTAATGTCTACCTTATGCATAGGTTCATAGGGAGGAGCCTGCAAGACTCTTAATACGAAGTTAAGAAAATGGCTTAATACCAGGTATGAAACAAACCAAAGCCTTGACAAAACCATGAATATCAGGAAGATTAGTCATCTTCCTATGAAACAGAACTGAAAAAGCAGAAATTTGCCCTTTCAAAGAACTGGCAGATAAAACCTTATCCAAACTATCCTGTAAAAACTGTAGAATCCTAGGAATTCTAAAAGAATTTTCAGAATAACCAGGATCCAGACACCAAGAAAACATAATTTATGTAAGAACTTACCTGATAAATTCATTTCTTTCATATTAGCAAGAGTCCATGAGCTAGTGACGTATGGGATATACATTCCTACCAGGAGGGGCAAAGTTTCCCAAACCTTAAAATGCCTATAAATACACCCCTCACCACACCCACAAATCAGTTTAACGAATAGCCAAGAAGTGGGGTGATAAGAAAAAAGTGCGAAAGCATAAAAAAATAAGGAATTGGAATAATTGTGCTTTATACAAAAAATCATAACCACCACAAAAAAGGGTGGGCCTCATGGACTCTTGCTAATATGAAAGAAATGAATTTATCAGGTAAGTTCTTACATAAATTATGTTTTCTTTCATGTAATTAGCAAGAGTCCATGAGCTAGTGACGTATGGGATAATGACTACCCAAGATGTGGATCTTTCCACGCAAGAGTCACTAGAGAGGGAGGGATAAAATAAAGACAGCCAATTCCTGCTGAAAATAATCCACACCCAAAATAAAGTTTATTGAAAAAAAGAGCAGAAGATTCAAACTGAAACCGCTGCCTGAAGTACTTTTCTACCAAAAACTGCTTCAGAAGAAGAAAACACATCAAAATGGTAGAATTTAGTAAAAGTATGCAAAGAAGACCAAGTTGCTGCTTTGCAAATCTGATCAACCGAAGCTTGATTCCTAAACGCCCAGGAAGTAGAAACTGACCTAGTAGAATGAGCTGTAATCCTTTGAGGCAGAGTTTTACCCGACTCGACATAAGCATGATGAATTAAAGATTTCAACCAAGATGCCAAAGAAATGGCAGAAGCTTTCTGGCCTTTTCTAGAACCGGAAAAGATAACAAATAGACTAGAAGTCTTTCGGAAAGACTTAGTAGCTTCAACATAATATTTCAAAGCTCTAACAACATCCAAAGAATGCAACGATTTCTCCTTAGAATTCTTAGGATTAGGACATAATGAAGGAACCACAATTTCTCTACTAATGTTGTTGGAATTCACAACCTTAGGCAAAAATTCAAAAGAAGTTCGCAACACCGCCTTATCCTGATGAAAAATCAGAAAAGGAGACTCACAAGAAAGAGCAGATAATTCAGAGACTCTTCTGGCAGAAGAGATGGCCAAAAGGAACAAAACTTTCCAAGAAAGTAATTTAATGTCCAAAGAATGCATAGGTTCAAACGGAGGAGCTTGAAGAGCCCCCAGAACCAAATTCAAACTCCAAGGAGGAGAAATTGACTTAATGACAGGTTTTATACGAACCAAGGCTTGTACAAAACAATGAATATCAGGAAGATTAGCAATCTTTCTGTGAAAGAGCAGAGATTTGACCTTTCAAGGAACTTGCGGACAAACCTTTATCTAAACCATCCTGAAGAAACTGTAAAATTCTCGGAATTCTAAAAGAATGCCAGGAAAAATGATGAGAAAGACACCAAGAAATATAAGTCTTCCAGACTCTATAATATATATCTCTAGATACAGATTTACGAGCCTGTAGCATAGTATTAATCACAGAGTCAGAGAAACCTCTTTGACCAAGAATCAAGCGTTCAATCTCCATACCTTTAAATTTAAGGATTTGAGATCCTGATGGAAAAAAGGACCTTGCGACAGAAGGTCTGGTCTTAACGGAAGAGTCCACGGTTGACAAGAGGCCATACGGACAAGATCCGCATACCAAAACCTGTGAGGCCATGCCGGAGCTACCAGCAGAACAAACAAGCATTCCTTCAGAATCTTGGAGATTACTCTTGGAAGAAGAACGAGAAGCGGAAAGATATAAGCAGGATGATACTTCCAAGGAAGTGATAATGCATCCACTGCCTCCGCCTGAGGATCCCGGGATCTGGACAGATACCTGGGAAGTTTTTTGTTTAGATGAGAAGCCATCAGATCTATTTCTGGAAGTTCCCACATTTGAACAATCTGAAGAAATACCTCTGGGTGAAGAGACCATTCGCCCGGATGCAACGTTTGGCGACTATCCGCTTCCCAATTGTCTATACCTGGGATATGAACCGCAGAGATTAGACAGGAGCTGGATTCCGCCCAAACCAGAATTCGAGATACTTCTTTCATAGCCAGAGGACTGTGAGCCCCTCCTTGATGATTGATGTATGCCACAGTTGTGACATTGTCTGTCTGAAAACAAATGAACGATTCTCTCTTCAGAAGAGGCCAAGACTGAAGAGCTCTGAAAATTGCACTGAGTTCCAAAATATTGATCGGTAATCTCACCTCCTGAGATTCCCAAACTCCTTGTGCCGTCAGAGACCCCCACACAGCTCCCCAACCTGTAAGACTTGCATCTGTTGAAAATACAGTCCAGGTCGGAAGAACAAAAGAAGCCCCCTGAATTAAACGATGGTGATCTGTCCACCACGTCAGAGAGTGTCGTACAATCGGTTATAAAGATATTAATTGAGATATCTTTGTGTAATCCCTGCACCATTGATTCAGCATACAGATCTGAAGAGGCCGCATGTGAAAACGAGCAAAGGGGATCGCGTCCGATGCAGCAGTCATAAGACCTAGAATTTCCATGCATAAGGCTACCGAAGGGAATGATTGTGACTGAAGGTTTCGACAAGCTGAAATCAATTTTAGACGTCTCTTTTCTGTCAAAGACAGAGTCATGGACACTGAATCTATTTGGAAACCCAAAAAGGTTACCCTTGTCTGAGGAATCAATGAACTTTTTAGTAAATTGATCCTCCAACCATGATCTTGAAGAAACAACACAAGTCGATTCGTATGAGATTCTGCAAAATGTAAAGACTGAGCAAGTACCAAGATATCGTCCAAATAAGGAAATACCACAATACCCTGTTCTCTGATTACAGACAGAAGGGCACCGAGAACCTTTGTAAAAATTCTTGGGGCTGTAGCTAGGCCAAACGGCAGAGCCACAAACTGGTAATGCTTGTCCAGGAAAGAGAATCTCAGGAACTGATAGCGATCTGGATGAATCGGAATATGCAGATATGCATCCTGTAAATCTATCGTGGACATATAATGCCCTTGCTGAACAAAAGGCAAGATAGTCCTTACAGTTATCATTTTGAATGTTGGTATCCTTACATAACGATTCAATATTTTTAGATCCAGAACTGGTCTGAAGGAATTCTCCTTCTTTGGTACAATGAAGAGATTCGAATAAAACCCCAGCCCCTGTTCCAGAACTGGAACTGGCATAATTACTCCAGCCAACTCTAGATCTGAAACACATTTCAGAAATGCTTGAGCTTTCGCTGGGTTTACTGGGACACGGGAAAGAAAAAATCTCTTTGCAGGAGGTCTTATCTTGAAACCAATTCTGTACCCTTCTGAAACGATGTTCTGAATCCAAAGATTGTGAACAGAATTGATCCAAATTTCTTTGAAAAAACGTAACCTGCCCCCTACCAGCTGGGCTGGAATGAGGGCCGCACCTTCATGTGGACTTAGAAGCTGGCTTTGCTTTTCTAGAAGGCTTGGATTTATTCCAGACTGGAGATGGTTTCCAAACTGAAACTGCTCCTGAGGAAGAAGGATCAGGCTTTTGTTCTTTGTTGAAACGAAAGGAACGAAAACGATTATTAGCCCTGTTTTTACCCTTAGATCTTTTATCCTGTGGTAAAAAAGTTCCTTTCCCACCAGTAACAGTTGAGATAATAGAATCCAACTGAGAACCAAAAAATTTGTTACCCTGGAAAGAAATGGAAAGTAGAGTCGATTTAGAAGACATATCAGCATTCCAAGTTTTAAGCCATAAAGCTCTTCTAGCTAAAACAGCTAGAGACATAAACCTGACATCAACTCTGATAATATCAAAAATGGCATCACAGATAAAATTATTAGCATGTTGCAGAAGAATAATAATATTATGAGAATCATGATCTGTTACTTGTTGCACTAAAGTTTCCAACCAAAAAGTTGAAGCTGCAGCAACATCAGCCAATGATATAGCAGGTCTAAGAAGATTACCTGAACACAGATAAGCTTTTCTTAGAAAGGATTCAATTTTCCTATCTAAAGGATCCTTAAACGAAGTACCATCTGACGTAGGAATAGTAGTACGTTTAGCAAGGGTAGAAATAGCCCCATCAACTTTAGGGATTTTGTCCCAAAATTCTAATCTATCAGACGGCACAGGATATAATTGCTTAAAACGTTTAGAAGGAGTAAATGAATTACCCAAATTATTCCATTCTCTGGAAATTACTTCAGAAATAGCACCAGGAACAGGAAAAACTTCTGGAATAACCACAGGAGATTTAAAGACCTTATCTAAACGTTTAGATTTAGTATCAAGAGGACCAGAATCCTCAATTTCTAAAGCAATTAGTACTTCTTTAAGTAAAGAACGAATAAATTCCATTTTAAATAAATATGAAGATTTATCAGCATCAACCTCTGAGACAGAATCCTCTGAACTAGAAGAGTCATTAGAATCAGAATGATGATGTTCATTTAAAAATTCATCTGTATAAAGAGAAGTTTTAAAAGATTTTTTATGTTTACTAGAAGGAGGAATAACAGACATAGCCTTCTTGATGGATTCAGAAACAAAATCTCTTATGTTATCAGGAACACTCTGAACATTAGATGTTGATGGAACTGCAACAGGTAATGGTACATTACTAAAGGAAATATTATCTGCATTAACGAGTTTGTCATGACAATTAGTACAAACAACAGCTGGAGGAACAGCTACCAAAAGTTTACAGCAGATACACTTAGCTTTGGTAGTTCCAGCACCAGACAGCGATTTTCCTGAAGTATCTTCTGACTCAGATGCAACGTGAGACAACAACATAAAAAGCAAAATTGATCAAATTCCTTAAATGACAGTTTCAGGAATGGGAAAAAATGCCAAGCAACAAGCTTCTAGCAACCAGAAGCAATGAAAAATGAGACTTAAATAATGTGGAGACAAAAGCGACGCCCATATTTTTTAGCGCCAAAATAAGACGCCCACATTATTTGGCGGCTAAATGCTTTTGGCGCCAAAAATGACGCCACATCCGGAACGCCGACATTTTTGGCGCAAAAGAACGTCAAAAAAATGACGCAACTTCCGGCGACACGTATGACGCCGGAAACAGATGATTTTTTGCGCCAAAAAAGTCCGCGCCAGAATGACGTAATAAAATGAAGCATTTTCAGCCCCCGCGAGCCTAACAGCCCACAGGGAAAAAGTCAAAAATGTTTTAAGGTAAGAAAAAAATAATTGATTCAAATGCATTATCCCAAATATGAAACTGACTGTCTGAAAATAAGGAATGTTGAACATCCTGAGTCAAGGCAAATAAATGTTTGAATACATATATTTAGAACTTTATAAAAAAGTGCCCAACCATAGCTTAGAGTGTCACAGAAAATAAGATTTACTTACCCCAGGACACTCATCTACATGTTTGTAGAAAGCAAAACCAGTACTGAAACGAAAATCAGCAGAGGTAATGGTATATATAAGAGTATATCGTCGATCTGAAAAGGGAGGTAAGAGATGAATCTCTACGACCGATAACAGAGAACCTATGAAATAGACCCCGTAGAAGGAGATCATTGCATTCAAATAGGCAATACTCTCCTCACATCCCTCTGACATTCACTGCACGCTGAGAGGAAAACCGGGCTCCAACCTGCTGCGGAGCGCATATCAACGTAGAATCTAGCACAAACTTACTTCACCACCTCCATAGGAGGCAAAGTTTGTAAAACTGATTTGTGGGTGTGGTGAGGGGTGTATTTATAGGCATTTTAAGGTTTGGGAAACTTTGCCCCTCCTTGTAGGAATGTATATCCCATACGTCACTAGCTCATGGACTCTTGCTAATTACATGAAAGAAATAACGGTAAATCATCCTAGTTTACAGGCTTTTGGGACTGAATTAAGTAAAGTTTCAATCAGAGAAATCTCTGTGTCTAAGAACTAACTGTTCAATTTCCATAACATCAAGTTTAGATATGTGAGATCCAGATGGAAAAACTGACTTAAAAACAGAAGGACTAACCCTAGAGGGAGAGGCCAAGAAGGGCAACTGGACATCTGAACTAGAACCAAATACCAAATTCTGTGGAGTCAAACTAGGACAATCAGGATCATTAGAGATTAGGCTCACCTTGGAAATCACACTGGGTAGAAGTACCAGAGGAAGAAACAGCTTAGCAAGCTGAAACAACCAAGGAGCATCTAGAGCATCCCTCATCTTTGCTAGAGATTCCCTGAACTGTGCAAAGTGCCTGAGAAGTTTGTTGAATTCACTGAAAACCCATCTCTCTGAAGAATCACATGCACATCTTCATTCTTCAACCATCTCTATCAGAAGAAAAACTGAGGTATGTGGGAGGAGTTATATAGGGCCATTGGGATTTGGGAATCTTTGTCTCCTCCTAGTGGTAGAGAAGAGTAGTTCCTAGGAGTAATGGATCGTGGACGCTCACCACCTGTATGAAAAAAATATGTAAAAGCAGCAAAAAACAACTTAAGGAAAAGGATATAGCAAATTGAAGAGTACAAAGAGAAGCATCAAAATAAAATAAGTGTACTGAATAAAATTTGACTAAAGAATATTTAAATGTTAGTCATATATTGTGTGAAAGAAATAGGTATTAAGTACCTTATATACACATTTATGAAAATTGTCAAATGTTGCAATAAACAAAAATTACTAAATCTAATTTACAATTTAACTTTAAATTATATAGATTATCTTATTTAAGCTTCTACATCCTCCCTGCCAAGGTTCCTATGGTCAACCTACAAAAGTCTATGGGTGCCATAGTCAGGTGATTCTGTGATAAACAACAAATCTACTGGGTCAGTCTAGCAGAGTGAGTTTAGTCATGATACTTTCTAGGGTTTTAAGAAGCATGCTCAAAGGTGATTAAAAGACAAGTGCCTATATAGTTATAACCATGACAATTATGTTTCTTTACACTGGACCTTATATGAGGCCTTGACAATTACCTATCTACAGTGATTTGCAGTTCCCTCAAAACTTCAAACTCTCTTGGTAAATCACCGCCAAAAAAACGGCTCCACTGACATCTAACAACTGGATCCAACTGAGGCCACCAAAGCTGCATGGAAGAAAAAAACGAATGAGTGGGGTATTTTTGCATAATTGTACACTATGATGCATAAAGAGGAGAAGGAAAACATACTGCCGCAGATGTCAGGATGATTGGGCACATAGAACGAGATGCTACCAATATGGAATTTACGCCTTCGGCAGGATCATCACATTGTGAACAACAGCTCAAGACACCCTGTAAGTTGGAAATTTAAACAAAAAAATAAAAAATAAAAGAGAATAAGAAATGCTTGTGTAATAGTAGAATGGTGTAGTGGTGGAGTATATACACAGGTTAGTATATAAATCATTCTATGACCTTACTCTAAAGAAATGCAGTATAATGTTGTATGGTAGTGCACTTCCCCGAGGTCCATGATTTTTCTAGAAAACAAAAAAAATGATTTTTTTTTCTTAATTCAATAATGTTTCTCTCCATCAATATCAGTATTATTTTAATTGACTTGAATCCAGTCTTATCGCTCACCAATTCTTCATTGACAAATCTGAAGAAGTCGTCGGAGCTGAAACCTCTCTCACAGTGCGGTGTGATCAGCAGGAGAGGGGGGAGACCAAGAAGAACCCTGCATAACAAACACAAACCTCAAGGACTCAAAAGGAAGCAAAATGACTGTCAAACATTTATGTATGAAATTGGAAACACCACAAAACTCATTGAGATTGTGTCTTACAAATAAGGCTATTGTGGGGAGGGGGTTAGTTTGACTATTAAAAAAGTTAAAACAAAAAAGGTGATAAAACTATTTTTAAAACGTTCACGCTTAATTTATTGCAACACTACACAAAGTCTTGTAATTGTAAGGTGTTTATTCTCTTTGGATTACAGTAATATGCAGTCTGTGAAAGTATTTTTTAAAGATTATAAATTAACAACACTTCTGTAGTATTCTCATAGAATGAAATCTTTTGGTATTATTGTACAGCCATACATGACTTAAAATTATCTTAAAGGGATATTGTATTGTAAAATTGGTTTCCCCTTAATGCGTCCAGCTTGTTACACCATCTGCAGAGTATAACATTTTTTGGAAATTATTTCTTATGTTTATTTTTGTTTATGAAATAGTTGTTTTGCTGACTCGCTCTTCAATCCATTGTTCCGAAGAACATGCTTATATAAATGGGCTGAGCCTGCAGAAACCGCAGCGCTAATCTTAGCTATCTCTCTATACATTAAGTTATCCTTTTTTTATCTCTATAGTTGTACACAAAATAGTCAATACTTAGAACAAATGAAAAGGGAAATGTTATTACATATTTCTTCCGCCTCCCACTGGGAGCTTGATTGCCACTTGCTGCCTTTTGTTTAAGTAGCTTTTCTAGGGAATACTAAAGTATTCATATTTTCAGTATAGGTGGTGATTTAAACAGAAAAAAAACAAAACTATTTTAAATGATAAAATAAAGTGAGATATTTTTAAACAATATGATACTCTCCAGGGTGTATAACATAATTGAGAGCACATTAAAGTAGAGACAAATTTACAGTACAATGTCTATTTAAGCTTATGCCTCTCCATAAAAAAAATGCTGACAAAACATACCTACAGCATGATGCAACTTCCCTTTGTTTTATTAATCGTTTGCTCATTTCCGATTGATCTGCACCTACAATTAGTCTCTTCTGGAACACTTGAAAGAGAAAATGACTGTAGCTAACCCCGAGAGATGATGGGTGACGAATTAGCACCAAATCACTGACCAGCTCCTGAGACAAAAAAAATAACAGACAACAATTTATGTTTATTGAAAAATGTATTTATTTACACCTCAAGTGATGACAATATTCAGGTACTAGTGTCACACACTCTCATGTTCCTTCCTGGAGCACACAGAAATATCCTAGAAGTCTCCCCCTGCTGCCTCCCTCTCCTACACATACACTTCTACTTTATGGTTCAGTTTACAATCAGTGTTTTTTTTTCATACTGTGAGGCAGGCCTCCCCCAGGGGGCGCTAGAGGATATATAACGGGAGGTGCGGGAGCCGTGACACATTGCTCTATCATATGGAAACCACAAGTACAAGGTTACTTTAAAAAAAAAAAAAAAAAAATGTTTTACCAAAGGACACTTGCCATGTCATGGTGGAATAAGAAATAGGTTGTGTGGTAGACAGGCACCGAGGTTAAAATCGCTCAGAGACTTCACTGTGTTTGTTGTCTTGATCTGTAACTTGCAGGAGTAACAAGTGCCAATTAAAAAAAAGATATGCAAGGTATGTGTGAACCCTGGATCAGATGTATATTCCCCAAATTAAAACTAAAAAAAAGGTATTACAATTTTCTTTAAAGGGACACTAAACCCAATTTTTTTCTTTCATGATTCAGATAGAGCCTGCAGTTTTAAGCAACTTTCTAATTTACTCCTATTATCAATTTTTCTATGTTCTCCTGCTATTTGAAAAAAAGGCATCTAAGCTAAGGAGCAAGTCAATTTTTGGTTCAGGAACCCTGGACAGCATTTATCCACAAATCAGCAAGGACAACCCAGGTTGTGAACAAAAAATGGGACGGCTTCTAAACGTACATTCTTGCTTTTCAATTAAAGATAGCAAGAGAATGAAGAAAAATTAATAATATGAGTAAATTAGAACGTTGCTTAAAATTGCATGCTCTATCTGAATCATGAAATATAAAATTTGGGTTCAGTGTTCCTTTAAAGAGAAAAAATAAATTGACATCTATTATGGGGGGTGCTGCCTTGTTAATTTCCATCCCCTAAGACTTTGAAACCCCTGGTTTACATATAGCCAAGTCAGGATCTATATTGAGAGTGAAAAGGACAATTTATTTGTACAGTGCCAATAGATTCTGCAGCTCTATAAACATAGTCATGGTATACAACATTTAAAGGGATCAAATGGGTAGTGGGCCCTGCCGAGAGTTGGACTGTTGTAGTCAGCTCTTATGAAAGTGATCTGCAAACAGCTGGGCTCATAGGCTTACATGCTAAGGGGTTCAAGAGGATAGCAAAGGAGGAGAGGAACTGGGGTTAGGAAAGGAAGTGTAGGAAGTATGCATGCCTGAACGGTAGTCTTTAGAGAGCGCTTGAAGCTTTCAAAACTAGGGGGGAGAGTCTTGTGGAGCGAGGCAGAGAGTTCCACAAGATATAGGAGCCACTCAGGAGAAGTCCTGTAGACAAGAATTTGAGGAGGTAACAAAAGAAGAGGAGAGTCGGAGGTTGTGAGCAGAGCGAAGGAGGAGGAAGAATATCTGGAGACAACGAATGAGATATAGGGGGGGAAAGCAGTGCAGTTGAGGGCCTTGCAATTTAATACTACACATAGGCCTAAAAAATACAGCACAAGAAATGATGGGTGTGTGTGTACATCCTGCTTTATATTACACTCATACTAATATATAGAACTAAAATTTTCGAGAGGTCAATACTAAAGCTGGGGATGGTGGAGCAGAAGCACCTTTAGGTATAATGACCTACTTTCAAAAGCGTCCAGTAAACACATTGAACTAAGCATATTTAGTGAAAACGTGCAACAAAAAAATAAGTGTCTGCCTTGCAACACTGTTTAACTAAGCCTTCTTGACACTGTTCTACAAGAGCTATGGATTCCTCTTGTGCTCATACTATCTTATAATGATTAATTTTCTGCCTATACCCATAAACCAAGAGGATTATATAAAAAAAATCCAGCCACAAGACGCTTTTGGTATGTTTTGTCCTGATTTGAGACCAGAATGCACCACAAAAAGTTTTTTTTATATATATCTTTAGTAACTTCTATGTAATTGACTGTTCTAACCACATCTGAGTACTTATTTAATGGACATTAGTCAGCTGATTTTACTGACCACCCAGCCAAAATGTACACCAATACTGAGCTAATATTGTTTCTCCAATGTTTATTGTACTAATTATTATGAAAAATATATTTTTTAAAATTATGCAATACACTTGTGCTTTGGATAGCTTAAAGGGATAGTCTAGTCAAAATTAAACGTTCATGATTAAGATAGAGCATGTAATTTTAAGCAACTTTCTTATTTATTCCTATTATATATTTTTTTATTTCTCTTGGTATCTTTATTTGAAAAAGCTACAAGCCATTTTGGTTTCGAATCTCACCTGTAACCGGCATAGGACGTCAGCCAGACCAGTGTGGTTGTGGAAAAGAAAACCATTGCGCTGTTTGCCGCTGGACTGTAGTTGAGATCTAAAATATATAAATATATATCCTCAGTCTTTTGTGAGTATCTGACTAATATATGTAAAAAGGGAGAAATCTGGTGAATGCAATCATATACATAGACTTAGAAAATGAAATCACAACAGGTGTAATCTTCAATAATTAGCTTACCATGAATGACAGCTCCATGAGACATGACAGAGATGTCCAAGCATTTCATAATTTAATGTGACATTGTAATGCGCAAATTATATACTCAAAATCGTTAGAGCATGTCATTTTTGCATTACTGATCCTGCAAGTCTGTGTTTAAAGCCTGCAGAGAACTGCTGTTTCCAAGCAGACACAACGTTGAGTCAATCAGTAGTGACAGTTGCACAACCCCGCCAATCACTGGAAGTGCCTACTCAAGACAGTTTGTGGTTTTCGTGCAGGACTTTAAATATGTGTCTAATGGGAGTGTCTGAGTCACCAGGAGGGATAGTAATGCGACACAATGATGCAACTGAGAGGAAGCATTTGAGGAGATTGTGCTTGATATATGATGTCTCCTGAATTTAAACGTTATGATTAACCATTTAACTCCCTGAATGACCATTATTCTTTTATTGTTTTTATAATATTTAGTAATAAATATCTTAAGAAAGGAGTTCCAGTTTGATGTGATTTTATCTTAAGCTTGAAACTTCAAGCTATTGTAGAGCTTTATTTAAGATAAAAAAAAATACATGGCATACAAGAGAAGAACAGAATATAGCATGTGACATGGTTACCACCATATAAGTGGTCTCTAATGATAAGGTATTATAATTAACATCAATTTCTTTATCCTTCCAGTGCTGCAAATATCAGTTCTTGTTTGGAAAAGAAGGAATGGATATCAGTGTCCAGAGAATGGGGTCAACATAAAAGAAAAGGACTATTAGCATATATTCTGATATGGACAACAAAGATGCTATATTCTTCTGTATTAGCTCTTGATTTTATATATTTTTAGAACCGTAACAAACATATGAAAGTATATGCCGATTGTGAGCTTTCGAGTCAAAATAAAAATAGGTTAAAGAATAATAATATGTGTATTCATTTGTAAATAAAATAATGTAACATAATAAAAACTGTAAAATAATTTATATACCGCTTGTTAAAACAGGCGAGGGGTATATATAATTAAGATTCCTGGAGACGAAACCTAAGTGGAAAAGAGAAGAGAAAAAAAAGGGAGTGAGGGAAGAGAGGGAAAGAAGTAAAAAAAAGGAAGTGGTAAGGATCGATAAGTATGTTTCTTAATAATAAATTCATAATATTTCTAAGTAGTGATATAAGATGTCACATTTAGTGACCTTGTTTCAATATAGTATAGGGCTGCTTATGTTTTTGGGCATGTGCCCGCCCATCTATCTAGTAGCAAATCATAAATTTTCACTTGGCCTGATTTAATGAAATGGTACCTGTAAAAATGTTTCTACCTGAGATTTCCAATTATCCAGTGTTGGGACCTTGGGAGATTTCCATCTTTGTGGAATCAGGGCTTTTGCCCCATTAAGCATGATGAATATAAAAACATGTATTGTTTTATCTTTTAGTTTCAGTAATGAGTGAAAAAGAAGGGTATTTGTTTTTTTTTTGCTAAGGGTACCTCTAAAACCCTTAATATGGCGAGTATAGTAGTGTCCCAAAAAAATGTTAAATGTGGACAAGACAACCATATGTGGAGCATTGAAGCTTCCTCTCCACACCTCCTCCAGCACAGACAGCTGGTATGTTTATATATATTTGCTTAAGTCTGGTTGGGGTAAGATACCAGCAAGATAAAAATGTAAAATTCATGTTTTGCCCGTGCAGACACCAATGAACATTTATGGGCAAGACAAATTGCGTGCCAGGATTTCTGGTCAATTCTAAGCTCTAATTAATTTTGCCATTTGTAAGTGTAGGTAGGGAGGGAATCTTTGCCATGTGAAAAGAGAAGTGGTCAAAATAGTGTGTTTAAGAGGGGTAGTCATTGTACAAAACGCTTCCAATGGGGTGAATAAGCGGATGTGCTTTTTGTAGGTGGGAATGGAAAAAATGAAGTAGCTGAGCATGACCAAACCAAGGTGAGTAGTGATCCACATTTTGTTCCCTAAGAGTTGTAGGTGATTTGTTTTTGTTTTTCTCGGTTGTCACTACATAAAAAGTGCATTCTCAAATAGAGGGTCTTAAAGATGTGGGTGGTTTGATATTGAAGAAAGGGATACCAGGATTACCTCTGAAAGTTGTCAGAGTGGATGTGTGAGATGGAATAAAAATGCACTGAGAATTTTGTCCCATGGTGTAAAAAAAACACTAAAAGTAGAGAGTATTTGTGTTGTAGTATAATTGATGGCCTGTAATGAGAAAGGATGGGCATACTCATTGCACCTCGATCTCTAGGGAGATATAAGATTCGTTTTTGTATTTTAGGTTTAGCTATCATCCATACAAACTGGTCTAGTATAGCCTGTAGTTTAGAGATGAAAACATAAATTATGCTTACCAGATAATTTCCTTTCCTTCTGTATGAGGAGAGTCCATGGCTTCATTACTTACTTGTGGGAAACACAGAACCTGGCCACCAGGAGGAGGCAAAGACACCACAGCCAAAAGCTTAAATACCTCTCCACTTCCCTCATATCCCAGTCATTCTGCCAAGGGAACAAGGAACAGTAGGAGAAATATCAGAGTATAAAAGGTGCCACAAAAATTTGGTTCGCCCAACAGAGAACACTGTCAGGGGCCATGGACTGTCCTCATACAGAAGGAAAGTAAATGATCTGGTAAGCATAATTTATGTTTTCCTTCTTAATATAAGGAGAGTCCACGGCTTCTTTTCTTACTTGTGGGAAACGTATACCCAAGCTCTAGAGGACACTGAATGAAAACGGGAGAGTAAAAAGAGAGGCGGACTCTATTCTTAGGGCACCACAGCCTGTAAAACCTTTCTCCCAAAAACTGCTTCAGCCGAAGCAAAAACGTCAAACTTGCAAAATTTTGAAAAGGTATGTAAGGACGACCAGGTAGCTGCCCTACAAATCTGCTCCATAGAGGCCTCATTCTTGAAGGCCCAAGATGAAGCCACAGCTCTAGTTGAATGATCCGTACTCCTGAGGAGGCTTATGTCCCGCTGTCTCATATGCTAAGCGAATAATACTCAACCAAAAAGATAAGGAAGTGGAAGAGGCCTTCTGCCCTCTGCGCTTCCCAGAATAGACAACAAACAAGGACGAAGTATGTCTAAAATCCTTCATAGCTTGAAGATAGAATTTCAAAAGACCGAACCACATTCAAATTATTAAGTAACCGTTCCTTCGAAGGAGGAGGATTAGGACACAAGGAAGGAACCACAATCTCCTGATTGATGTTACGGTCTGAAACGACCTTGGGAAGAAAACCCAACACAGTATGAAGAACAGCCTTATCAGCATGAAAAACTAGGTAAGGAAGCTCACATTGTAAGGCTGCCATCTCAGAGACTCTGCGTGCCAATGCAATAGCCAGTAGAATAAGAACCTTCCAAGACAGTAATTTAATGTCAACCGAATGCATAGGCTCAAACGGAGCCCTCTGCAGAACCTTAAGAACTAGATTTAAGCTCCAAGGAGGATTGGTAGGTCTAAACACAGGCCTGATTCTAGACAGAGCCTGAACAAAAGACTGCACAGCGAACCTCTTGTGCAATAACACAGAGAGCCGAAATCTGTCCCTTTAGGGAACTAGCAGAAAGGCCCTTCTCCAAACCATCCTGAAGAAAGGAAAGAATCCTGGACACCCTGACCTTATGCCAGGGGAATCCACGCTCTTCACACCAGAATAAGTAGGTCCTCCACACCTTATGATAGATGCGACAAGTGACCGGCTTTCTAGCTTGAATGAGAGTATCAATCACTCTCTCAGAAAAACCTCTCTTGGCTAAGACTAAGCGTTCAATCTTCACGCAGTCAGCCTCAGATAATCTAGATTTTGATGAACAACCCTGCAACAAGGTAACCTCCATGGAGGAGATGCAGACATCCCCACCAGGTCCGCGAACCACATCCTTTGTGGCCACGATGGAGCAATTAGAATTGCCGACGCTTGTTCCTGCTTCATGTGGGCCACTACACGAGGGAGAAGTGGTAACGGTAGAAAAATGTAAACTAGACCGAACCTCTAAGGCACTGCTAATGCATCTACAAGCTCTGCCTAAGGATCCTTGGACAGCAACCCGTATCTGGGTAGCTTGGTATTGAGTTGGGACGCCATGAGATCTATCTCCAGCGTCCCTCATCTGTTGCAAATCTCTGCAAAACACCTCGGGTTGTAGAGACCATTCCCCCAGATGAAAGGATGGTCTGCTGAGAAATCCGCTTCCCAGTTGTCCACACCTGGAATGTGGATCGCTGACAGTGAGCAGTTGTGGGCCTCCGCCCATTCCAGAATCCAAGATACTACCCTCAGTGCTAGGGAGCTCCTCGTTTCCCCCCCCTGATGGTTGATGTAAGCCACTGAGGTTATGTTGTCTTTTTGGAATCTGATAAACTGGGACGAACCCAGAAGAGGCCAAGCCTTCAAAGCATTGAAGATCGCTCGAAGTTCCAAAATGTTGATCGGAAGGAGAGATTCCTCTCGAGTCCACAGGCCCTGTGCCTTCCTGGCACACCAAACAGCTCCCCATCCTTATAGACTTGCGTCTGTAGTCACAATCTCCCAGGATGGTAACAAGAAGGATGTCTCTTGTGACAGGTGATTGGGACAAAGCTACGAAGAAAGCGATTCTCTCGACCAGTTGTCCAGAGAAATCTGTTGTGACAGATATGAGTGGTCGCCGTTACACTGACTCAGCAGCTAAAGAGGTCTGAGATGGAATCTGCAAATGGAATGATGTCTATGCTGGACACCATGAGCCCAATTACCTCCATACACAGGGCCACAGAGGACCTTAAGGAGGGCTGTAGCGCAAGACAATTGGAAATAAGTTGGCAATGTCTTTGGTCTGTAAGAAATATCCTCATGGATATGGATTCTATTATCGTACCCAGGAATTCCACCCTGGTACTGGGAACCAGAGAACTCTTTTCTAAGTTTATCTTCCATCCATGAGATCAAAGAAGAAGTAGAAGAGCCCTTGAATGGTCCTCTGCCAGCCGGCAGGATGGAGCCTGAACCATGTCGTCGTCCAAGTATGGCGCTACTGCTATACCTCTGGATCTCGCCACCGCGAGCAGAGTCCCCAGACCTTCGTAAACACTCTTGGGGCAGTAACTAGACCAAATGGAAGTGCTACAAACTGGAAGTGCTGTTCCAGGAACGCAAATCTTAGGAACGTGAAGTGATCCTTGTGAATTGGAACATAAAGGTAAGCATACTTCAAGTCTATCGTGGTCATGAACTGTCCTTCTTGAACTTAGGGCAGAATGGACCTTATCGTCTCCATCTTGAACAATGGGACCGACAGAAACTTGATTAAACGCACCCTTTTTCTTTGGGACCACAAAAAGGTTTGAGTAGTATCCCAGACCTCTCTCTGCTAGAGGTACTGGCACAATTACTCCCAGGGAGGAGAGATCCCTCACGCACCCTAGAAAAGCTTCTAGTTTTTATGGTCTTGAAGACAGGTTTGATAAGAGGAATCTGCCCCTGGGCAGATTGGATTTGAAACCTATCCTATATCCATGAACAATGACCTCCAGAACCCAAGGGTCTTGCACAACCCCAAGTCAAGCCTCCAAAAAGAGAGCTAGTCTGCCCCCAACACGATCCAGCGACGGATTGGGGTCCGCCCCTTCATGCCGATTTTGTTTCGGCGGGCTTCTTGTTCTGCTTGTATTTATTCCAAGACTGAGACGGTTTCCAAGTTTCCTTGGACTGCTCAGGCTTCGCGGAGGGCTGCTGGCATTGGGATTTATCCAAACGAAAGGGATGAAAATTAGGATCCTGTCCTTTAGGTTTATTCTTCTTATCCTGCGGTAGAAAGGCACCTTTGCCACCAGTGACCGTGGATATGATTGAGTCCAGGCCTGGACCGAAAAGAATCTTCCCCTTAAATGGAAGGGAAAGTAATCTAGATTTTTAAGTCATGTCAGCAGACCAAGACTTCAGTCAGAGTGCCCTACGGGCTAGAACAGAAAGACCCGATGTATTAGCATTCAGGCGAATAATCTGCATATTTGCATCACAGATAAAAGAATTAGCTACCCTCAATGCCTTAATTCTTTCCTGGATCTCGTCAAGTGGACCTTCCACCTTGATCATTTCCGATAAAGAGTCGCACCAATAGGTATAGACTCCAGACACCGCAGCAACCGTCGCTGACAGTTGAAATAAATACCCTGTGTGCTGAAAAATCTTTCTCAACAGAGTTTTTAGCTTCTTATGCATGGGCTGCTTAAACGACAAACTATCCTCAAGCGGGATAGTAGTAGCAAGCGTGGAGATAGTGCCATCCACATTAGGGACAGAACCTCACAACTCCAATTGAGATTCTGGAACCAGGAACAATCTCTTAAAGGAAGAAGAAGGGGAAAAACATAATTTATGTAAGAACTTACCTGATAAATTCATTTCTTTCATATTGGCAAGAGTCCATGAGCTAGTGACATATGGGATATACAATCCTACCAGGAGGGGCAAAGTTTCCCAAACCTCAAAATACCTATAAATACACCTCTCACCACACCCACAATTCAGTTTAACGAATAGCCAAGCAGTGGGGTGATAAAGAAAGGAGTAGAAAGCATCAACAAAGGAAATTTGGAAATAATTGTGCTTTATACAAAAAATCATACCCACCATAAAAAGGGTGGGCCTCATGGACTCTTGCCAATATGAAAGAAATGAATTTATCAGGTAAGTTCTTACATAAATTATGTTTTCTTTCATGCAATTGGCAAGAGTCCATGAGCTAGTGCCATATGGGATATCAATACCCAAGATGTGGAGTCTTCCACTCAAGAGTCACTAGAGAGGGAGGGAATAAAACAAAAACAGCCATATTCCGCTGAGAAAATAATCCACAACCCAAAAATAAGTTTATTTTCAATTTTGAAAGAAAAAAACTTAAATCAAAAAGCAGAAGAATAAAACTGAAACAGCTGCCTGAAGAACTTTTCTACCAAAAACTGCTTCCGAAGAAGCAAATACATCAAAATGGTAGAATTTAGTAAATGTATGCAAAGAGGACCAAGTGGCTGCTTTGCAAATCTGATCAACTGAAGCTTCATTCTTAAAAGCCCATGAAGTGGAGACTGATCTAGTAGAATGAGCTGTAATTCTCTGAGGCGGGGTTTGACCCGACTCCAAATGAGCTTGATGAATCAAAAGTTTCAACCAAGAAGCCAAGGAAATAGCAGAAGCTTTCTGACCTTTCCTAGGACCAGAAAATAAAACAAATAGACTGGAAGTCTTCCTGAAATTTTTAGTAGCTTCCACATAATATTTCAAAGCTCTTACCACATCCAAAGAATGTAAGGATCTCTCCAAAGAATTCTTAGGATTAGGACATAAAGAAGGGACAACAATTTCTCTACTAATGTTGTTAGAAATCACAACCTTAGGTAAAAATTGAAAAGAAGTCCGCAAAACTGCCTTATCCTGATGAAAAATCAGAAAAGGAGATTCACAAGAAAGAGCAGATAGCTCAGAAACTCTTCTAGCAGAAGAGATAGCCAAAAGGAACAACACTTTCCAAGAAAGTAGTTTAATGTCCAAAGAATGCATAGGTTCAAATGGAGGAGCCTGTAAAGCCCTCAGAACCAAATTAAGACTCCAAGGAGGAGAAATTGACTTAATGACAGGCGTAATACGAACTAAAGCCTGTACAAAACAGTGTATATCAGGAAGTATAGCAATCTTTCTGTGAAATAAAACAGAAAGAGCAGAGATTTGTCCTTTCAAGGAACTTGCAGACAAACCCTTATCCAAACCATCCTGAAGAAACTGCAAAATTCTAGGAACTCTAAAAGAATGCCAGGAGAATTTATGAGAAGAACACCATGAAATGTAAGTCTTCCAAACTCTATAATAAATCTTTCTAGAGACAGATTTACGAGCTTGTAACATAGTATTAATCACTGAGTCAGAGAAACCTCTATGACTTAGTACTAAGCGTTCAATTTCCATACCTTCAAATTTAATGATTTGAGATCCTGATGGAAAAACGGACCTTGAGATAGTAGGTCCGGCCGTAACGGAAGTGGCCAAGGCGGGCAACTGGACATCCGAACCAGATCCGCATACCAAAACCTGTGTGGCCATACTGGAGCCACCAGCAACACAAAAGACTGTTCCATGATGATTTTGGAAATCACTCTTGGAAGGAGAACTAGAGGCGGGAAGATGTAAGCAGGTTGATAACACCAAGGAAGTTTCAGCGCATCCACTGCTTCCGCCTGAACATCCCTGGACCTGGACAGGTATCTGGGAATTTTCTTGTTTAGATGAGAGGCCATGAGATCTGAACAATCTGAGAAAACACATCTGGATGGAGAGACCACTCCCCTGGATGTAAAGTCTGGCGGCTGAGATAATTCGCCTCCCAATTGTCTACACCTGGGATATGCACCGCAGAGATTAGACAGGAGCTGGATTACGCCCAAGCAAGTATCCGAGATACTTCTTTCATAGCTTGGGGACTGTGAGTCCCACCCTGATGATTGACATAAGCCACAGTTGTGATATTGTCTGTCTGAAAACAAATGAACGGTTCTCTCTTTAGTAGAGGCCAGAACTGAAGAGCCCTGAGAATTGCACGGAGTTCTAAAATATTTATTGGTAATCTCGCCTCTTGAGATTTC
This sequence comes from Bombina bombina, assembly GCF_027579735.1. Taxonomy (NCBI): domain Eukaryota; kingdom Metazoa; phylum Chordata; class Amphibia; order Anura; family Bombinatoridae; genus Bombina; species Bombina bombina. Next base: position 798,167,357 of record NC_069499.1, on the reverse strand, counting down.
CAAACCCCTTGTGCTGTCAGAGACCCCCAAACAGCTCCCCAACCTGAAAGACTCGCATATGTTGTGATCACAGTCCAGTTTGGGTGAACAAAAGAAGCCCCTTGAACCAAACGATGGTGATCTATCCACCATGTCAGAGAGTGTCGTACATTGGGATTCAAGGATATTAATTGTGATATATTTGTAAAATCCCTGCACCATTGATTCAGCATACAAAGCTGTAGAGGTCTCATGTGAAAACGAGCAAAGGGGATTGCGTCTGATGCTGCAGTCATGAGACCTAAAACTTCCAAGCACATAGCCACTGAAGGGAATGACTGAGACTGAAGGAGCCGACATGCTGCGACCAATTTTAAATGTCTCTTGTCTGTTAGAGACAGAGTCATGGACACTGAATCTATCTGGAAGCCTAAAAAGGTGACCCTTGTCTGAGGAATCAAGAAACTTTTTGGTAAATTGATCCTCCAACCATGTTTCCGAAGAAACAACACTAGTTGATTTGTGTGAGATTCTGCAGTATGCAAAGACTGAGCTAGTACCAAGATATCGTCCAAATAAGGAAACACCGCAATACCCTGTTCTCTGATTACAGATAGTAGGGCACCCAGTACCTTTGAAAAGATTCTTGGAGCTGTTGCTAGGCCAAATGGAAGAGCAACAAATTGGTAATGCTTGTCTAGAAAAGAGAATCTCAGAAACTGATAGTGTTCTGGATGAATCGGAATATGAAGGTATGCATCCTGCAAGTCTATTGTGGACATATAATGTCCTTGCTGAACAAAAGGCAGAATAGTCCTTATAGTCACCATCTTGAAAGTTGGTACTCTTACATAACTATTCAAAATTTTCAGATCCAGAACTGGTCTGAACAAATTTTCTTTCTTTGGTACAATTGAATAAAACCCCAAACCTTGTTCCTAAGGAGGAACTGGCATGATTACCCCTGAAGACTCCAGGTCTGAAACACACTTCAGAAAAGCCTGAGCTTTTACTGGATTTACAGGAATGTGTGAGAGAAAAAATCTTCTCACAGGAGGTCTTACTTTGAATCCTATTCGATACCCTTGAGAGACAATGCTCTGAATCCAATGATTTTGGACAGATTTTATCCAAAAATCCTTGAAAAACCTTAATCTGCCCCCTACCAGCTGAGCTGGAATGAGGGCTGCACCTTCATGCGGACTTAGGGGCAGACTTTGGTTTCCTAAATGGCTTGGATTTATTCCAATTTGAGGAAGGCTTCCAACTGGAAGCAGATTCCTTGGGAGGAGGATTGAGTTTTTGTTCCTTATTCTGACGAAAAGAACGAAAACGGTTAGAAGCCTTAGATTTACCCTTAGGTTTTTTATCCTGAGGCAAAAAAACTCCTTTTCCTCCAGTGATAGTTGAAATAATAGAATCCAACTGAGAACCAAATAAATTATTACCTTGGAAAGAAAGAGATAGTAATCTAGATTTAGATGTCATATCAGCATTTCAAGATTTAAGCCACAAAGCTCTTCTAGCTAATACAGCTAAAGACATGGATCTAACATCAATTTTGATAATATCAAAAATGGCATCACAAATAAAATGATTAGCATGTTGCAGTAAGCGAACAATGCTAGATATGTCAGAATCCAATTCATGTTGCGCTAAATTTTCCAACCAGAAAGTTGATGCAGCCGCAACATCACCCAAAGAAATAGCAGGTCTGAGAAGATGACCTGAATATAAATAGGCCTTCCTTAGATAAGATTCAAGCTTCCTATCTAAAGGATCCTTAAAGGAAGTGCTATCTTCCATAGGAATAGTGGTACGTTTAGCAAGAGTAGAAATAGCCCCTTCAACTTTGGGGATCTTTTCCCAAAACTCTATTGATTTTGTTGGTAAAGGATACAATCTCTTAAACCTTGAAGAAGGAATAAAGGAAGTACCTGGCTTATTCCATTCCCTAGAAATCATATCAGAAATAGCCTCAGGAATGGGAAAAACACCTGGGGAAACCACAGGAGGTTTAAAAACAGTATTTAAACGTTTATTAGACTGAACGTCCATAGGACTGGTTACCTCAATATCCAAAGTAATTAACACTTCTTTTAATAAAGAACGCATATACTCTATTTTAAATAAATAAGTAGATTTGTCAGTGTCAATATCTGAGGAAGGATCTTCTGTTTCAGATAGATCCTCATCAGAAGAGGATAAATTATTATGTTGTTGGTCATTTGAAATTTCATAAGCTAAATGAGAAGTTTTAAAAGACCTTTTACGTTTATTAGAAGGTGGAAATGCAGACAAAGCCTTCATAATAGAATCAGAAACAAATTCTTTAAAATTTACAGGTATATCATGCACATTAGAAGTTGAAGGAACTGCAACTGGCAATGTACTATTACTGATAGAAACACTATCTGCATGTAAAAGTTTATCATGACAACTATTACAAATGACATTTGGTGGAATAATTTCTACAATTTTACAACAAATGCACTTAGCTTTGGTAGAACCGATGTCAGGCAGCAATGTTCCAGCAGAAACTTCAGAGACAGGATCAGATTGGGACATCTTGCTCAATGTAAGAGAAAAAACAACATATAAAGCAAAATTATCTATTTCCTTAAATGATAGTTTCAGGAATGGGAAAAAATGCAAAAGCATAGGCCTCTTGATAGAGAAGAAAGCAGGAGGCAAACATCAATGGAGTATTGAAATAATGAAAAAAATTTGGCGCCAAGGATGACGCACAACGTAACGTAAACTTTTTTGCCGCCAAAAATGACCGGAAATGACACGCTTGCGTCACTAATGACGCCGCCGTGTGAAAGGTCTCGACGTCACGTATGACGCCTGGAAATGACGAAGTTGCGTCATAAACGTATTTTTTCGCGACAAAAAAAGTTCGCGACAAAAATGACGCAATAAAGTCTAGCATTTGACACACCCGCAATTGCAAAAAGTAGTCAAATTGAAAAAAAGACTAAACCCCAGGTAAGAAATAAATTTCTTAAAGTGTTTATATTCCCAAATATGAAACTGACAGTCTGCAGAAGGAAATACATGAACCTGACTCATGGCAAATATAAGTACAATACATATATTTAGAACTTTATATAATTGCATAAAGTGCCAAACCATAGCTGAGAGTGTCTTAAGTAATAAAAACATACTTACCAAAAGACACCTATCCACATATAGCAGATAGCCAAACCAGTACTAAAACAGTTATTAGTAGAGGTAATGGTAAATTGAGAGTATATCGTCGATCTGAAAAGGGAGGTAGGAGATGAATCTCTACGACCGATAACAGAGAACCTATGAAATAGACCCCCGTTAGGGAAATCCTCGTATTCAAATAAGTGATACTCCCTTCACGTCCCTCTGACATTCGCTGTACTCTGAGAGGAATCGGGCTTCAACAATGCTGAGAAGCTCATATCAACGTAGAAATCTAAGTACAAACTTACTTCACCACCTCCATAGGAGGCAAAGTTTGTAAAACTGAATTGTGGGTGTGGTGAGGGGTGTATTTATAGGCATTTTGAGGTTTGGGAAACTTTGCCCCTCCTGGTAGGATTGTATATCCCATATGTCACTAGCTCATGGACAATTGCCTATTCCCATGCATTCTTAATAATATTCGCCATCTTTACGGGAACCCTGAAAGTCTGTGGCACCACCCTGTTCTCATAAACCTTATCAAATTTAGGAATAGAAGGCTCCTCTGGTAATTTAGGTTCTGGAACCTCTAAAGTAGTCAAAACTTCCTTCAACAGAAAGCGTAAGTGTTCGATCCTAAATCTAAAGTCTGGTTCCTCTGCAGCCGGAGGTTTAGAGGCAGCCGATTCCGACCCAGAAAGAGCATCCTCTGAAGCATCAGAGGCGTCCCCTGTGACGAAAGGCAAAGAATGACTGGGATATGAGGGAAGTGGGGGAGGTATTTAAGCCGTTGCCTGGGGTGTCTTTGCCTCCTCCTGGTGGCCAGGTTCTGTATTTCCCACAAGGAATGAAGCTGTGGACTCTCCTCATATTAAGAAGGAAATTATATGCTAAGGGGTTGGGAAGGGTTTGCAAAATATAAATAATTATTGGGAGAACATTCATTTTAATAGCATTTACCTGTCCCATCCAAGATAACGGTTTATTTCACCAGCTAGATAGATTATTAGTGATAGCAGTAAGTAAGGTTTGATAATTATATTCAAAGAAGGAGTAAGGATCAGGATAAATTCCCAATTATCTCATCTTTTTATGTTGGATTTTCAATGTACATAATATGACTTTTGTCATTATCCCCTCTGGTGTTGTAATGTTCAATAGTTCTGATTTGTCCAAATTTAGGTGGAAATTTAAGCGTTTGCAATATTCTTCTAATTCTGTCAATAGGGCTGGGAAAGAGCTATCTAAATTTGTCAGTGAGAACAGGATGTCATTGGCGTACAACGCCATTTTATGTTCAGTATCAAAATTTGAATACCTTTTGTGCTTGGGTTCTTCCTAATCCTTTGTGTGAGGTTCTCAATAGATAGCGGGAATGATGGGTGCCATTTCTAATCTTGAACGGTTGAGAAAGAATACCATTGACCTTGACCCTTGCTGTCAGGTCAAAGTACAGTGAAAAGACCATGTTAATATACTTGTGTCCTATATTCATGTGTGACCGGGTAGATCTGAGAAATTCCCAATTCACCCTGTCAAAGGCCTTCTAAGCGTCTGTCCAAATTAAAGTGAGGGGGGTGTTATGAATACAGGATTAAGTGATAAGTTGAGTTACGCGCAGGGTGCTGTCCCCAACTTCTCTCCATGGAATGAACCCCACTTGATCTGGAGATATCAGGTGTGACATATGTTTATTCTAAGATTTTACCAAATATCTTTATGTCTAAGATTAGAAGGGATATTGGCCTGACATTTTCTGGTTTAGTAGATGGTTTACCAGGTTTAGGTAGGATTGCTATGTGGGCTTCGAGCATGGATGATGTAAATCCATTGTTATCAGATAGGGAATTAAATACTTTAGCCAGATGAGGAGACAGGAGCTTAGAAAATGTTTTATATTATTTGGCGCTGTAACAGTCAGGGTCTGGGCACTTACCTGACTGAAGTTTTTTAATTGCATTGGCTATCTCTTCACATGAAATTGGTAAATCTAGAGTTTTGGAGTCTACAGAGTCTAGATAGGGAGCAACAATTTCATTAACATATTCAGTATGCACGGATGATGTGGGAATTTGGTCATTGGAGGGGACATGTTTCATTGAACTACCTTTCAAATTATAAAGAGAGGAACAGTACTTGTGAAATACCTCTGCTATTTCTTTACTTTCTACTCTAGGGAGACGGCCTTTATTATTGTTAATGGTATGTACAAAAGATTTAAGGCGATTACATTGTAGGAGCCAAGCAAGTTGTTTTCCTGCCTTGTTTCCACTTTTGAAGAAGTGTTGTTTTGTGTATAGGCTTTCTTTTGGTATTCTCCAAATAAATATATTTCTCGCTTGTGTTAAAGAATGTATGAGTTTTTCATCTGAAGGAGTTAGTTTATGTTGTTTTTCTAAGCCTCAAATTTTAGTGAGGCGAGAGTTATGGTCAATTATTTTGTCCTTTCCTTGCTTAGCCTTAATTTGTATAAGTTTGCCTAGTATAAAGCATTTATGTGCTTCCCAGATTGTTGGAGACATTCGTTTTGTGGAGTAATGACTGCTCGATGTGCTTCTGGTGAAGTTTATTATCTAGCAGTAGATCATCTAATTTCCATTGAAATGGTATGATAGGGGTCTTCGGACAATCTATAGCACAAAGTACTAATGCATCGTCAGACCATGTAATTGGCAGGATCCTAGTAGATTCTAAGAGACATTCCTATTTTGTCAGGAACAAAGTAGTCTAATCCCCAATGGTATATAATTGTGTTTTAACGCAGAGCATCAGTGACAAATTTGAGAGCACGTCTCTTTTGCAAAGTGGTAGGGCTTATATCATATAAGACTTGAATTTAGATTCCTGCGTGTGGTTCAAATGTTTCTTAGTATGTCTTTATCTTTTAAATTCAACATACTGACTATGATGCCTGAGTGGTGCCTTCAGCGGTGGCTTGGATCTCAAGGCTCTGTGCTCTCTTTCAAATGTAATCCCTCCTGCATCAGGTGTGCCTTTGATGGATCAAATTAAGTCTTGGAGATAGCCATGGCCGTAGGGGTGACAGATTCAGGGACTCCTCTAATAGGCAAATTGTTTCAGCGGCTCCGGTTTTGTCCATAATTTAATTGTCTCATCTTGAGAAGACACCAGAGCTGACGTATCTCATTTCTTTATGTAGGTTGGTAAGTCCATCTTCCAGATTGGTAACCCTTTGGACTACTTGATTCAGGTCTTTACACAAGTCTCCAAAGAGGCTGCACATTTCAGTCATTTGTATTTTTTTCTTTTTTAAGGGTGAGTAGTGATTTTTTTTCATGAGAAAGTTAGTCTTTTTGACATATATATATATATATATATATATATACACACACACACACACACACACACACACACATGCACACATACAGTATACAACAAAAGTGAGTACACCACAGGGCAATATCATTTAAATATCAAATTATTCAAAACTGTATTACCTCAATAATTGTTTTATTTTATGTCAATTAAAAACAAATACTTTAGAAAGATTATATTGAAAATATAGGCCCCAAAGTAGAAACTTAATTAAATAAAAGTGAATACACCTGTGGTCACTGACACACAAGTTAGATCACTGAAACAAAATTGAGTACACCTATGATTTCCAATTAGCCTAATTGCATGAACATAGTTACCAGAACAGTAAAGCCAATGGGCTGTGTCTATCTGCAAGTTTGCATTACGTCTCCACATGGAAAAGAATTGCCAGAGGAATTGAAAAAACATAATTTATGTAAGAACTTACCTGATAAATTCATTTCTTTCATATTAGCAAGAGTCCATGAGCTAGTGACGTATGGGATATACATTCCTACCAGGAGGGGCAAAGTTTCCCAAACCTCAAAATGCCTATAAATACACCCCTCACCACACCCACAAATCAGTTTAACGAATAGCCAAGAAGTGGGGTGATAAGAAAAAAGTGCGAAAGCATATAAAATAAGGAATTGGAATAATTGTGCTTTATACAAAAAAATCATAACCACCACAAAAAGGGTGGGCCTCATGGACTCTTGCTAATATGAAAGAAATGAATTTATCAGGTAAGTTCTAACATAAATTATGTTTTCTTTCATATAATTAGCAAGAGTCCATGAGCTAGTGACGTATGGGATAATGACTACCCAAGATGTGGATCTTTCCACACAAGAGTCACTAGAGAGGGAGGGATAAAATAAAGACAGCCAATTCCTGCTGAAAATAATCCACACCCAAAATAAAGTTTAATGAAAACATAAGCAGAAGATTCAAACTGAAACCGCTGCCTGAAATACTTTTCTACCAAAAACTGCTTCAGAAGAAGAAAACACATCAAAATGGTAGAATTTAGTAAAAGTATGCAAAGAGGACCAAGTTGCTGCTTTGCAAATCTGATCAACCGAAGCTTCATTCCTAAACGCCCAGGAAGTAGAAACTGACCTAGTAGAATGAGCTGTAATCCTTTGAGGCAGAGTTTTACCCGACTCGACATAGGCATGATGAATTAAAGATTTCAACCAAGATGCCAAAGAAATGGCAGAAGCTTTCTGGCCTTTTCTAGAACCGGAAAAGATAACAAATAGACTAGAAGTCTTTCGGAAAGACTTAGTAGCTTCAACATAATATTTCAAAGCTCTAACAACATCCAAAGAATGCAACGATTTCTCCTTAGAATTCTTAGGATTAGGACATAATGAAGGAACCACAATTTCTCTACTAATGTTGTTGGAATTCACAACCTTAGGTAAAAATTGAAAAGAAGTTCGCAACACCGCCTTATCCTGATGAAAAATCAGAAAAGGAGACTCACAAGAAAGAGCAGATAATTCAGAGACTCTTCTGGCAGAAGAGATCGCCAAAAGGAATAAAACTTTCCAAGAAAGTAATTTAATGTCCAATGAATGCATGGGTTCAAAAGGAGGAGCTTGAAGAGCCCCCAGAACTAAATTCAAACTCCAAGGAGGAGAAATTGACTTAATGACAGGTTTTATACGAACCAAAGCTTGTACAAAACAATGAATATCAGGAAGATTAGCAATCTTTCTGTGAAAAAGAACAGAAAGAGCAGAGATTTGTCCTTTCAAGGAACTTGCGGACAAACCTTTATCTAAACCATCCTGAAGAAACTGTAAAATTCTCGGTATTCTAAAAGAATGCCAAGAAAAATGATGAGAAAGACACCAAGAAATATAAGTCTTCCAGACTCTATAATATATCTCTCTAGATACAGATTTACAAGCCTGTAACATAGTATTAATCACAGAGTCAGAGAAACCTCTTTGACCAAGAATCAAGCGTTCAATCTCCATACCTTTAAATTTAAGGATTTGAGATCCTGATGGAAAAAAGGACCTTGCGACAGAAGGTCTGGTCTTAACGGAAGAGTCCACGGTTGGCAAGAGGCCATCCGGACAAGATCCGCATACCAAAACCTGTGAGGCCATGCCGGAGCTACCAGCAGAACAAACGAGCATTCCTTCAGAATCTTGGAGATTACTCTTGGAAGAAGAACTAGAGGCGGAAAGATATAGGCAGGATGATACTTCCAAGGAAGTGATAATGCATCCACTGCCTCCGCCTGAGGATCCCGGAATCTGGACAGATACCTGGGAAGTTTCTTGTTTAGATGAGACGCCATCAGATCTATTTCTGGAAGTTCCCACATTTGAACAATCTGAAGAAATACCTCTGGGTGAAGAGACCATTCGCCCGGATGCAACGTTTGGCGACTGAGATAATCCGCTTCCCAATTGTCTATACCTGGGATATGAACCGCAGAGATTAGACAGGAGCTGGATTCCGCCCAAACCAGAATTCGAGATACTTCTTTCATAGCCAGAGGACTGTGAGTTCCTCCTTGATGATTGATGTATGCCACAGTTGTGACATAGTCTGTCTGAAAACAAATGAACGATTCTCTCTTCAGAAGAGGCCAAGACTGAAGAGCTCTGAAAATTGCACGGAGTTCCAAAATATTGATCGGTAATCTCACCTCCTGAGATTCCCAAACTCCTTGTGCCGTCAGAGATCCCCACACAGCTCCCCAACCTGTAAGACTTGCATCTGTTGAAATTACAGTCCAGGTCGGAAGAACAAAAGAAGCCCCCTGAATTAAACGATGGTGATCTATCCACCACGTCAGAGAGTGTCGTACAATCGGTTTTAAAGATATTAATTGAGATATCTTTGTGTAATCCCTGCACCATTGATTCAGCATACAGAGCTGAAGAGGTCGCATGTGAAAACGAGCAAAGGGGATCGCGTCCGATGCAGCAGTCATAAGACCTAGAATTTCCATGCATAAGGCTACCGAAGGGAATGATTGTGACTGAAGGTTTCGACAAGCTGAAATTAATTTTAGACATCTCTTGTCTGTCAAAGACAGAGTCATGGACACTGAATCTATCTGGAAACCCAGAAAGGTTACCCTTGTCTGAGGAATCAATGAACTTTTTAGTGAATTGATCCTCCAACCATGATCTTGAAGAAACAACACAAGTCGATTCGTATGAGATTCTGCAAAATGTAAAGACTGAGCAAGTACCAAGATATTGTCCAAATAAGGAAATACCACAATACCCTGTTCTCTGATTACAGACAGAAGGGCACCGAGAACCTTTGTAAAAATTCTTGGAGCTGTAGCTAGGCCAAACGGCAGAGCCACAAACTGGTAATGCTTGTCCAGAAAAGAGAATCTCAGGAACTGATAGTGATCTGGATGAATCGGAATATGCAGATATGCATCCTGTAAATCTATTGTGGACATATAATGCCCTTGCTGAACAAAAGGCAAGATAGTCCTTACAGTTACCATTTTGAATGTTGGTATCCTTACATAACGATTCAATATTTTTAGATCCAGAACTGGTCTGAAGGAATTCTCCTTCTTTGGTACAATGAAGAGATTCGAATAAAACCCCAGCCCCTGTTCCAGAACTGGAACTGGCATAATTACTCCAGCCAACTCTAGATCTGAAACACATTTCAGAAATGCTTGAGCTTTCACTGGATTTACTGGGACACGGGAAAGAAAAAATCTCTTTGCAGGAGGTCTTATCTTGAAACCAATTCTGTACCCTTCTGAAACGATGTTCTGAATCCAAAGATTGTGAACAGAATTGATCCAAATTTCTTTGAAAAAACGTAACCTGCCCCCTACCAGCTGAGCTGGAATGAGGGCCGCACCTTCATGTGGACTTAGAAGCTGGCTTTGCTTTTCTAGAAGGCTTGGATTTATTCCAGACTGGAGATGGTTTCCAAACTGAAACTGCTCCTGAGGATGAAGGATCAGGCTTTTGTTCTTTGTTGAAACGAAAGGAACGAAAACGATTATTAGCCCTGTTTTTACCCTTAGATTTTTTATCCTGTGGTAAAAAAGTTCCTTTCCCACCAGTAACAGTTGAGATAATAGAATCCAACTGAGAACCAAATAATTTGTTACCCTGGAAAGAAAGGGAAAGTAGAGTTGATTTAGAAGACATATCAGCATTCCAAGTTTTAAGCCATAAAGCTCTTCTAGCTAAAATAGCTAGAGACATAAACCTGACATCAACTCTGATAATATCAAAAATGGCATCACAGATAAAATTATTAGCATGTTGAAGAAGAATAATAATATTATGAGAATCATGATCTGTTACTTGTTGCGCTAAAGTTTCCAACCAAAAAGTTGAAGCTGCAGCAACATCAGCCAATGATATAGCAGGTCTAAGAAAATTACCTGAACACAGATAAGCTTTTCTTAGAAAGGATTCAATTTTCCTATCTAAAAGATCCTTAAAGGAAGTACCATCTGCCGTAGGAATAGTAGTACGTTTAGCAAGGGTAGAAATAGCCCCATCAACTTTAGGGATTTTGTCCCAAAATTCTAATCTGTCAGACGGCACAGGATATAATTGCTTAAAACGTTTAGAAGGAGTAAATGAATTACCCAAATTATTCCACTCTCTGGAAATTACTTCAGAAATAGCACCAGGAACAGGAAAAACTTCTGGAATAACCACAGGAGATTTAAAGACCTTATCTAAACGTTTAGATTTAGTATCAAGAGGACCAGAATCCTCAATTTCTAAAGCAATTAGTACTTCTTTAAGTAAAGAACGAATAAATTCCATTTTAAATAAATATGAAGATTTATCAGCATCAACCTCTGAGACAGAATCCTCTGAACTAGAAGAGTCATTAGAATCAGAATGATGATGTTCATTTAAAAATTCATCTGTATAAAGAGAAGTTTTAAAAGATTTTTTATGTTTACTAGAAGGAGGAATAACAGACATAGCCTTCTTGATGGATTCAGAAACAAAATCTCTTATGTTATCAGGAACACTCTGAACATTAGATGTTGATGGAACTGCAACAGGTAATGGTACTTTACTAAAGGAAATATTATCTGCATTAACAAGTTTGTCATGACAATTAATACAAACAACAGCTGGAGGAACAGCTACCAAAAGTTTACAGCAGATACACTTAGCTTTGGTAGTTCCAGCACCAGACAGCGATTTTCCTGAAGTATCTTCTGACTCAGATGCAACGTGAGACATCTTGCAATATGTAAGAGAAAAAACAACATATAAAGCAAAATTGATCAAATTCCTTAAATGACAGTTTCAGGAATGGGAAAAAATGCCAAGGAACAAGCTTCTAGCAACCAGAAGCAATGAAAAATGAGACTTAAATAATGTGGAGACAAAAGCGACGCCCATATTTTTTAGCGCCAAATAAGACGCCCACATTATTTGGCGCCTAAATGCTTTTGGCGCCAAAAATGACGCCACATCCGGAACGCCGACATCTTTGGCGCAAAAGAACGTCAAAATATGACGCAACTTCCGGCGACACGTATGACGCCGGAAACAGAAAAGATTTTTTGCGCCAAAAAAGTCCGCGCCAAGAATGACGCAATAAAAAGAAGCATTTTCAGCCCCCGCGAGCCTAACAGCCCACAGGGAAAAAAAGTCAAATTTTTTAAGGTAAGAAAAATGATTGATTCAAATGCATTATCCCAAATATGAAACTGACTGTCTGAAAATAAGGAATGTTGAACATCCTGAGTCAAGGCAAATAAATGTTTGAATACATATATTTAGAACTTTATTAAAAAAGTGCCCAGCCATAGCTTAGAGTGTCACAGAAAATAAGACTTACTTACCCCAGGACACTCATCTACATGTTTGTAGAAAGCCAAACCAGTACTGAAACGAAAATCAGCAGAGGTAATGGTATATATATATATATATATAAGAGTATATCGTCGATCTGAAAAGGGAGGTAAGAGATGAATCTCTACGACCGATAACAGAGAACCTATGAAATAGACCCCGTAGAAGGAGATCATTGAATTCAAACAGGCAATACTCTCCTCACATCCCTCTGACATTCACTGCACGCTGAGAGGAAAACCGGGCTCCAACCTGCTGCGGAGCGCATATCAACGTAGAGCACAAACTTACTTCACCACCTCCATAGGAGGCAAAGTTTGTAAAAACTGATTTGTGGGTGTGGTGAGGGGTGTATTTATAGGCATTTTGAGGTTTGGGAAACTTTGCCCCTCCTGGTAGGAATGTATATCCCATACGTCACTAGCTCATGGACTCTTGCTAATTACATGAAAGAAATCTGATTGTGAGACTTCACAAAGATGGAAAAGGATACAGGAAGATTGGTGACCAACTAAAAATAAGTCAGAACACAGTTGCAGCAGTAATCAGGAGGCATAAATCGATACACAGTGCCAAAAATCAGAGCCGCAGTGGTTGTCCTCCTAAAATGACGCCACGGACAGTGCGCTACTTGAACAATCTAGCTCTGAAAAACAGGTAACAGGCAAGTGCTTCAGATTTGCATCAAGGCAAGTGCTTCAGATTTGGCTCAGGGATTATCGATAGAAATTGGAGTTTCTGTGACAGCTCAGACAGTGCTAAGGACATTGCATAACGTCAACTTCTATGGACAGCATTCAAGGAAAAAAAACATTGCTTGCACAAAAATGCAAGATTAAACTTTGCTAAACAACATGAAAAGCCTGATGAATACTGGGAGCACATTATTTTGTAAAATGGCCAAGACACAATTTTTCGGCTCAGATGGGGTGCAGCATGTTTGGTGTGAACCTGGTCTGGATTATTACAGTGAATGCATAGTCCCAACAGTGAATCATGGAGGTGGGAGTGTGACGATATGGGACTGCAAAAGGTGTTGGGGAGATAACATTTATAGATGGCACCATGAATGCCAGCAATATACCAAAATACTGGCTGACAAGATGACTCCTAGTCTCCAGAAGTTTGGCAGAGGACGAATATTCCAGCATGATAACGATTCAAAGGAGTTTTTAAAGGAGAAACAAGTGAAAACTATGACCTGGCCAAGTATGTCACCTGACTTGAATCCAGTAGAACACCTTTGGCGTAGGGCTGGGCGAAATGGGCAAAAAAAAAAGTCGCTTTTTTAAAAAAAAAAAAAATGCGATTGCGTTTTAATCGCGATTTTCTTATAAATGACTATAACACCTTCATTTTGCATTATAAAGTTTATTTAACACTACAGAATCTTAATGTACATGTTTCTCAATGTCCAATACACTCTTGGAGCAAAAAAATACAAACCACAAAATAGTTCAAATAAAATTTGCTGCCTGTGATGTGATTAAATAGTAGCAACTAGCTATTAATTAGGTCTTATGACACACAACATTGTCATGTTTTCTTGGACAGTCATTCTAACTGTGGACAGTGGTATGATTAACAAATGAAGCAGTGTAAGCCACACACACACACACATATATATATATATTATATTTTTTTTCTTCTTTTTTAAACATTTAATTTGACTTAAAATGAGCCCTGCTCCTGTCCAGGAATCCATTACAGGCATATAGCAGTAGGGGTGGGGGTCTGCTCCTTTCAGAAATGCTGTGCCTTGTTGATATAAAATACATTGTAGATGCAGTTAAGTTAACCCAGCAACAGAGGGGACTGCAGTTTTAGCCTTTTTGGGAGCCGTGGGCTTAACTGCATCTGCTATGTATTTAAGCCGTTTCTCAGAGAGCAGGAGATTGTGTGGGAGGTTCCATAATGTTTACATACCCTAAGTTTCAGACTGCAGATGTCCCTAGGGGGAAATATAAGTAAGTGGCTTTCTCTGCTCTTCATTCCTGCATGGGCTCTGCTTTAAGATTTCTTGATTGATCGGCTGCTTATGAGAACAGAAAGTGAAAGTAAAAGAGCCATTTTACAAATGTGTGCTAAAAGCAACCACTAGATGGAGCTGGTTTGCAAGAAATCACAAATAAATCAATGCATTACAGCCACTTCTAAAGGAATTTTTTATGTAGGAAGAAACCGCCACTTCTCGCGGTTTTAAAATCCCGGCGATTAATCACGGTTTTAAATCGCATATGCGATTAATCGTGCAGCCCTACTTTGGCGTATTTTAAAGAGAATGGTAGAGCAACACAACGCCTCCAGCAAAGAGCAGCTGAAAAAAAATTCTCTCTAAAGAAGGGCAGAACAACTCTCCAGAAATTTGTACGACACTGGTTTCCTCCATGCCAAGGAGGATTGAGTCTCATCAAAAATACAGGTGGACATGCAAAGTATTGAAAACAATAAAAGATTTGAATCTCAGTAATGAGAGGTGCACTGACTTTTGTTGCATTGATTTCCTGCTTTTGGGCTGAATTTTTAATATAGTAAATCTAAACTGTTCGTTTTTAATTTCACATAAGAGTAAATACACTACTGTAAAACTTAGACGTAATGCAGTTACTGTTAGGTTATACAATTTTGAATTATTTGACATTTAAGTGATATTGCACTGGGTGTACTCACTTCTGTTGTATTATATATATATATATATATATATATATATATATATTTTTTTTGATACAAGAGATAGGGTGCACACAGATAGAACTAAAGGGTAAAGCGTATTGTGCTGGCAATCCTAAATGAATATAAACAAATTAATTAGAAAAGAGCTCTAACATATCAAAAGAACAAGACACAGTGTGGAGAACGCCAGCATGGTGGATATGCTGTGAATCTGACGATATCAAGTGAACACAACACAACCAAGCAAGTGAAGAGCTGCATAGGCGGAATACATCGCTGTAAGTCACACCACGGATGAGATCCTGCCAGGTAATACCGTAGAGTGTGTGAAGATAGCGGAGGTAAGCCATGCAGTAATACGTCTTGCACACTGAAAGTTTAAAGTTGGAGCTGTCATTAGCACATGGGATCAAGTTTGCAATAGTACTAGTACCATCCTTTGGACTCTCACTTTATATCCTTAATCCGGTACCGGAACAAATACACATAATGAGATATCAAGGACGGTAATCTGTCTAAATCTTTAAACCGGAGCGTGTTTTTAACACTTAAGTGCCCGGCATCAAGAACGGACTTTCTCATGAGTTAACAATACTATGCAAATGCTAGCTCACAGATGACAGTAGTGCACTACGCTTGGTATATGTTTGTGTGCTGTATCTTGTTGTTGCCATTTTTCTCAGCATGTATCTAGGCCAAGCCTGAAGAGCCTTGAATATCGCTCTTAGTTCCAGAATATTTATTGGAAGGAGAGACTCCTCCTGAGTCCACGATCCCTGAGCCTTCAGG
Source organism: Bombina bombina (assembly GCF_027579735.1). Lineage (NCBI taxonomy): Eukaryota > Metazoa > Chordata > Amphibia > Anura > Bombinatoridae > Bombina > Bombina bombina. Next base: position 798,151,593 of record NC_069499.1, on the reverse strand, counting down.
GAGTTCCAGACTGCACCCCAACCTAGAAGGCTGGCATTTGTTGTTACAATTGTCTAATCTGGCCTGCGAAAGGTCATACCTTTGGACAGATGGACCCGAGATAGCTACCAGGGAAAAGAATCCCTGGTCTCTTGGTCCAGATTCAGTTGAGGGGACAAATCTGTGTAAATCCCGCTCCACTGACTGAGCATGAATAGTTGCAGCGGTCTGAGATGTAAGCGTGCAAACGGCACTATTTCCATTGCCGCTACCATTAAGCCGATTACTTCCATACACTGAGCCACCGAAGGGCACGGAATGGAATGAAGAACCCGGCAGGAATTTAGAAGCTTTGATAATCTGGACTCCGTCAGGTGAATTTTCATTTCTATAGAATCTATCAGAGTCCCTAGAAAGGAAACTCTTGTGAGTGGGGATAGAGAACTCTTTTCCTCGTTCACTTTCCACCCATGCGACCTCATAAATGCCAGTACTACGTCTGTATGAGACTTGGCAATTTGGAAGTTTGACGCCTGTATCAGGATGTCGTCTAAATAAGGGGCTACTGCTATGCCCCGCGGCCTTAGGACCGCTATAAGCGACCCTAGAACCTTTGTAAAGATTCTTGGGGCTGTAGCTAATCCAAAGGGAAGAGCTACAACTGGTAATGCCTGTCTTGAAAGGCAAACCTGAGAAACCGATGATGATCTTTGTGTATTGGAATGTGAAGATAAGCATCCTTTAGATCCACTGTAGTCATATATTGACCCTCCTGGATCAGTGGTAGGATGGTACGAATAGTTTCCATCTTGAACGACGGAACTTTGAGGAATTTGTTTAAGATCTTTAGATCCAAAATTGGTCTGAAGGTTCCCTCTTTTTTGAGAACCACAAACAGATTTGAGTAAAAACCCTGTTCCTGTTCACTCCCATAACTAGGAGGTCTCATACACAGTGTAAGAATGCCTCTCTCTTTATCTGGTGTGCAGATAATTGTGAAAGGTGAAATCTCCCTTTTGGGGGGGAAGCTTTGAAGTCCAGAAGATATCCCTGGGATATAATTTCCAACGCCCAGGGATCCTGAACATCTCTTGCCCACGCCTGGGCGAAGAGTGAAAGTCTGCCCCCTACTAGATCCGTTACCGGATAGGGGGCCGTTCCTTCATGCTGTCTTAGAGGCAGCAGCAGGCTTTTTTGACCTGCTTACCTTTTTTCCAGGTCTGGTTTGGTCTCCAGACCGTCTTAGATTGAGCAAAAGTTCCCTCTTGTTTATTATTAGAGGAAGTTGATGCCGCACCTGCCTTGAAGTTTTGAAAGGCACGAAAATTAGACTGTTTAGCCCTAGATTTGGACCTGTCCTGAGGAAGGGCATGACCTTTTCCTCCAGTGATATCAGCAATAATCTCCTTCAAACCAGGCCCGAATAGGGTCTGCCCCTTGAAGGGAGTGTTAAGTAGCTTAGATTTTGAAGTCACGTCAGCTGACCATGATTTAAGCCATAGCGCTCTGCGCGCCTGTATAGCAAAACCAGAATTCTTAGCCGTTAGTTTAGTCAAATGAACAATGGCATCAGAAATAAAAGAATTGGCTAGCTTAAGTGCTCTAAGTTTGCCAAGTATGTCATCCAATGGAGTCGCTACCTGTAAAGCCTCTTCCAGAGACTCAAACCAGTATGCCGCAGCAGCAGTGACGGGCAATGCATGCAAGGGGCTGTAGGATAAAACCTTGTTGTATAAATATTTTCTTAAGGTAACCTTCTAATTTTTTATCCATTGGATCTAAAAAAGCTCAACTGTCCTCGACAGGAATAGTAGTACGCTTTGCTAGAGTAGAAACTGCTCCCTCCACCTTAGGGACTGTCTGCCATAAGTCCCGTGTGGTGGCGTCTATTGGAAACATTTTTCTAAAAATAGGAGGGGAAGAGAACGGCACACCTGGTCTATCCCATTCCTTATTAATCATTTTTGTAAACCTTTTAGGTATTGGAAAAACATCAGTACACACCGGCACTGCAAATATTTATCCAGTCTACACAATTTCTCTGGCACTGCAATGGAAACACAGTCATTCAGAGCAGCTAAAACCTCCCTAAGCAACACGCGGAGGTGTACAAGCTTAAATTTAAATGTAGAAATATTAGAATCAGGTATCTTCCTGAGTCATTAACATCACCCACTGACTGAAGCTCTCTTTCCTCAGCTTCTGCATATTGTGAGGCAGTATCAGACATGGTTCTTAAAGCGTCAGTATGCTCTGCATTTTGTCTCACCCCAGAGCTATCTCGCTTATCTCTAAGTTCAGGTAGTCTGGCTAATACCGCTGACAGTGTATTATCCATGACTGCCGCCATGTCTTGTAAAGTAAACGCTATGGGCGCCCTAGATGTACTTGGCGCCATTTGAGCGTGAGTCCCTTAAGCGGGAGTCAAAGGGTCTGACACGTGGGGAAAGTTAGTCGGCATAACTTCCCCCTCGTCAGATTCCTCTGGTGATAAAAATTTTTAAAAGACAGAAAATTATCTTTATTGCCTAAAATGAAATCAGTACATTTGGTACACATTCTAAGAGGGGGTTCCACCATGGCTTTTAAACATAATGAACAAGGAGTTTCCTCTATGTCACATGTTTGTACAGACTAGCAATGAGACTAGCAAGCTTGGAAAACACTTTAAATCAAGTTAACAAGCAAATATAAAAAATGGTACTGTGCCTTTAAGAGAAACAAATTTTCTAGACAAAATTTAAGCCAGCCATGTGGAAAAAACTAGGCCCCAATAAAGTTTTATCACCAAAGTATATATAAAAACGATTAAACATGCCAGCAAACGTTTTATATTGTAAATATCATAAGGATATTACCCCTGGGAGTAAGCATGATACCAGTCGTTATTAAATCACTGTATTCAGGCTTAACTTACATTAATCCGGTATCAGCAGCATTTTCTAGTGTTTTCCATCTCTAGAAAAAATTATAACTGCACATACCTGATAGCAGAATAAACTGCACGCCATTCTCTCGCTGAAATTTTACCTCATCTGTGTAATCCCCTCAGACATATGTGAGAACAGCAATGGATCTTAGTTACAACCTGCTAAGATCATAGAAACCTCAGGCAGATTCTTCTTCTATTTACTGCCTGAGATAAAATAGCACAACTCCGGTACTATTTAAAAATAAGAAACTTTTGATTGATGAAAATAAACTAGCTATATTTAACCACTCTCTCTTACGACCTCCTTGCTTGTTGAGAGTTGCAAGAGAATGACTGGCTATGACAGTTAGGGGAGGAGCTATATTGCAGCTCTGCTGTGGGTTTCCTCTTGCAACTTCCTGTTGGGAATGAGAATATCCCACAAGTAATGGATGATCCGTGGACTGGATACACCTTACAAGAGAAATTAATACCATAGTCCCACTATGGTTGCTCCATTCTCTATTCTTTCAGGTGTAAACATAAAAAAACTCCATCTACATTATCCACGATTATTTTTGGAAGTTTCTGCCTCCTTATTCCTTTTTTTGGGCACAGTGTTAATACTTACTGACATATTTATTGTTGTACATTGAAATTTAATTGTGAGAATTGCAGACTTTTCAATGCATTTTACTTATAGTGGAATTGACACCACCATATTCCCCATGTAAATGCTCTCTATAAACACATGGCTCAAAAAATTTAAAGGGGCTTTGCATTAAATTTTGTCATGCATATGAAAGGGCAACATGTAAAGATGACAAAAATAAAAGCCGTTTAGATTTAAATTGCAACTAATAATGTAGAATTGTTTTTATACGTCCTACTAATCCTCTCTGGCTGATAAGGAAAAGTGCCTATGTATCAGTGGAAGAGAAGGGCAAGCATCACCCTCTACAACTATGACACAAAAATTATGGTGTAGTCAGAATTAGGATGTGATTTTTAAATCCACCCCCCCCCCCCAAAAAAAAGAAAAACTTTGAAATACTATCTTTAAGATAGAAAAATAGAAACAAAAATGCAATATCAATTAAAAAGTGGAATAGACTTTAAAAGCAAACTGGTACCCACAAAAGAAAGACTCCTCAGCACAAATGACTGCATTTGTCTCCACAGTGGATGCAGCTATCTAATTACACCAAGTGGCTTTCAAAATGACTGATATGAATGGAAATAGAAAATACTTCTGCTGTCTCACCTGCTGCAGAACTCAAGTATAGTATCAACCATGACTGTACAGGCTTGCTCTATATCTCCACTGCAACCCCCTTCCTCAGAGGATTCTAGTAGATAAAACAGGTTCACAGTCCAACGCTGGTAGTCCTGTCTAAGCAAGAAACATAAAATATAAAAAATACAGAGCTTGAAATAAAAGTCCGAAATGCATGGCAGACACTAATAGAAAATCTAAGTCTTGTAAACACAAACAACTACGGACACATTACACATTTTACAAGGGGAATAAACCTGGTAAATTATTAGCTCACAGTCTTAGACAAAAAACATATAAATAATGTATCCATTCATTCAAATCATCCGATAACACAAAATATAAAACTTGTTAAGAGATTGCTGAAGTCGTTAAGACAGAATATACCAGAATGTAATATTGCAACACCCACTAAACTCTCTATTCTTCAATACCTTTCTCAGACACACACATATATATATATATATATATATAAAACTAAAAATAAATAATATAAAAATACATGCCAAAATATTACCTATGCATATAAACAAATTTGGTTTTGTCCCAGGAAACCAGCAACAATACAATTAGAGCTTTGAGATTTATCCATTCTTCACACTCCTATTGTGATCTAATTCTCTTATTTTCTTCTGATGCAGAGAAAGACATTGACAGGGTGGACTGGTCTTTTATGGAGGCCACCCTGTCTCAATTTTGCTTTTCTACTCCCTGTATCTAAAAAAAAATGCTCTCCACTCATCTGCCATAGTTAAACAAAATAGAAAAATGTTGAAAAGCTTTCTTATTTCCAATGGCACTAGACAAGGGTGTCTCCCTTCCCCAATATTATTTGTCTTAACGATAGTAAGAATAATAAAGAAGAATAATTCATAGGCAGTATTCCCCCTAGGTTCCTCTAAATATAGTCAATCTGAGACTTCTTTAAAGTGATTGTAAACTTTAGTGAATTAAAGGCCAGTATTAAATAATACTTTTAAAAACAGGGGCACTTTAATTCATTAAAGATTACAATGATGCTTATTTTCTAAAATACTTACCTTTTTGTTATGGTAAACATAACGCCGATCCTCCGCCCGCATCTGCTGCTTTCTTTATCAGATCAATGACGAAGTATTTTATAAAATAAGCATCATTGTAAACTTTAATGAATTAAAGTTCCCCTGTTTTTAAAAGTATTGTTTAATACTGTCCTTTAATTCAGTAAAGTTTACAATCTCTTTAATGAAGATCTTTCAGGGCTATGGTCATTGGTCAAACTTCTCTATTAATTGCACTAAATCAGATAGTCTTAATCTACCTTATCTACAATATTGACCGATATCCAGTTTCATATTTTATTATTAATTTGTCTTCTATTGAATTTTTTTTTTTTTAAATTTTTATTTTTATTTACAACAAGAAGTGAATAATAAATATTATACACACATTACGCAGGGCCAGGATAAAGATATTCTAGAACAACAAGCGTTTACAGTACAATATATACCTCTAAATTAAACCTAGATATGTAAAATTGACATAATATCAATCTTACAGGCCCCTGGTTAAAAATTGCCATATGATCTATATAACATTTTTTATATCCTATGTATACACACCTTGTTGAGTTTTTTTTTTATATATATATATATTAAGACCATATTGCACCAACACAGAACAGACATAAAACAACATAACTAAACCTAACATAGAGAGAAAAAAAAAAATATTTAGGAGACATCCTTACATCTATAACATTAACAGAGATTTTCCATATTTCTCTTTTTGAAACTATCCAATCTAAACTTTCTTCTTGCTTAGCCCATCTGTGTTTAACATGGTCAGGAAGAATAGCTGCTATCAAGATGAACATCTACCTTAAATTATTTTTGGTTTTGCAGGCGTCCCCTTACCCTTATCAAAGTTGTATATTCCATTCTTTAAAAAATCATTAATCAAGATGTATGGGGCACTAAAAAACAATTTAAATAAGAACTTACTTGATAAATTAATTTCTTTCATGGTGTTGATGAGTCCACGAGCTGTTACATATGGGATAGACATTCCTACCAGGACGAGGCAAAGTTTTCTAAACCTCAAAAGCCTATAACCCCCCACATACCTCAGTTTAACGAATAGCCAAGTGGCCAGGTGTTTAAAAGGAGTAAAAGCCGATAACGAGGAACAGGAAAAAAGATGTGATTTAAACATAAAGTTAACCTTAAATGGGTGTGACCTTGTGGACTCTAGCCACAATGAAAGAAAACAGAATTTATGTTTACCTGATAAATTTCTTTCTCCTACGGTGTATCCGGTCCACGGCTTCATCCTTACTTGTGGGATATTCTCAATCCCTACAGGAAGTGGCAAAGAGAGCACACAGCAGAGCTGTCCATATAGCTCCCCTCAGGCTCCGCCCCCCCAGTCATTCGACCGACGGTTAGGAGAAAAAGGAGAACCATAGGGTGCAGTGGTGACTGTAGTTTACAAAAATAAATTTAAACCTGACCAAATGCCAGGGTGGGCCGTGGACTGGATACACCGTAGGAGAAAGAAATTTATCAGGTAAACATAAATTCTGTTTTCTCCTACATTGGTGTATCCGGTCCACGGCTTCATCCTTACTTGTGGGAACCAATACCAAAGCTTTAGGACACGGATGAAGGGAGGGAACAAGTCCGGTAACCTAAACGGAAGGCACCACTGCTTGTAAAACCTTTCTCCCAAAAATAGCCTCCGAAGAAGCAAAAGTATCGAATTTGTAAATTTTGGCAAATGTATGCAGTGAAGACCAAGTCGCTGCCTTACAGATCTGTTCAACAGAAGCCTCATTCTTGAAAGCCCATGTGGAAGCCACAGCTCTAGTAGAGTGAGCTGTAATTCGTTCCGGAGGCTGCCTTCCAGCAGTCTCATAAGCCAACCGGATGATGCTTTTCAGCCAGAAAGACAGAGAGATCGCAGTCGCCTTTTGACCTCTCCTCTTGCCAGAATAGACGACAAACAAGGACGATGTTTGTCTGAAGTCTTTAGTTGCTTTTAGATAAAACTTCAAAGCACGAACCACATCAAGATTGTGTAACAGACGTTCCTTGTTAGAAACTGGATTAGGACACAGAGAAGGAACAACTATTTCCTGGTTAATATTCTTATTGGAAACCACTTTTGGAAGAAAACCAGGTTTGGTACGTAAAACGACCTTATCTGTATGAAACACCAGATAGGGTGAATTACACTGCAAAGCAGACAATTCAGAAACTCTTCTAGCAGAAGAAATAGCTACCAAAAACAAAACTTTCCAAGATAGTAACTTAATATCTATGGAATGTAGAGGTTCAAACGGGACCCCTTGAAGAACTGAAAGAACTAAATTTAGACTCCATGGAGGAGCCACATGTCTGTAGACAGGCTTGATTCTGACTAGAGCCTGTACAAACGCCTGAACATCTGGCACGGCTGCCAGACGCTTGTGTAACAAAACAGACAGAGCAAATATCTGTCCTTTTAAGGAACTAGCTGACAGACCTTTCTCCAATCCTTCTTGGAGAAAAGATAGTAACCTTGGAATCCTAATCTTATTCCATGAGTAACCCTTGGATTCGCACCAGCCAAGATATTTCCGCCATATCTTATGGTAAATTTTCCTGGTGACAGGCTTTCTAGCCTGGATCAGAGTATCTATAACTGATTCCGAAAACCCACGCTTAGCTAGAATCAAGCGTTCAATCTCCAAGCAGTCAGTTGCAGAGAAACTAGGTTTGGATGTTCGAATGGACCTTGGATTAGAAGGTCCTGCCTCAAAGGTAGCTTCCATGGTGGAACCGATGACATATTCACCAGGTCTGCATACCAAGTCCTGCGTGGCCACGCAGGAGCTATCAGAATTACCGAAGCCTTCTCCAGTTTGATCCTGGCTACTAGCCGGGGGAGAAGCGGAAACGGTGGAAAGACATAAGCTAGATTGAACGACCAAGGCGCCACTAAGGCATCTACCAATGTCGCCTTGGGATCCCTGGACCTGGACCCGTAACGTGGAACTTTGGAGTTCTGACGTGACGCCATCAGATCCAGATCTGGAAGGCCCCATAGTTGAGTTAACTGGGCAAAAACCTCCGGGTGAAGTTCCCACTCCCCCGGATGGAAAGTCTGACGACTCAGATAATCCGCTTCCCAGTTGTCCACTCCTGGGATGTGAATTGCTGATAGATGGCAGGAGTTATCCTCTGCCCATTTGATGATCTTGGATACCTCCCTCATCGCCAGGGAACTCTTTGTTCCTCCCTGATGATTGATGTACGCTACAGTCGTCATGTTGTCCGACTGAAATCTGATGAATTTGGCCTCCGCTAGTTGAGGCAATGCCTGGAGCGCATTGAATATCGCTCTCAATTCCAAAATGTTTATCGGGAGAAGAGATTCTTCCGGAGACCATAGACCCTGAGCTTTCAGGGACTCCTAGGCCGCACCCCAGCCTAAGAGGCTGGCGTCGGTCGTGACAATGATCCACTCCGGTCTGCGGAAACTCATTCCCTGAGACAGGTGATCCTGAGACAACCACCAGAGGAGTGAGTCTCTAGTTTCCTGGTCCATTTGTATCTGGGGAGACAAATCTGCATAATCCCCATTCCACTGTTTGAGCATGCACAGTTGCAGTGGTCTTAAATGAATTCGAGCAAAGGGAACCACGTCCATTGCCGCAACCATTAGTCCTATTACCTCCATGCACTGAGCTACGGAAGGTTGAGGAATGGCATGAAGAACTCGACAAGAGTTCAAAAGTTTTAACTTCCTGAACTCCGTCAGAAAGATCTTCATTTCTACCGAGTCTATTATTGTTCCCAGGAAGGGAACCCTTGTGAACGGGGACAGATAACTCTTTTCTATGTTCACCTTCCACCCGTGAGACCTTAGAAAGGCTAGAACAATGTCCGTATGAGCCTTTGCTTTGTGAAAGGACGACGCTTGTATTAAGATGTCGTCTAGGTAAGGTGCTACTGCAATGCCCCTTGGTCTTAGCACTGCTAGAAGGGACCCTAGCACCTTTGTGAAAATTCTGGGAGCAGTGGCCAATCCGAAGGGAAGAGCCACGAACTGGTAATGCTTGTCCAGAAAGGCGAACCTCAGAAACTGATGGTGATCTTTGTGGATAGGAATATGCAGGTACGCATCCTTTAAGTCCACGGTAGTCATATATTGACCCTCCTGGATCATTGGTAAAATTGTCCGAATGGTTTCCATTTTGAATGATGGAATTCTGAGGAATTTGTTTAGGATTTTTAAATCCAGGATTGGCCTGAAAGTTCCTTCCTTTTTGAGAACTACAAACAGGTTTGAGTAAAAACCCAGTCCTTGTTCTGCTGTTGGAACTGGGTGTATCACTCCCATTTTTAGAAGGTCTTCTACGCAACGTAAGACTGCCTGTTTATCTGGTCTAAAGATAAGCGAGACATGTGGAACCTTTCTTTTGGAGGAAAGTCCTTGAATTCTAGAAGATACCCCTGAGAAACAATTTCTAGCGCCCAGGGGTCCGGAACATCTCTTGCCCAAGCCTGAGCAAAGAGAGAAAGTCTGCCCCCAACTAGATCCGGTCCCGGATCGGGGGCTACCCCTTCATGCTGTCTTGGTAGCAGCAGCAGGCTTCTTGGCCTGTTTACCCTTGTTCCAGCCTTGCAATGGTTTCCGTGCTGGTTTGGGCTGGGATGCGTTACCCTCTTGCCTAGTGGCTGTAGAGGTAGAAGCAGGTCCGTTCCTGAAATTGCGAAAGGAACGAAAATTAGACTTATTTTTAGCTTTTGAAAGGTCTATCCTGTGGAAGGGCAAGGCCCTTCCCCCCAGTGATATCTGAAATAATTTCTTTCAACTCTGGCCCGAATAGGGTCTTACCCTTGAAAGGAATATTAAGCAATTTTGTTTTGGACGACACATCCGCCGACCAAGATTTTAGCCAAAGCGCTCTGCGCGCCACGATTGCGAAACCAGAATTTTTCGCCGCTAATTTAGCTAACTGAAGGGCGGCATCTGTAATGAAAGAATTAGCCAACTTCAGGGCGTGAATTCTGTCCATGACTTCATCATAAGAAGTCTCCTTCTGGAGCGAGTTTTCTAGTTCCTCGAACCAAAAAGCAGCTGCAGTGGTTACAGGAATAATGCAAGAAATTGGTTGAAGAAGAAAACCTTGTTGAACAAAAATGTTCTTAAGTAAACCTTCTAATTTTTTATCCATAGGATCTTTGAAAGCGCAACTGTCTTCTATTGGTATAGTTGTGCGCTTAGCTAGTGTTGAAACTGCCCCCTCTACCTTAGGGACCGTCTGCCACGCGTCCCTTCTGGGGTCAACAATTGGGAACATTTTCTTAAATATAGGAGGGGGAACAAAAGGTACACATGGCTTCTCCCACTCCCTAGTCACGATATCCGCCACCCTCTTAGGTATCGTAAACGCATCAGTGTGTACTGGGACCTCTAAGAATTTGTCCATTTTACACAATTTTTCTGGGACCACCAAGGGGTCACAATCATCAAGTGTAGCTAGGACCTCCTTAAGCAGGGCGCGGAGGTGTTCTAACTTAAATTTAAATGCTATGGTATCTGGCTCTGCCTGCTGAGAAACTTTTCCTGTGTCAGAAATTTCTCCCTCAGACAGACCCGCCCTCACCGCCAAGTCAGATTGATGTGAGGGCACTACAGATAAATTATCCTCTGCGTCTGCTTGCTCATTTTCTGTATTTAAAACTGCGCAATCACGCTTCCTTGGCAAAGCTGGCAGTTTGGATAAAAATACTGCGAGAGAATTATCCATTACTGCTGCCAACTGTTGCAAAGTAATAGCAATTGGTGCACTAGATGTGCTGGGCATCGCTTGCGCGGGCTGGTGTTGACACAGAAGGAGAGGATAGCGGGCTATCCTCACTACCTTCAGCTAAAGAATCATCTTGGGCTACATCTTTAAGTGTGACTGTACGGTCCTTAAGCTGTTTGGACGCTATGGCACACTTCACACAAATTTAATGGGGGAACCGCCTTGGCCTTTAAACATACAGAACATAGGCTATCTGAAGGGTCAGACATGTTTGACAGACTTAGACAGAACTTTAATGCAATAAAAATTAATTTTGACAAAAACGTTACTGTGTCTTTAAATAATAAAAGTGCACACTTTATTACTGAAACATCAAAAAAACTATCAAACATCCGATTTTAGTGAAATTTTCACCACAGTGTCTTAATGCTTTGAAAAGATTGCACACAAATTTTCAGACCAATTAACCCCTTAATGCCCAAACCGGAGCTAAGAACAGCAGTTAACCGGTTAAAAACACTACAGTACAATGCCACAGCTTCTACTGTGGCTTTTACCTTCCTTAGGGATTATTTAAGTAGGAATAAGCCTCTCTGAAGTCCTTTGTGATGTCTCTGGACTCCCCACGTGAAGCTGCATGAACTGTCTAGTCAAAATAACTGCGCAATTGAGGCGCGAAAATGAGGCCTCCTCCCTCTTCATTCCAGAGTGGAGGGGCCTTTTAGACTAGCTTAGGTGTCCAATTAAGTGCCAGGCGCAATATTAAACCCCATAAGTGTTTCAAAAGTCTCAAAAACACCTTATTCATACTGAAAACATGCTAAAAAGCAATCGATTTAGCCCACAATAGTGTCAACCAGCATAGAGCCCTTAATATAAGCCATAATTTTATACAGAGTCTGAGAAAAATGGCTTACCTATCCCTGAGGGGATTTCTGACAGTCTTCTAGCATTACTTGGTCTTGTTAGAAAAATGACTGATCATACCTGAAGCAGTTAAGCCTGCAAACTGTTCCCCCCAACTGAAGTTCTCCGGTATTCAACAGTCCTGCGTGGGAACAGCAATGGATTTTAGTTACTGGTGCTAAAATCATATTCCTCTCAGCAGAAATCTTCATCACTTTCTGCTTCAGAGTAAATAGTACAAGCCGGCACTATTTTAAAATAAACTCTTGATAGAAGAAATAAAAAACTACAACTAACACCACATACTCTTTACCACCCCCGTGGAGATGCTACTAGTTAGAGCGGCAAAGAGAATGACTGGGGGGGGCGGAGCCTGAGGGGAGCTATATGGACAGCTCTGCTGTGTGCTCTCTTTGCCACTTCCTGTAGGGATTGAGAATATCCCACAAGTAAGGATGAAACCGTGGACCGGATACACCAATGTAGGAGAAAAAACTTTACTGTCCCTTTAAATGGTAACTTTTTTCCTTTTAATTATTTATTAAGGCTAGACAGGATAGAAGGCAGAGGCGTATCTAGAAACCATAGGGCCCCGGTGCAAGAATCCATGCAGGGGCCCCACCCCCCCACCCCCCCACCCCCCTCAAAAAAAAATTGCATTTAATACATTTTTTTCCCAACTTTTAACACACACACAAAAAAAATTGTGTTTGCTGTATACACACACATATAAAGCTGAATGAGCTGTATATACACACACACACACTATATATATATATATATATATATATATATACACATACATACACACACACATATATATAGCCACATGATAATATAAGGCCTACTGAACTACTTCCCAAAATTTGAAAGCTAATCATACTGTGTACATCCATACATCACAAAATTCACTTTAAAAAAGGGGGAAAGTAACAAATAACTAATACGTTTTCAGGGGAAAATGAATTAGCTGTCAACAGATTGATTTTGCCCATGCTTGTCCCAGTGCAGCTGGAACAGGAGACCAACTTACAAGAGGAGCAAAAAACTAGAAAGTGCTTTCTGTGGCTTTATCACAACAGTTGCTGCGCCTGCTATCTATATAAAGACCCAGTAAAACAGCTAAGACGGAATAATGCACAGGAAAGCGATTAGAGATTTATGTGGCTTCAAAATGCGGGCATCACTAATTAAGTTTGCAACAGAGGAGAAGCCTGTCTAAATATAAAGGCATATACTACTGTGTACATAATTTATAATAAATGTACTAGTATAATTTGTATTTAAATATTTTTCCAATAAAATAAATGTTTGAAGGTTTTTCTTACTGAAGCAGAGTGATTAGATTGGAAACATATTATTTGATGATCTTGTAAAGAGAAAAAACCCCCAGCAGATATCAGTTGTGTGAATGTGATGCTTTCTAATTACACACTCATGCTGGCTGATATAAACTAACCTTAGGGGGGTATAGTGGTATTGAAAACCTGTAAAATAGTTTGTAGCTATTGTTGGCTGCCATCAAACGCTTACATTATATAGAAGCTCTTTATAAAATATAATAAATAAGTTGCAACAGATTTTTTGTAAGTCAGAGCAACAATAAATTAAAGCCCCACAATGGTTAAGATGAAAGGATCACTGTGCTCCAATGTAATCTTCTGGCAAGACAGTTAATTATTAGTGTGCACGTTCTGGAAGACAGTAAATAGACGCTCTATTTAGTTTAGCATGAAGTCCCACAAGGAGCAGAGCGAGAGAGGAGAGCAGTGATAGAGAGGGGAAGGGAAACCCAAAGCAAACAGAGGGCAGGGGACAAATACTTACAGACATTTCTGCTAGTAAGTGCAGGCAGGGAGGGGTGTGATGTGACCTGTGACGCTCACTAATCTGCCCCAGAATTTATAACGCGTAATGTGTTTTTTTTTTATCGACTGCTGGTATTTAAATGCTAATGCAGAGATTGTTCTGCTGCTTCTCTTTATAGTGGTGATGTTCCCTCAGCAGAAAGGTGACAATGAAAAAGCATTTATCCAGAAGTAGCAACATAGAACATAGGTCAAAACATAGCTTTCTAAACAAAACCCTATTTTCTACATTTATGTAAAGTTCCCAAGCATAGCATGTCCCTGCAACAAGAAGGCAGCCGACTCTAAAAACAAGGATAATGTATCATTATGATTAATTTATATTTCTGTTTACGTTCTAAAGCAGAAATATTCAGCAGTGGTGTCAGAACAGCAAATAGTTTTATGACAGGCATTCAGCTGAGCCTGAGCAGAAGGGAGTGAGGTTAATAGGAGAGGGCTTACCGCATCTGAGATGTGCAGAGTCTGCCAGATATCAATGCCTGTTGCCGCGGGTCCAGCACAACCAGTCAGGACTCAGAGTCTCAGAGCAAATGTGCGCGCCAAACAGCCGCAGAGTCTCAGAGCAAATGTGCGCGCCAAACAGCCGCCAGCCAATGGGAAGATCTTCCGGCTGAGCTGCACCAATGGATCTATTATTTGGTGAGCTGCGGCAACGGGCTGACTGAGACTCTGTACAGTAATCCATATGAGTAGCAGGCTGAGGCAGATGAAAAAAAATAAACAATAAAATAAACAAAAAAAAGTTTGTGCTCAAGGCAGCTGGGGCCCCTCTGAGGGCGGGGGCCCGGTCGCAGCCACGACTTCTGCACCAACGCTAGTTACGCCCCTGATAGAAGGCTAGATTAACACTGCAAAGCACCTCTACACCTCAGCAATACTTTGCTGAGGTGCCTACCTGACCGCTGAAACCTCTGAGCAGGAGCCGTTTCCCACACTGTCAGATCCGGCACTCATAGCAGCAGAAGAGTACTGTCTCTGTCTAAATACGCATATAAGTTATGAGATGCGTATTAGAAAGAGATCAACATAAGAACTTCCCCTCTGTTGTCGGAAGTGAAAGGAAAAAGGCGCGCACACACAATTGCTGCCTCCTCTTGTCCCGCCCATCGCGGGCGTAGCCAATGTAACGATCTCCCATTCTGTATACTTAATAAAGTAAATACCGGTAGATATATTCACCGCCCCAGTGCCTGCGACTCTGCTGTCCCATAGCGTCTCCTGATAAGGATAATTTATGTATTATAACATAAAGTGCCCATTTCTTAATAAAGGCATCCTTATATGTTCCTCATATGAAGTAATGTGCCCAACTTTTTCTGAACTCTGTTATCCCAGAAAATCAAAGTCAGCACTAACCTCTCCTCTTCTGCCTGTCAGCAAGGCAGGTACCAGGTTTGAGAGGTCCTCTCCCTCAGATGGACCTGTGACAAAAAAAACAAACATAATTTATGTAAGAACTTACCTGATAAATTCATTTCTTTCATATTAGCAAGAGTCCATGAGCTAGTGACGTATGGTTTGGGATATACATTCCTACCAGGAGGGGCAAAGTTTCCCAAACCTCAAAATGCCTATAAATACACCCCTCACCACACCCACAAATCAGTTTAACGAATAGCCAAGAAGTGGGGTGATAAGAAAAAAGTGCGAAAGCATATAAAATAAGGAATTGGAATAATTGTGCTTTATACAAAAAAATCATAACCACCACAAAAAGGGTGGGCCTCATGGACTCTTGCTAATATGAAAGAAATGAATTTATCAGGTAAGTTCTTACATAAATTATGTTTTCTTTCATGTAATTAGCAAGAGTCCATGAGCTAGTGACGTATGGGATAATAAATACCCAAGATGTGGAACTTCCACGCAAGAGTCACTAGAGAGGGAGGGATAAAATAAAGACAGCCAATTCCGCTGAAAAAATAATCCACATCCCAAAATAAAGTTTTAATCTTATAATGAAAAAAACTGAAATTATAAGCAGAAGAATCAAACTGAAACAGCTGCCTGAAGTACTTTTCTACCAAAAACTGCTTCAGAAGAAGAAAACACATCAAAATGGTAGAATTTAGTAAAAGTATGCAAAGAAGACCAAGTGGCTGCTTTGCAAATCTGATCAACCGAAGCTTCATTCCTAAACGCCCAGGATGTAGAAACTGACCTAGTAGAATGAGCTGTAATCCTTGGAGGCGGAGTTTTACCCGACTCGACATAAGCATGATGAATCAAAGATTTTAACCAAGATGCCAAAGAAATGGCAGAGGCCTTCTGACCTTTCCTGGAACCGGAAAAGATAACAAATAGACTAGAAGTCTTTCGGAAATCTTTAGTAGCTTCAACGTAATATTTCAAAGCTCTAACTACATCCAAAGAATGCAACGATCTTTCCTTAGAATTCTTAGGATTAGGACAGAATGAAGGAACCACAATTTCTCTACTAATGTTGTTAGAGTTCACAACTTTAGGTAAAAATTTAAATGAAGTCCGCAACACCGCCTTATCCTGATGAAAAATCAGAAAAGGAGATTCACAAGAAAGAGCAGATAACTCTGAAACTCTGCTAGCAGAAGAGATGGCCAAAAGGAACAGAACTTTAGAAGAAAGTAATTTAATGTCCAGAGAATGCATAGGTTCAAACGGAGGAGCTTGTAAAGCCCCCAGAACCAAATACAAACTCGAAGGAGGAGAGATTGACTTAATGACAGGTTTTATACGAACCAAAGCCTGTACAAAACAATGAATATCAGGAAGATTAGCAATCTTTCTGTGAAACAACACAGAAAGAGCAGAAATTTGTCCTTTCAAAGAACTTGCAGACAAACCTTTATCCAGACCATCCTGAAGAAATTGTAAAATTCTAGGAATTCTAAAAGAATGCCAGGAAAATTGATGAGAAGAGCACCAAGAAATGTAAGTCTTCCAGACTTGATAATATATCTTCCTAGACACAGATTTACGAGCCTGTAACATAGTATTAATTACGGAGTCAGAGAAACCTCTATGACTGAGAATCAAGCGTTCAATCTCCATACCTTCAAATTTAATGATTTGAGATCCTGATGGAAAAAAGGACCTTGAGATAAAAGGTCTGGTCTTAACGGAAGAGTCCAAGGTTGGCAAGTAGCCATCCGAACAAGATCCGCATACCAAAACCTGTGAGGCCATGCTGGAGCCACCAGCAGAACAAACGAACGCTCTTTTAGAATCTTGGAGATCACTCTTGGAAGAAGAACCAGAGGCGGAAAGATATAGGCAGGATGATACTTCCAAGGAAGTGACAATGCATCCACTGCCTCCGCCTGAGGATCCCTGGATCTGGACAGATACCTGGGAAGTTTCTTGTTTAGATGAGAAGCCATCAGATCTATTTCTGGAAGACCCCAGATTTGAACAATCTGAAGAAACACCTCTGAGTGAAGAGACCTTTCGCACGGATGTAACGTCTGGCGACTGAGATAATCCGCTTCCCAATTGTCTACACCTGGGATGTGAACCGCAGAAATTAGACAGGAGCTGGATTCCGCCCAAGCAAGTATCCGAGATACTTCTTTCATAGCCAGAGGACTGTGAGTCCCCCCTTGATGATTGACATATGCCACGGTTGTGACATTGTCCGTCTGAAAACAAATGAACGATTCCCTCTTCAGAAGAGGCCACGACTGAAGAGCTCTGAAAATCGCATGGAGTTCCAAAATGTTGATGGGTAATCTAGCCTCCTGAGATTCCCAAACCCCCTGCGCTGTCAGAGACCCCCATACAGCTCCCCAACCTGTCAGATTCGCATCTGTTGAGATCACAGTCCAGGTTGGAAGAACAAAAGAAGCCCCTTGAACTAAACAATGGTGATCTGTCCACCACGTCAGAGAGTGTCATACAATCGGATTTAAAGATATTAACTGTGAGATCTTTGTATAATCCCTGCACCACTGGTTCAGCATACAAAGCTGAAGAGGTCGCATATGAAAACGAGCAAAGGGGATCGCGTCCGATGCAGCAGTCATAAGACCTAGAATTTCCATGCATAAGGCTACCGAAGGGAATGATTGAGACTGAAGGTTTCGACAAGCTGAAACCAATTTCAGACGTCTCTTGTCCGTCAGAGACAAAGTCATGGACACTGAATCTATTTGGAAACCTAAAAAGGTTACCCTTGTCTGAGGAATCAATGAACTCTTTGGTAAATTGATCCTCCAACCATGTTCTTGAAGAAATGACACAAGTCGATTCGTATGAAATTCTGCTAAATGTGAAGACTGAGCAAGTACCAAGATATCGTCCAAATAAGGAAATACCACAATACCCTGATCTATGATTACAGATAGCAGGGCACCGAGAACCTTTGAAAAAATCCTTGGAGCTGTTGCTAGGCCGAACGGCAGAGCCACAAATTGGTAATGCTTGTCTAGAAAAGAGAATCTCAGAAACTGATAGTGATCTGGATGAATCGGAATATGCAGATATGCATCCTGTAAATCTATTGTGGACATATAATGCCCTTGCTGAACAAAAGGCAGAATAGTCCTTATAGTTACCATTTTGAATGTTGGTATCCTTACATAACGATTCAATATTTTTAAATCCAGAACTGGTCTGAAGGATTTCTCCTTCTTTGGTACAATGAATAGATTGGAGTAAAACCCCAGACCCTGTTCCAGAACTGGAACTGGCACAATTACTCCAGCCAACTCTAGATCTGAAACACATTTCAGAAATGCTTGAGCCTTCACTGGATTTATTGGAATGCGAGAAAGAAAAAATCTTCTTGCAGGAGGCCTTGCCTTGAAACCTATTCTGTACCCTTGTGAAACAATGTTCTGAATCCAAAGACTGTGAATCGAATTGATCCAAATTTCTTTGAAAAATCGTAATCTGCCCCCTACCAGCTGTGCTGGAATGAGGGCTGCACCTTCATGTGGACTTGGGAGCTGGCTTTTGCTTTCTAAAAGGCTTGGATTTATTCCAGACTGGAGATGGTTTCCAAACAGAAACTGTTCCTTTAGGGGAAGGATCAGGCTACTGTTCCTTATTCTGACGAAAGGAACGAAAACGATTAGCAGCCCTATATTTACCTTTAGATTTTTTATCCTGAGGTAAAAAAGTTCCTTTCCCCCCAGTAACAGTTGAAATAATAGAATCCAACTGGGAACCAAACAATTTATTACCTTGGAAAGAAAGGGAAAGCAAAGTTGACTTAGAAGACATATCTGCATTCCAAGTTTTAAGCCATAAAGCTCTTCTAGCTAAAATAGCTAAAGACATGTACCTGACATCAACTCTAATGATATCAAAGATGGTTTCACAAATAAAGTTATTAGCATGTTGAAGAAGTTTAACAATGCTATGAGAATTATGATCTGACACTTGTTGTGCCAAAGCCTCCAACCAAAAAGTGGAAGCTGCCGCAACATCAGCCAAAGAAATAGCAGGCCTAAGAAGATTACCTGAACATAAATAAGCTTTCCTTAGAAAGGAATCAATTTTCCTATCTAAAGGATCCTTAAAGGAAGTACTATCTGCCGTAGGAATAGTAATACGTTTAGCGAGAGTAGAGATAGCCCCATAAACTTTAGGGATTTTGTCCCAAAACTCTAATCTGTCAGATGGCACAGGATACAATTTCTTAAACCTTTTAGAAGGAGTAAATGAATTACCCAGATTATTCCATTCCCTAGAAATTACTTCAGAAATAGCATCAGGGACAGGAAAAACTTCCGGAATAACTGTAGGAGGTTTAAAAACCGAATTTAAACGCTTAGTAGATTTAGTATCAAGAGGACTACTCCATCTCTAATGCGATTAAAACTTCTTTAAGTAAAGAACGAATAAATTCCATTTTAAATAAATATGAAGATTTATCAGTGTCAATATCTGAGACAGAATCCTCTGAACCAGAAAAATCATCATCAGAAACAGACAAATCAGAATGATGATGTTCATTTAAAAATTCATCTGAAAAATGTGAAGTTTTAAAAGACCTTTTACGTTTACTGGAAGGAGGAATAACAGACATAGCCTTCCTAATAGATTTAGAAACAAAATCTCTTATATTAACAGGAACATTCTGCGTATTAGATGTTGATGGAACAGCAACAGGTAATGGTATATTACTAATGGAAATACTATCTGCATTAGCAAGCTTATCATGACATTCATCACAAACTACAGCCGGAGGGACAGTTACCACAAGTTTACAGCAGATACACTTAACTTTGGTGGAACCAGCATCAGGCAGCGTTTTTCCAGAAGTAGCTTCTGATCCAGGGTCAATCTGAGACATCTTGCAATATGTAAGAGAAAAAACAACATATAAAGCAAAATCTATCAAATTCCTTAAAAGGCAGTTTCAGGAATGGGAAAAAATGCCAATGAACAAGCCTCTAGCAACCAGAAGCAAATGAAAAATGAGACTTAAATAATGTGAGAAAAAAGGTGGAGACAAAAATGACGCCCACATTTTTTAGCGCCAAAAAAGCCGCCCACATTATTGGCGCCCAAATGCTTTTGGCGCCAAGAATGACGCCACATCCGGTGACGCCGACATTTTTGGCGCAAAACGTCAAAAAAATTACGCAAACACGAACAACTTCTGGCGTATGACGTCGGAAATGACAAAGAAATTTTTTGCGCCAAAAAAGTCAGCGCCAAGAATGACGCAATAAAATGAAGCATTTTCAGCCCTCGCGAGCCTAACAGCCCACAGGGAAAAAAGTCAATTTTTAAGGTAAGAAAAAATGTTTTAATTCATATGCATTATCCAAATAATGAAACTGACTGTCTGAAATAAGGAATATTGATCATCCTGAATCAAGGCAAATAAATGTTTAAACACATATATTTAGAACTTTATATAAAAGTGCCCAACCATAGCTCAGAGTGTCACAAAAAATAAGGCTTACTTACCCCAGGACACTCATCTACATGTAGTAGAAAGCCAAACAAGTACTGAAACGAGAATCAGTAGAGGTAATGGTATATAAGAGTATATCGTCGATCTGAAAAGGGAGGTAAGAGATGAATCTCTACGACCGATAACAGAGAACCTATGAAATAGATCCCGTAGAAGGAGACCATTGAATTCAAATAGGCAATACTCTCTTCACATCCCTCTGACATTCACTGCACACTGAGAGGAAAACCGGGCTCCAGCCTGCTGCGAAGCGCATATCAACGTAGAATCTAGCACAAACTTACTTCACCACCTCCAAGGGAGGCAAAGTTTGTAAAACTGATTTGTGGGTGTGGTGAGGGGTGTATTTATAGGCATTTTGAGGTTTGGGAAACTTTGCCCCTCCTGGTAGGAATGTATATCCCAAACCATACGTCACTAGCTCATGGACTCTTGCTAATTACATGAAAGAAAAAAGGACTGAGTAAGACTTCTCAGTTTTTCAGAGTTAGGGCAGCATAAGTATGGGAGGCGCAGTGAGAATTATGTCCCACAAGTTCCCATTGCTCTAAAGCCACCACTGCTCTACTGAAGAGATTGATATGGACTACGGCTACACCCCAGGACAAAGCAGCACAATCCTGTACTACCTTAAAATAATAAACTCTTGATTGAAGAATCTTTTCTAACACCTAATTTACCACCTCCTTGCTCTTAACGTAGGCAAAGAGAATGACTAGGTTGGGAGGGGAGGGAGGTGATATTTATCAGCTTTGCTGTGGTGCTCTTTGCCGCCTCCTGCAGGGCAGGAGTGGTATTCCCGATAGTAATTAAGATGATCTGAGGACTCATTGAGTCATTAAAAAAAAAAAACTTGTTTGGGGGTGCAGGGGGGAATTTCCCTTAGTGATATCAGATTGGATTGTAAAGCATTAAAACTGAATAGTAATTGAGTGTTGAGTTGCTCGCTGGATCCATTACCATTAGTCTTTCTTTTAAATTAATCATATCCAGAAGCTAAAAAGCAGGTAGCTCTAATACCAAGAGAAACCCTTCTACTTGATAAACCTAAAAATAGGGATACCGATTTCAAGGGTGTACATTTTGTCACTACATACAGTGAACAATATCCTTTAATTTGTAGGATAATCGAAAAGCACTTTCCCCTCTTGGCGGCCGATTACAAACTCACTGACCTAGTCAAAGAAGGGGTCAGATGTTCTTATAAAAAGTGTGCTACCCTGGCATCCATTGTATCCCCCACAGAGTTGAAACAGGAAATCAATCCCCAAAGTTCTTGGCTAAGACATTTTGGCATGTTCCGTTGCGGACATAGAAAGTGTAAACCCTGCGAATATGTACAGACATCTCAAACTTTTTCATCAGCTACCAGGGGTAACATATATCCAATAAAGGCCTATCTGAATTGCACAAGCACATAGGTTATTTATCTTATAACATGCATAGCCTGTAATATACAGTACGTTGGGCTCACATCAAGAGACATCAACTCACAAATTAGGGAACATATTTCAACTTTATCTAAAGGGAGATCTACTACCCCCTTAGTTCAACACTTTGCCACTAAACACAATTGTGAACTCAATTCCTTTAGATGGACAGCCATTGAGAAAGTAATGGTACCCAAGAGAGGAGGTGATCTCGACATTTTATTGGCAAAACGGGAGGTATTCTGGATCTTCACTCTGAGGACCAGAATACCTCATGGACTAAATTCCAAATATGATTTAATACATTTTTGGGAACATACAGGGTATTGTCTTCCAGATATTTATCATCATGATTTTTTATGTGATTTTTGATTTGACGCTATTTGAACTTTGTAACATGTGCATACTTACATTGAAATTGTACACGTATATACCATACTGTTCCTAGGGTCTCTCTCTTTTTTTTCTTTTCTTTGTTGTGCCCTGTTGTATCTGTATTTATGTAACCGGATATATACAGCTTCTCTTTGATCTTTGAATTTTGAGTGTTATTGGAGATCTATATCTATATACTTTATAGCTTACGGCTATCTATTCTAACTCTAATTATTATTCTCCTATGCTCACTAGTGTCTAATGACAGGCTAAATAACACATTTTTGCTGCAGCAGTCTTTCTGGATTAACTTCTATTCTTGTATTGTGCTTAGAGAGCGTTCTAATCCAGTTACTGTTTTTAACCAATTACAATGCTAACACCTTGTAAGGTGTAGCACCTTAGGTAATGATTACGGCCCTCTGCAAAACATGTCAACCAGCAGGTGCTACGCCCTCCTATGCACCTTGTAACTGTATATCCGTGATGGTTTCAGTTTAAAAAAAAAATTTAATGCATTTTTGATGCCTAATAAAGAATTGAATTTTTATCAGAGAGAGACTATTTCAACCTTTCTTCAAGTTTCTTTTAAATTAACCTTACATGCAAATACAAGCTTACCTTATCTTCAAAATTGTGCTAAGTGTTAGAAATGGAGAGATTTTAGTATTTTTTTTTATAGAAAATTTAATATTTTACTCAAGCTTAGAATTTTACAATGCTGTTCTCTAATGATCTCCCTTATATTTTCTTTAAATCTCCCATAACACAACTTTACAGAGTAAAGTTTGCTTAATCTAAAAAAGCAGCAACCTCACTGACAAATTCCTTGTAACTATTATGCCTCATCTTTGGAGGCTAAAACTTTTGGTGGTGGTTTAGAATAAAATAAATAAAACGTTTATTTTAGTCAGTTTTACTTCATTTGCCTTTAATAAGCAACATTTTATTACAGTTTAATATCTAATTTCTATATAGACATTGGTACATTATTTCAAATACATATATTTATTGTTTTCCTCCCTTCTCAATTGACAAATGTATAATTTCAGTGAATAATGTGTCTGTGATATCTGTTATTAAAGTTTGGAATGAATGACAACAATTTAAAATAACCCAAAACATATAAGATAATTAAATACGCAGAAGAAAGATCTTGGCAAAGTATCCTCACCTCTCTATGTCATTAAGAGCATCACTATCAGGATTCAATGACAATTCACAAAGAAGCCAGTCTCTGAAAGAAAGCTGCAAAAGAACAGAATATTTTCAAACTCTCATTTCAAAGATACAAAATAGATTTTGAAACACAGATTTCAAAGATAGAAGGCCCATTGAGTCTAAGCTTAAAGGGACAGTCAAGTCAAAATTAAACTTTCATGGTTCAGATATGGCATGCAATTTTACAACTTTCCAATTTAATTGTATCATCAAACTTGCTTTGTTCTCTTTGTATTCTTTGTTGAAAGCTATGCTCATGCTCATTTCTAAACCCGCTTATCTTATATAGCATTTTGACAGTTTATCAGTTACACAGTGCTAGTGCATGTGTGTCATATAGATAACATTGTGTTCACTCCCGAGGAGTTTATGAGTCAGCACTGATTGGCTGAAATGCAAGTCTGTCAAAAGAACGGCGATAAGGGGAAGTCTGCAGAGGTTTAGATACAAGGTAATCAGAGGTAAAAAGCGTATTAATAGAACAGTGTTGGTTATGCAAAACAGGATAAATATGTAATAAAGGAATTATCCATCTTTTTAAACAACAATTTTCAAGTAGACTGTCCCTTTAACAAATTCTCAGGATAGTCAAACAAATCTTGAATGGCCTTATATTTGTCTTTTATAAATTAACCCCTCTTTCTGTAAAAACTAACAACTAAACAACATGAAATCCAACATGAAATTATTCAAGAAAATAATTGAATTTGTAACTAACACTGAATTTGCATCTTTACTTATTTATAGTGAAAAACATAATTTATGTAACAACTTACCTGATAAATTCATTTCTTTCATATTGGCAAGAGTCCATGAGCTAGTGACGTATGGGATATACAATCCTACCAGGAGTGGCAAAGTTTCCCAAACCTCAAAATGCCTATAAATACACCCCTCACCATACCCACAATTCAGTTTAACGAGTAGCCAAGTAGTGGGGTGATAAAGAAAGGAGTAAAAAGCATCAACAAAGGAAATTTGGAAATAATTGTACTTTATACAAAAAAATCCTAACCACCATAAAAAGGATGGGCCTCATGGACTCTTGCCAATATGAAAGAAATTAATTTATCAGGTAAGTTCTTACATAAATTATGTTTTCTTTCATATAATTGGCAAGAGTCCATGAGCTAGTGACGTATGGGATAGCAATACCCAAGATGTGGAACTCCAAGCAAGAGTCACTAGAGAGGGAGGGATAAAATAAAAACAGCCATTTTCCGCTGAAAAAAATTAATCCAAAACCCAAAATATAAGTTTATTCTCATAAATGAAAAGAAAAACTTAAAACATAAGCAGAAGAATCAAACTGAAACAGCTACCAAAAACTGCTTCTGAAGAAGCAAATACATCAAAACGGTAGAATTTAGTAAATGTATGTAAAGAAGACCAAGTTGCGGCTTTGCAAATCTGATCAACTGAAGCTTCATTCTTAAAAGCCCATGAAGTGGAGACTGATATAGTAGAATGAGCTGTAATTCTCTGAGGCGGGGCTTGACCCGACTCCAAATAAGCTTCATGAATCAAAAGCTTTAACCACGAAGCCAAGGAAACAGCAGAAGCCTTCTGACCTTTCCTAGAACCAGAAAAGATAACAAATAGACTAGAAGTCTTCCTGAAATCTTTAGTAGCTTCAACATATTTCAAAGCTCTTACCACATCCGAAGAATGTAAGGATCTCTCCAAAGAATTCTTGGGATTAGGACACAAGGAAGGAACAACAATTTCTATATTAATGTTGTTAGAATTCACAACCTTAAGTAAGAATTTAAATGAAGTCCGCAAAACCACCTTATCCTGATGAAAAATCAGAAAAGGAGATTCACAAGAAAGAGCAGATAATTCAGAAACTCTACTAGCAGAAGAGATGGCCAAAAGGAACAACACTTTCCAAGAAAGTAGTTTAATGTCCAAAGAATGCATAGGCTCAAAAGGAGGAGCCTGTAAAGCCTTCAAAACCAAATTAAGACTCCAAGGAGGAGAGATTGATTTAATGACAGGCTTGATACGAACCAAAGCCTGTACAAAACAGTGAATATCAGGAAGTTTAGAAATCTTTCTGTGAAATAAAACAGAAAGAGCAGAGATTTGTCCCTTCAAGGAACTTGCAGACAAACCCTTATCCAAACCATCCTGAAGAAACTGTAAAATTCTAGGAATTCTGAAAGAATGCCAAGAGAATTTATGAGAACACCATGAAATTTAAATCTTCCAAACTCGATAATAAATCTTCTAGAAACAGATTTACGAGCCTGTAACATAGTATTAATAATTGAGTCAGAGAAACCTCTATGACTAAGCACTAAGCGTTCAATTTCCATACTTTCAAATTTAATGATTTGAGATCCTGATGGAAAAACGGACCTTGAGACAGAAGGTCTGGCCTTAATGGAAGTGGCCAAGGTTGGCAACAGGACATCCGAACAAGATCCGCATACCAAAACCTGTAAGGCCATGCTGGAGCCACCAGCAAGACAAATGATTGCTCCATGATGATTTTGGAGATCACTCTTGGAAGAAGAACTAGAGGTGGGAAAATATATGCAGGTTGATAACACCAAGGAAGTGTCAACGCATCCACTGCTTCCGCCTGAGGATCCCTGGACCTGGACAGGTACCTGGGTAATTTCTTGTTTAGATGGGAAGCCATCAGATCTATTTCTGAAAGACCCCACATCTGAACAATCAGAGAAAATACATCTGGATGGAGCGACCACTCCCCTGGATGTAAAGTCTGATGGCTGAGATAATACGCTTCCCAATTGTCTATACCTGGGATATGAACCGCAGAAATTAGACAGGAGCTGGATTCCGCCCAAACAAGTATCCTAGATAGTTCTTTCATAGCTTGGCGACTGTGAGTCCTACCCTGATGATTGACATATGCCACAGTTGTGATATTGTCTGTCTGAAAACAAATGAATGGTTCTCTCTTCAACAGAGGCCAAATCTGAAGAGCCCTGAAAATTGCACGAGTTCCAAAATATTGATTGGTAATCTCGCCTCTTGAGATTTCCAAACTCCTTGCGCTGTCAGAGATCCCCAAACAGCTCCCCAACCTGAAAGACTCGCATCTGTTGTGATCACAGTCCAGGAAGGAGGAACTAAAGAGGCCCCTTGAACTATACGACGGTGATCTAACCACCAAGTCAGAGATAGTCGAACATTGGGATTTAAGGATATTAATTGTGATATCCTTGTATAATCCCTGCACCATTGGTTCAGCATACAAATCTGAAGAGGTCTCATGTGAAAACGAGCAAAGGGGATCGCGTCCGATGCTGCAGTCATGAGACCTAAAACTTCCATGCACATAGCTACTGAAGGGAATGACTGAGACTGAAGGTTCCGACAGGCTGCAACCAGTGTCATGGACACTGAATCTATCTGGAAACCTAAAAAGGTTACCCTTGTCTGAGGAATCAAATAACTTTTTTGTAAATTGATCCTCCAACCATGTTTTCGAAGAAACAACACTAGTTGATTTGTGTGAGATTCTGCAGAACGTAAAGACTGAGCTAGTACCAAGATATCGTCCAAATAAGGAAACACCGCAATACCCCGCTCTCTGATTACAGAGAGTAGGGCACTGAGAACCTTTGAAAAGATCCTTGGAGCTGTCGCTAGGCCAAAAGGAAGAGCGACAAATTGGTAATGCTTGTCTAGAAAAAAGAATCTCAGAAACTGATAATGATCTGGATGAATCGGAATATGAAGATATGCATCCTGCAAGTCTATTGTGGACATATAATATCCTTGCTGAACAAAAGGCAGAAAAGTCCTTATAGTCACCATTTTGAAAGTTGGTACTCTTACATAACGATTCAAAATTTTCAGATCCAGAACTGGTCTGAATCAATTTTCTTTCTTTGGGACAATGAATAGATTTGAATAAAACCCCAAACCCTGTTCCCCACCTCCATAGGAGGCAAAGTTTGTAAAAACTGAATTGTGGGTGTGGTGAGGGGAAATATACGTGCATTTCTTTATGTATAAATACAAATAATATATATGTATATACTGAGAGAGATATGACTGGCTGGAAATGTGCACTGACAGATTCTTATTTTTATCCATTAACATTCTATTGAACACAAAGTCTATATTTTATCAATGGCTCACCAATGTACTGCCTATAGGTAGCAGTACACACTGTCCCTGGAGAAACACTCATGTGTGCAACCCATGTGTCCTTTTATAAGCCCTGTCCTGCCTGGTCACTGCATAATTTTAGCTCAAATGCCAACGAATCTGAAGGGTAACAAGTGGTGAGTGGGGGCTTATAAGTATAGCTATTTATTGTGTGGCTTCTACAGGTTGCAGTATAATCTTAAGATGTGTGGCTGCCATTGCTTTGTACTTATCCCATGAGCAGCATCCCTCTCGCTCAATTTCTCAACTGGTAGTTTTTAGGGATGAAGACAGGTCTACCCAAAGCAGCAATCTACATCCTGAGGGGGAACTTGTATATATTTAAATCAATTTATAGCATTGCCACCAGTGACCCACTTTGATTATTAAAGAGTAAGATTTGATATCATTGAAATGTGCTATATATATATATATATATATATATATATATATATATATAGTTTGGGGTCACTTAGAAATTTAACATCAAATTCATCAGAAATACAGTGAAGACATTGTTAATATTGTAAATGACTATTGTAGCTGGAAACAGCTGATTTTTAATGGAATTTCTACATTGGCGTACAGAGGCCCATCAGCAACCACTTGTCCTGTGTTCCAATGGCACGTTGTGTTTGATAATCCAATTTTATCATTTAAAAAGGCTAATTGATCATTAGAAAAGCCTTTTGCAATTATGTTAGCAGTGCTGAAAACTGTTGTACTGATTAAAGAAGCAATAAAACTGGCCCTCATTAGACTAGTTGAGTATATGGAGCATCAGCAATTGTGGTTTCAATTACAGCCTCAAGATGGCCAGAAACAACCAACTTTATACTGAAACTTGTCAGTCTGTACTTGTTCTGAGAAATGAAGGCTATTCCATGCAAGAAACTGCCAAGAAACTGAAGATCTTGTACAACACTGTGTACTGATCCCTTCACAGAATAGGGCAAACTTGCTCTAACCAGAACAGAAAGAGGACTAGGAAGCCCAAGTGCACAACTGATGAATAGGACAATTACATTAGAGTGTATAGCTTGACAAATAGATGCCTCACAGGTCCTCAACTGTCAACTTCATTAAAAAGTATCCACAAAACACTAGTCTCAACATCAACAGTGAAGAGGCGACTTCGGGATGCTGGTCTTCTAGGCAGAAAAAGCAGTATTTTTGACTAACAAATAAAAATAAAATATTAAGATGGGCAAAAGATCAGACACTGGACAGAGGAAGATTGAATGTTATGGATAAACAAATCTAAATTTGAGGTGTTCGGATCACAAAGAAGAACATTTGTGAGACAGACCAAATGAAAAGGTGCTGGAGGAGTGCTTAATGCCATCTGTCAAGCATGGTGGAGGCAATGTGATGGTCTTGGGGTGCTTTGGTGGTGGTAAATTGGGATATTTAGAGGGTAAAAGGGACCTTGTAGAAGGAAGGCTATCACTCCATTTTGCAACGCCATAACATACCCTGTGGACGGCACTTGATTGGAGCCAATTTCCTCCTACAACAGGGCAATGACCCAAAACACAGCTCCAAACTATGCAATAACTATTTAGGGAAGAAGCAGCCAGTTGGTATTCTGTCTTTAATGGAGTGGCCAGCACAGTCACCAATGTCAACCCTATTAAGCTGTTGTGGGAGAAGCTTGACTGCATGGTATGTAGGAAGTGCCCATCAAGCCAATCCAACTTGTGGGAGTTGCTTCAAGGGGGAAATATCTCCAAATTACATCAACATGTTGACAGCTAGAATGCCAAAGGTCTGAAAGGATATAACTGCTGCACATAAAGGATTATTTGACAGAAGCAAAATTTTGAACGACAGAATTATTATTTCACTTAAAATTCATTATTTCTAACCTTGTCAATGACTATTTACCATTCAAATTCATTTCATGTATTGTTTTCATGGAAAATAAGGAAATGTCTAAATGACCCCAAACAGTTGAACGCCAGTATACAATTAACTTGCCCCTTAGATATTTGCTGGTCACTTCCAGCCATCAGCTATAAGTTAAATTCTGTAATCAGGTGGCATGCAGTAATGAAATCTCCAATAAGTTCAAATTACTCTACCTATGCTCTAATATCACCACTGGAGAGACTCAAAGATCAATTGATTGGCCTCCATTTATAATTCTTTCAGGGAATTCTCCTTTCAGTTCTCCTCAGCTCACCTTTGGTATTTTTACGCTAATTTCCAAAGGCGAGCTGAGGCGGATTAATGATAAATCTCTCCATTAGTAGTATATATGCGCCTTATTTATCAATAAAAATACTCCCAAATAGACATGAATTTTGTATACAACCTGTCTAACGTTTTTAGATGGATGACTGTATTTTAATTGTTGCAAGTTATATTGCAAACAAGGTTACATTAACAACAGTGTGACATCAGTTATAACTAAGTTTATTGTGACCATTGCTCTAATTTTATATGGAGTTTTCTGGTATAAAGGAAATTGTTTATAATAGATTGTATCGATTTGATAATTTCCTCTGCAATAATAATTATAGTTTTGTTCTTAATTAAAGGTGGATTTAAAAAAAAAAAAAATATTTGCAATGTAAATATTAGATAACTTTTATTCTATCTGTAGATTATTAAAACATTTTTTATTTTACTTACAAATTATATACTAATTTTATCTTCATCATATTTACAGGTGTTTCGCGCATTACTACAGACAATGCAAGATAGTTTAATGTCATTATTCAATGGTATTGCCCTTGTTCTTCTTGTTCAGGCTCAATGTAATTTTGTATAAGAGCATAAAGATTGAATATGCTCTCCCTATTAATCCTAAATCTTTGCTTAATCTCGTTATCCGACAATGCCTGTAGTCTACAGCGGGGTAGAAACACTCTGGGCACTTGTTGGCGTCTCCGTAAGGGCATATTTCCATGGTCCCTTGCCAAAGAAATAGCTGCCAAAATAAAGAAATATTCCATCTTCTCTCTTGAAAAAAGTGGAGTAAATTCAATGTTCTCCACAGTGGTTATGGAGAACTTTCATGGTCTTATTATTAGGAGAAAATTCTGTTCTCCTAAGGCG
The DNA here is from genome assembly GCF_027579735.1 of Bombina bombina. NCBI lineage: Eukaryota > Metazoa > Chordata > Amphibia > Anura > Bombinatoridae > Bombina > Bombina bombina. The sequence goes on along the minus strand of NC_069499.1, from coordinate 798,120,745 downwards.
CAAAATAATGATAAATCGGTATTTTGGCGCGTATTAAGGCGTATTTTTACATATACGACCGAAAAAGGGCATTTTTATGCTTTCTTTGGCACACATGTGCGCCTAGGTGAGAGAGAATAGAGTGGGAGAATTTTGCAGTCAGATTAGCTTATTTTTAGGCGTATTTTGCTATAATAAATAGGAGAAAAATAACGACAGCGTATTTATAGGCGCAAATGTAGGAGAATTTCAATGATAAATGGAGTCCATTGTATTCTCCTTATTTTTTACTAAGAGACCAACAGAGATATTCAAAATTGAGAATACTTGCCAACACACAAAATACTTGATATATGGAATTCAAATTAAACCATTATGACAAAAATAATCAGTGTGTAATCATATCTGGAACACTTCATCTTAAAGGGACACTGAACCCAAATTTGTTCATTTGTAATTCAGAAAGAGCATGCAATTTTAAGCAACTTTCTAATTTACTCCTATTATCAATTTTTCTTCGTTATCTTGCTATCATTTTTTTTAAAATAAGGCATCTAAGCTTTTTTTTGGTTTCAGTACTCTGGACAGCACTTTTTTATTGGTGGATGAATTTATCCACCAATCAGCAAGGACAACCCAGGTTGTTCACCAAAAATGGGCCGTCATCTAAACTTACATTCTTGCATTTCAAATAAAGATACCAAGAGAATGAAGATAATTTGATAATAGGAGTACATTCGAAATTTGCTTGAAATTTCATGCTCAATCTGAATCACGAAATTAAATTTTTGGGTACAGTGTCCCTTTAAGTATTTTTGTTTTAGAAAAAAAATCCAAGCTTAGATGCAAGAAGCTCTAATATTCATGGTAATTTTATGACCAATATGACCATATCAACCTCATCAGTCTCAAAATTAGAGATGAACATAAAACTTGTGTAGATGGTATTATACACCAGCACGCTTACATTCATTATTCCCTAACACACCAGATACATGCTGGAGGGGCTGTCAAGAAGCAGGTACCTTTACACACATCTGGTGGACTTGCACACTAGCTAGGGAGTTCTGGCTTTCTATTAAGATGGAAACTGAGAAAGTACTGGATATTACTCTGCCCTTAGATATATGGACATACTTATTTAATCATTTTCCAAAAATCACATGAAAACAGATTAAACCTACTCACCATTATGATAAACTCAGCAAAAAAATGATTCCTCTGAACTGGAAAAAAGGCAAACCTACCATCCATCATTGCTTGGAAAACCACTGTGACTCATTCACTTCAACTAGAAAAACATCATTACACCCAATCCAAACGCATAGATGATTATCACTCTATTAATTTCCTCTGGGAAGAATATCTAAATGAATGAATAAAACACCCATTCCCCCCATATGTCACACATCCAATACCCCGGTCAACGATATCTACTGTCGCAGAAAATTTTACTAGCATTTATCTTGATAAAGAACGTTATACTCTACAACAGGTATTACACTCTACGCGCAATTTTGCTAAATGGGACAAAGCTTATTCGATAACTATTTACCTGTTGAAAAGATACCATTTACAGTCTGTGTAAACTATAATTTGATATGTACAATGCTTGTTATTGTTATATTCCAAGAATTTTTGCAATGTACAGTATATGTGTTAAAGACCAATAAAAATATGAAAATTAAAAAAAAAAATAACATTTTTATGACCAATATAATTACATAATATTGACTTAACACTTTATGCCAAAATTTTAGCTAACTGTATAAATCAGTGTGTCCCCTTCTTGATTCACCCCGACCAGGTGGGTTTCGTGCTGCAGAGGGAAAGATAATACTGATGAAAGAACATTCCGTCTATTTTCCTTTCTACAGATGCTGAAAAGGTTTTCGATTTAGTCGATTGGACATTTTTTTAGACTCACCCTGAAGCAATTTCATTATTCAGAAATGTCGCTTTGTGGAGTGTGTAATGCTGCCCCCTTCCCCACCTGTCTGTCACTAAGAGCCATCGCGTTTGGGGTGATTTCTCTCCTCCAACTTGCGCAGTCTGATGACTGCTGCTTCTTACATTGCGGAAAGCAGGCTCGCATGTGCAAATCTTCCGCACAAGGACTTCAAAGCAGCTTATGCTGCTTAGTACATGGAGCCCATTGCCTGTACATTTTTGGTAAGTACTTTTTATTATCTTTTTCTTCTATACCAATAGCATGCTCATGAAGGAAACAGTTTAAACTTTGGCAGGAACACTATTACTTATAACCTGGGCCATTAAGACAGTGGATACCATACCTTGTGAGCCAGAAGCTAGATACAACATCCTTAATCCATAATATGCAGACTTCCCAAACTCCATTTTATAATACTTTTTAGATTTATTCATACTAAAAAGAACAACTTTATCAGTATAAAATTATGTTAATGGTGCACGGATGTTCCTGAATCTATACTATAATCGCCTTTGTAACGCGTCCGTCGGTGTCGCCAGTTCCACATGCATCCTCAAAGGAATGTTGGCTGCGCAAGGCAGCCAAAAGAATGTTGGCTGCGCACGCAGCCAAAAGAATCCCCCTGGATGCAGCGAAGCTGCATGCCAGTGAATTCCGAAAATGTTAGGGTGGTGAAATAATCCACCGGAATGCAGCGTAGGCAAACCCAAAGCCTTTTTAAAAAAAAAAAAATAAATAAATAAAAAAAAAACACGCAACCACCCGCACAAAATAAACAAACACGTAACCGCCCGCACGAAGTATAACAAAAAAAAAACTTACCTATCACACAAAGTATTAACTTCACCGAAACCGCCAACATCGCAAAATAATAAAGTAATTAACCCCTAATCCCCAAATAACAATTAAAATATTAACCCCTTAACCACCAACCCCCACATTTCAATAAACCTAATTGACCTATTAACCGCTAAACCAACAAACCCCCACATCAAAATAAACCTAATTAACCCATACACCGACAAACCCCCACATTGCAAAAAAACAAATTAACCTATTAACCCCTACACCGACAAACCCACAATAAACCTAATTAATCTATTAACTCCTAAACTGCCAACCCCCCACAACACAAATAACTAATTTAATTACTAAGCCCCCTAACCTAACCCCAATACTGAGTTACACTTAAATAAAACGTAACATTAAATTACAAAAAAAATATCTAATTACAAAAAATTAAAAACTCTAAAATTACAGAAAAAATAAAATGATCAAAAATTAAAAAATTAAACCTAATCCCTATGAAAAAAAAAAAGCCCCCCCAAAATAAAAACACCCCTTAAACGAAACTATCAATAGCCCTTAAAAGGGCCTTGTGTAGGGCATTGCCCTAAGTTAAACAGCACTTTTACATTTAAAAAATACTAAATCCCCCCTAACATTAAAAACCCCCACCCAGCAAAACCCCCAGGGCAATCAGCTCTTTTCCAGCCCATTAAATCCCTAATCTTAAAAATAACCCCCCCCCCACCCCCAATAAAAAAAAAACCTAACACTAAGCCCCAAATAGGTACTCACTGTTCCTGAAGTCCGGCGGAGAAGGTCTTCTTCCAGGCGGCTCCATCATCTTTTATCTTCATCCGGAGCAAAGGCGGCACAGAGCAGAGGTGCGGAGCTGGCTTCCCTGATGCGTGGATCCTCAGCGGTGGTCCTCAACGGTGTGGAGGCTCCTCTTCATGCTATCGCCAGTCGAACACTCAAGATTGAATGCAAGGTACCCCATATTTATTGGGGCACCTTGCATTCCTATTGGCTGAAATTTTGAAATCAGCCAAAAGGATGAGAGCTACTGAAATCTTATTGGCTGATTTGAACAGCCAATAGGATTTCAGTAGCTCTAATCCTATTGGCTGATATCAAAATTTCAGCCAATACGAATACAAGGTACCCCAAATTGAACGTGGTACCTTGCATTCAATCTTCAGTGTACGACGGACATCGGATGGAGAAGAGCCTCCACGCTGCTGTGAATCCACGCATCAGGGAAGACAGCTCTGCGCTGCCTTCGTTCCGGATGAAGATAGAAGATGATGGATCCGCCTGCAAAAAGACCTTCTCCACCGGACTTCAGGAACAGTGAGTACCTATTTGGGGCTTAGTTTTAGGCGTTTTTATTTTAATTTTTGAGGCTTTTTTTTTTTTTTTTAAGATTTAGGTTTTTGGGGGGCTTGAAAAAGAGCTGATTACCCTTTTAAGGGCAGTAAAAGAGCTGAATGCCCCTTTAAGGTCAATGCCCATACAAATGCCCCTTTAGGGGCAATGGGTAGTTTAGTTGTTTTTTTAGTGTTAGTTTTTTTTGTTTTGGGTGGTTTGGTGGGTGGGGGATTTTACTGTGGAGGTAATTGGTCATTTTTGTAAGTAAAAAGGAAATGTATGCTTACCTGACAAATTGATTTCTTCTACGATACGACAAGTCCACAGATTCATCCTTACTTGTGGGATATTATCCTCCTGCTAACCGGAAGTGGCAAAGAGCACCACAGCAGAGCTGTCTTTTTGGCTCCTCCCTTGACTCCACCCCCAGTCATTCGACCGAAGGTATAGGAAGAAAAAGGAGAAACTAAAAAGGTGCAGAGGTGACTGAAGTTTGAAAACAATAATATAATCTGTCTAAAATGACAGGGAGGGCCGTGGACTCGTATCGTAGAAGAAATCAATTTATCAGGTAAGCATAAATTTCCTTTTCTTCTACTAGATACGACGAGTCCACGGATTCATCCTTACTTGTGGGATACAATAGCAAAGCAACAGGACACGGATGAACGGGAGGGACAAGACAGATACCTAAACGGAAGGCACCACTGCTTGAAGAACTTTTCTCCCAAAAATAGCCTCAGAAGAAGCAAAAGTATCAAATTTGGAAAAGGTATGAAGGGAGGACCAAGTCGCAGCCTTACAAATCTGTTCAAAAGAAGCATAGTTTTTAAAAGCCCATGTGGAAGCCACTGCTCTAGTAGAATGAGCTGTAATTGTTTCAGGAGGCTGATGTCCAGCAGTCTCGTATGCCAAACGGATGATGCTTTTCAGCCAAAAAGAAAGAGAGGGAGCCGTAGCGTTTTGACCCCTACGCTTTCCAGAATAAACAACAAATAGGGAAGATGTTTGACGGAAATCCTTGGTGGCTTGTAAGTAAAACTTCAAGGCACGAACCACGTCCAAGTTATGTAACAGACGCTCCTTCTTAGAAGGAGGATTAGGACACAGAGAAGGAACAACAATTTCCTGATTAATATTCTTATTTGAAACAACCTTAGGAAGGAATCCAGGTTTAGTACGCAAAACCACCTTATCAGAATGGAATATAAAATAAGGCGAGTCGCATTGTAACGCAGAAAGCTCAGAAACTCTTCGAGCAGAAGAGATAGCAACTAAAAACAAAACTTTTCAAGATAAAAGCTTAATATCTATGGAATGCATGGGTTCAAACGGAACCCCTTGAAGAACATTTAGAACTAAATTCAAACTCCATTGCAGAGCAACAGGTTTAAACACAGGCTTGACTCTAACTAAAGACAAGAAGCGGTTAAGCAGGTACTACTCCAAACGGATATTGTAAAAAAACAAAATTTATTAAACATGTTTAAAAGAATGAACAGACATGGCAGCAAAAGAGCAGTAAGTCTGACATGTTTCGCACCTCACTGGTGCTTACTCATAGACTAAGGTCTGTATCTCAATCCCACATGTTTATAGGCTGAGGTGGTAATTAGATTAACCACTTCAAGCCCACAGACACAGGAAACAGGATAAAAACAATCTCATATTGACATAAAAATAAATAATTACAAAAAGATTCTTTTGTTAAATGAGTAGCATAAGCAATATCAAAGACTCTACCTGATTTTTAATATCATGTTAAAGAACACATTCAAAAACAATTTTTGACTCTAACTAAAGTCTGACAAAAAGACTGAACGTCTGGGACATCCGCCAGACGCTTGTGTAGTAAAATTGACAAAGCAGAAATTTGTCCCTTTAAGGAACTAGCCGATAATCCCTTCTTCAATCCTTCTTGGAGAAAGGACAAAATCCTAGGAATCCTAACCCTACTCCATGAGTAGCCCTTGGATTCGCACCAATAAAACATAATTTATGTAAGAACTTACCTGATAAATTCATTTCTTTCATATTAGCAAGAGTCCATGAGCTAGTGACGTATGGGATATACATTCCTACCAGGAGGGGCAAAGTTTCCCAAACCTTAAAATGCCTATAAATACACCCCTCACCACACCCACAATTCAGTTTAACGAATAGCCAAGAAGTGGGGTGATAAGAAAAAAGTGCGAAAGCATATAAAATAAGGAATTGGAATAATTGTGCTTTATACAAAATCATAACCACCACAAAAAAAGGGCGGGCCTCATGGACTCTTGCTAATATGAAAGAAATGAATTTATCAGGTAAGTTCTTACATAAATTATGTTTTCTTTCATGTAATTAGCAAGAGTCCATGAGCTAGTGACGTATGGGATAATGACTACCCAAGAAGTGGATCTTTCCACACAAGAGTCACTAGAGAGGGAGGGATAAAATAAAGACAGCCAATTCCTGCTGAAAATAATCCACACCCAAAATAAAGTTTAATGAAAAACATAAGCAGAAGATTCAAACTGAAACCGCTGCCTGAAGTACTTTTCTACCAAAAACTGCTTCAGAAGAAGAAAATACATCAAAATGGTAGAATTTAGTAAAAGTATGCAAAGAGGACCAAGTCGCTGCTTTGCAGATCTGGTCAACCGAAGCTTCATTCCTAAACGCCCAGGAAGTAGAAACTGACCTAGTAGAATGAGCTGTAATTCTCTGAGGCGGAGTTTTACCCGACTCAACATAGGCAAGATGAATTAAAGATTTCAACCAAGATGCCAAAGAAATGGCAGAAGCTTTCTGGCCTTTTCTAGAACCGGAAAAAATAACAAATAGACTAGAAGTCTTACGAAAAGATTTCGTAGCTTCAACATAATATTTCAAAGCTCTAACAACATCCAAAGAATGCAACGATTTCTCCTTAGAATTCTTAGGATTAGGACATAATGAAGGAACCACAATTTCTCTACTAATGTTGTTGGAATTCACAACTTTAGGTAAAAATTCAAAAGAAGTTCGCAACACCGCCTTATCCTGATGAAAAATCAGAAAAGGAGACTCACAAGAAAGAGCAGATAATTCAGAAACTCTTCTGGCAGAAGAGATGGCCAAAAGGAACAAAAAACTTTCCAAGAAAGTAATTTAATATCCAATGAATGCATAGGTTCAAATGGAGGAGCTTGAAGAGCCCCCAGAACCAAATTCAAACTCCAAGGAGGAGAAATTGACTTAATGACAGGCTTTATACGAACCAAAGCTTGTACAAAACAATGAATATCAGGAAGAATAGCAATCTTTCTGTGAAAAAGAACAGAAAGAGCAGAGATTTGACCTTTCAAGGAACTTGCGGACAAACCCTTATCTAAACCATCCTGAAGAATACTGTAATATTCTCGGTATTCTAAAAGAATGCCAAGAAAAATGATGAGAAAGACACCAAGAAATATAAGTCTTCCAGACTCTATAATATATCTCTCTGGATACAGATGTACGAGCCTGTAACATAGTATTAATCACAGAGTCAGAGAAACCTCTTTGACCAAGAATCAAGCGTTCAATCGCCATACCTTTAAATTTAAGGATTTCAGATCCTGATGGAAAAAAAGGACCTTGAGACAAAAGGTCTGGTCTTAACGGAAGAGTCCACGGTTGGCAAGAGGCCATCCGGACAAGATCCGCATACCAAAACCTGTAAGGCCATGCCGGAGCTACCAGCAGAACAAACGAGCATTCCTTCAGAATCTTGGAGGTTACTCTTGGAAGAAGAACTAGAGGCGGAAAGATATAGGGAGGATGATACTTCCAAGGAAGTGATAATGCATCCACTGCCTCCGCCTGAGGATCCCGGGATCTGGACAGATACCTGGGAAGTTTCTTGTTTAGATGAGAAGCCATCAGATCTATTTCTGGAAGTTCCTAGATTTGAACAATCTGAAGAAATACCTCTGGGTGAAGAGACCATTCGCCCGGATGCAACGTTTGACGACTGAGATAATCCGCTTTCCAATTGTCCATACCTGGGATATGAACCGCAGAGATTAGACAGGAGCTGGATTCCGCCCAAACCAAAATTCGAGATACTTCTTTCATAGCCAGAGGACTGTGAGTCCCTCCTTGATGATTGATGTATGCCACAGTTGTGACATTGTCTATCTGAAAACAAATGAACAACTCTCTCTTCAGAAGAGGCCAAGACTGAAGAGCTCTGAAAATTGCACGGAGTTCCAAAATATTGATCGGAAATCTCACCTCCTGAGATTCCCAAACCCCTTGTGCCGTCAGATACCCCCACACAGCTCCCCAACCTGTAAGACTTGCATCTGTTGAGATTATAGTCCAGGTCGGAAGAACAAAGAAGCCCCCTGAACTAAACGATGGTGATCTGTCCACCATGTCAGAGAGTGTTGTAAAATCGGTTTAAAGATATTAATTGAGATATCTTTGAGTAATCCCTGCACCATTGGTTCAGCATACAGAGCTGAAGAGGTTTCATGTGAAAACGAGCAAAGGAGATCGCATCTGATGCGGCAGTCCTAAGACCCAACATTTCCATGCATAAGGCTACCAAAGGGAATGATTGTGACTGAAGGTTTTGACAAGCTGATATCAATGTTAAACTTCTCTTGTCTGACAAGGACAGAGTCATAGACACTGAATTTATCTAGAAACCTAAAAAGGTTACCCTTGTCTGAGGAATCAATGAACTGATTGGTAAATTGATCCTCCAACCATGAACTTGAAGAAACAACACAAGTCGATTCGTATGAGATTCTTCGAAAATGAGAAGACTGAGCAAATACCAAGATATCGTCCAAATAAGGAAATACCAAAACCCTATTCTCTGATTACAGAAAGAAGGGCACCGAGAACCTTTGAAAAAAATTCTTGGAACTGAGGCTAAGCCAAACGGTAGAGCCACAAAACTGGTAATGCTTGTCTAAAAAGAGAATCTCAGACACTAAAAGTGATCTGGATGAATCGGAATATGCAGATACACATCCTGTAAATCTATTGTAGACATATAATGCCCTTGCTAAACAAAAGGCAGGATAGTCCTACAGTAACCATCTTGAATGTTGGTATCCTAACATAATGATTCAATAATGATAGATCCGGAACTGGTCTGAAGGAATTGACCTTCTTTGGTACAATGAAGAGATAAAATAAGATCCCAGCCCCTGTTCCAGAACTGGAACTGGCATAAATACTCCAGCCAACTCTAGATCTGAAACACATTTCAGAAATGCTGAGCCTTTGCTGTGTTAACTGGGACACGGGAAAGAAAAGAATCTCTTAGCAGGAGGCCTTAACTTGAAGCCAATTCTGTACCTTTCTGAAACAATGTTTCTGAAACCAGAGATTAAGAACGGAATTGATCCAAATTTCTTTGAAGAAAACGTAATCTGCCCCATACCAGCTGAGCTGGAATAAGGGCCGCACCTTCATAGGTACTTAGGAGCTGGCTATAGGTTTCTATAAGGCTTGGATATAATCCAAACTGGAAATAGTTTCCAAACTGATACCGCTCCTGAGGATGAAGGATCAGGCTTTTGTTCCTTGTGAGGAAAGGAACGAAAATGATTATTTACCCTGGAAAGAAAGGGAAAGCAAAATTGACTTAGAAGACATGTCAGCATTCCAAGTTTAATCCATAAAGCTATTCTAGCTAAAATAGCTAGAGACATATACCTGACATCAACTCTAATGATATCAAAAGATGGTATCACCAATAAAATTATTAGCATGTTATAGAATAAAAATAATGCTATAAAATTATGATCTGTTACTTGTTGCGCTAAAGCTTCTAACCAAAAAGTTGAAGCTGCAGCAACATCCGCTAAAAATATAGCAGGTCTAAGAAGATTACCTGAACATAAGTAAGCTTTTCTTAGAAAGGAATCAATTTTCCTATCTAAAGGATCCTTAAATGAAGTACTATCTGCCGTAGGAATAGTAGTACATTAGCAGGAGTAGAGACAGCCCCATAACCTTAGGGATTTTTGTCCCAAAAAACTCTAATCTGTCAGATGGCACAGGATATAATTTGCTTAAACGTCTAGAAGGAGTAAATAAATTACCCAAATTATTCCATTCCCTGGAAATTACTTCAGAAATAGCATCAGGGAGATAAAACACTTCTGGAATAACTACAGGAGATTTAAAAACCTTATTTAAACGTTTACATTTAGTATCAAGAGGACCAGAATCCTCTATTTCTAATGCAAATAACACTTCTTTAAGTAAAGAACGAATAAATTCCATCTTGAACAAATACAAAGATTTATCAGCATCAACCTCTGAGACAGAAACCTCAGAACCAGAAGAACCATTATCAGAATGATGATGTTCATTTAAAAATTCATCTGAAAAAAAGAGAAGTTTTAAAAGACTTTTATGTATACTAGAAGGAAAAATAACAGACATAGCCTTCTTAATGGATTTAAAAAATAAAATCTCTTATGTTATCAGGAACACTCTGAAAATTAGATGTTGACGGAACAGCAACAGGTAATGTAACAGTACTAAAGGAAATTTTATCTGCATTAATAAGTTTGACATGACATGCAATACAAATAACAGCTGGAGAAACAGATACCAAAAGTTTATAGCAGATACACTTAGCTTGGTAGCTCCAGCATTGTGTAGTGATTTTCCTGAAGTATCTTCTGACTCAGTTGCAACGTGGAACATCTTGCAATATGTAAAAGAAAAAAACAACATATAAAGCAAAATTGATCAAATTCCTTAAATCACAGTTTCAGGAATGGGAAAAAATGCCAAAGAACAAGCTTCTAGCAACCAGAAGCAATAAAAAATGAGACTTAAATAATGTGGATACAAAAGTGACGCCACATCCGGAACGCCGACATTTTTGGCGCAAAATAACGTCAAAGAATGACGCAACTTCCGGCGACACGTATGACGCCGGAAACGGAAATAGAATTTTTGCGCCAAAAAAGTCCGCGCCAAGAATGACGCAATAAAATGAAGCATTTTCAGCCCCCGCGAGCCTAACAGCCCACAGGGAAAAAGTCAAATTTTAAGGTAAAAAATGTTAAATTAAAATGCATTATCCCAAATATGAAACTGACTGTCTGAAAAATAAGGAAAGTTGAACATTCTGAGTCAAGGCAAATAAATGTTTGAATACATATATTTAGAACTTTATAAACAAAGTGCCCAACCATAGCTAGGAGTGTCACAGAAAATAAGACTTACTTACCCCAGGACACTCATCTACATATAGCAGATAGCCAAACCAGTACTGAAACGAGAATCAGCAGAGGTAATGGTATATATAAGAGTATATCGTCGATCTGAAAAGGGAGGTAAGAGATGAATCTCTACGACCGATAACAGAGAACCTATGAAATAGACCCCTTAGAAGGAGATCACTGCATTCAAATAGGCAATACTCTCCTCACATCCCTCTGACATTCACTGCACGCTGAGAGGAAAACCGGGCTCCAACTTGCTGCGGAGCGCATATCAACGTAGAATCTAGCACAAACTTACTTCACCACCTCCATCGGAGGCAAAGTTTGTAAAACTGAATTGTGGGTGTGGTGAGGGGTGTATTTATAGGCATTTTAAGGTTTGGGAAACTTTGCCCCTCCTGGTAGGAATGTATATCCCATACGTCACTAGCTCATGGACTCTTGCTAATTACATGAAAGAAAGATATTTACACCATATCTTATGGTAAATTTTCCTAGTGACAGGCTTCCGAGCCTGAATCAAGGTATCAATGACCGACTCAGAGAATCCCCGCTTAGATAAAATCAAGCGTTCAATCTCCAGGCAGTCAGCTGCAGAGAATTTAGATTTGGATGTTGGAACGGACCTTGAATGAGAAGGTCCTGTCTCAGTGGCAGTTTCCATTGTGGCAGAGATGACATTTCCACTAGATCTGCATACCAAGTCCTGCGTGGCCACGCAGGTGCTATCAAGATTACCGAAGCCCTCTCCTATTTGATTCTGGCAATCAGACGAGGCAGGAGGAAAAGGAGGAAACACATAAGCCAGGTAGAACGACCAGGGTAATGCTAGAGCATCTATCAGTACTGCTTGGGCATCCCTTGACCTGGACCCGTAACAAGGAAGTTTGGCATTCTGACGAGATGCCAACAGATCCAATTCCGGTGTGCCCCATTGACGAATCAATGTCGCAAACACCTCCGGATGGAGCTCCCACTCCCCCTTCCCAGTTCTCTACTCCTGGGATATAGATTGCTGATAGATGGCACGAGTGAGTCTCTGCCCATCGAATTATCTTGGAAACTTCCATCATTGCTAGAGAACTCTTTGTTCCCCCTTGATGATTGATATATGCTAGAGTCGTGATATTGTCCGACTGAAATCTTATGAATTTGGCCGAGGCCAGCTGAGGCCACGCTTGAAGCGCGTTGAATATTGCCCAGAATATTGATTGGAAGTAGGGACTCCTCCTGAGTCCAAAGACCCTGAGCCTTCAGGGAATTCCAGACTGCACCCCAGCCCAATAGGCTGGCGTCCGTCGTCACTATGACCCATGCTGGTCTGCGGAAGCACATTCCCTGGGACAGATGATCCTGTGACAACCACCAAAGAAGAGAGTCTCTGGTTTCTATATCCAGATTTATCTGAGGAGATAAATCCACATAATCCCCATTCCACTGTTTGAGCATGCACAGTTGCAGTGGTCGGAGATGTAAGCGAGCAAACGGAACGATGTCCATTGCCGCTACCATTAATCTGATGACCTCCATACACTGCGCCACTGATGGCCGAGGGGCAAGTAGTTAAGATCTTTGACTTTCTGACCTCCGTCAGAAAAATTTTCATGTCTACCGAGTCTATCAGAGTTCCTAAGAATGGAACTCTTGTCAGTGGAACTAGTGAATTCTTTTGTATGTTCACCTTCCACCCGTGAGTTCTCAGAAAATCCAACACAATGTCCGTGTGAGATTTGGCTAGCTGGTAAGTTGATGCCTGAATCAAAATATTGTCCAGATAGGGCGCCACTGCTATGCCCCGCGGCCTTAGAACTGCCAGAAGGGACCCTAGCACCTTTGTGAAAATTCTGGGAGCTGTGGCCAACCCGAAAGGAAGGGCCACAAACTGGTAGTGTTTGTCCAGGAAGGCGAACCAGAGAAACTGGTGATGATCTTTGTGGATAGGAATGTGAAGATACGCATCTTTAAGTCCACGGTAGTCATATATTGACCCTCCTGGATCATTGGTAAAATAGTTTGAATGGTCTCCATCTTGAATGATGGGACTCTGAGAAATTTGTTTAGGCATTTAAGATCTAAGATCGGTCTGAAGGTTCCCTCTTTTTTGGGAACCATGAACAGATTTGAGTAAAATCCTTGCCCCTGTTCTAGTTTTGGAACTGGACAGATTACACCCATGGTATATAGGTCTTTTACACAGCGTAAGAACGCCTCTCTTTTTGTCTGGTCTACAGACAAACGTGAAAGATGAAATCTCCCTCTTGGGAGAAAATCCTTGAATTCTAGTCGATACCCCTGGGTCACGATTTCTAATGCCCAGGGATCCTGAACGTCCCTTGCCCAAGCCTGAGCGAAGAGAGAAAGTCTGCCCCCTACTAGATTCGGTCCCGGATCGGCGGCTGCCCTTTCATGCTGTCTTGGTAGCAGCAGCGGGCTTCTTGGCCTGTTTACCTTTATTCCAGGTCTGGTTAGGTCTCCAGACTGACTTGGATTGTGCAAAATTACCCTCCTGCTTTGTGGCGGAGGAGGAAGTAGAGGGTCCACCTTTAAAATTTCGAAAGGAACGAAAATTATTTTGTTTGGCCCTCATTTTAACCATCTTGTCCTGAGGAAGGGCATGGCCTTTACCTCCAGTAATGTCGGAAATGATCTCCTTTAGTTCAGGCCCGAATAGGGTCTTACCTTTAAAAGGAATAGCTAAAAGTTTAGATTTTGATGACACATCAGCAGACCAAGACTTAAGCCATAACGCTCTATGCGCTAAAATAGCAAAACACAAATTTTTTGCCGCTAATTTTGCTATTTGAAAGGCGGCATCTGTAATGAAAAAATTAGCTAGCTTGAGAGCCTTAATTCTATCCAAAATATCATCTAATGGGGTCTCAACCTTAAGAGACTCCTCTAGAGCCTCAAACCAAAAAGCTGCTGCAGTAGTGACAGGAACAATGCACGCTATAGGCTGTAGAAGAAAACCCTGATGAATAAACAATTTCTTTAACAGACCCTCTAATTTTTTATCCATAGGATCTTTGAAAGCACAACTGTCCTCAATAGGTATAGTTGTATGCTTAGCCAGGGTAGAAATAGCTCCCTCCACCTTAGGGACCGTCTGCCAGGAATCCCGAATGGTGTCAGATATGGGAAACATTTTCTTAAAAGTAGGAGGGGGAGAGAACAGAATGCCTGGTCTATCCCATTCCTTAGTAACAATGTCCGAAATCCTTCTAGGGACTGGAAAAACATTAGTGTAAGTAGGGACCTCTAGATATTTATCCATTTTACACAATTTCTCTGGTGGTATCACAATAGGGTCACAATCATCCAGAGTCGCTAAAACCTCACGGAGTAACAAGCGAAGGTGTTCAAGCTTAAACTTAAAGGCCGTCACATCTGAGTCTGTTAGAGGGAACATCTTTCCTGAGTCTGAAAGCTCTCCCTCAGACAGTAAATCCCCCACCCCCAAACCAGAACACTGTGAGGGTACATCGGAGATGGCCAATAAAGCGTCAGAGGGCTCAGCATTTACTCTAGTACCGGACCTACTGCGCTTACCCTGTAAATCTGGCAGTTTAGACAATACCTCTGTAAGGGTAGTATTGTCTAACTGCAGCCATATCTTGCAGAGTAAAAGAATTAGACACACTAGATGTACTTGGCGTCGATTGAGTAGGCGTTAAAGGTTGTGACACTTGAGGAGAATTGGATGGCATAACCTGATTCTCTTCAGGCTGAGAATCATCCCTAGACATACTTTTATCACTTAAAATATGTTCTTTGCAATGTAGGGCCCTTTCAGTACATGAGGGACACATCTTAAGTGGGGGTTCCACAATGGCTTCTAAACACATAGAACATTGACTTTCCTCAATGTCAGACATGTTGAACAGGCTAGTAATAACCACAAAAAGTCCTGAAAACACTTTATTTAGTGAAAAAACCAACAATCTGAAAAAACGGTACTGCGCCTTTAAGAGTAAAAAAAGCAAGTTTTCCAAAACGGTCTTAAAATGTAATAAATATCACAATTTTTGCATATATGTGTTTAATCTTGTCAGCTAAGATTGCACCACAAGTAAGGAAAAGTTAACCCTTTATAGAAAAAAAAACGTTACTCAAAAATGTTTATTAAAGTAATAAATCAACCCCCTGTGGCGCCTACCTGCCCTCAGGGGTCTGTAAGACACACTATCTTTCGTTTGTTTGTCTAAATCTGCAGCCTAGGCCCACCGGAGCTGGAGCTTGCCGTCTTCAGAATCAATTCAACTGTGCATCTAAGGTGCGAAAATAGGCCCCGCCCATCAATATCGATGTCTCTCATGCCTAATGGGAACCGCTGCAAAGCGGTCTAGCAAACTAGCCATGTGGGTTTTCATATAACCCATCCATAAATGAAAGCCATGTGAACCCTTATAGTGCCATCATCACAAAAAACGTTTGTTCATAAAAACGTTAAATATCCTCAAAAAACATAATTTATGCTTACCTGATAAATTCCTTTCTCCTGTAGTGTAGTCAGTCCACGGGTCATCCATTACTTATGGGATTATAACTCCTCCCTAACAGGAAGTGCAAGAGGATCACCCAAGCAGAGCTGCTATATAGCTCCTCCCCTCTACGTCATACCCAGTCATTCGACCGAAAACCAAACGAGAAAGGAGAAACTATAGGGTGCAGTGGTGACTGGAGTATAATTTAAAAATTTAGACCTGCCATAAAAAACAGGGCGGGCCGTGGACTGACTACACTACAGGAGAAAGGAATTTATCAGGTAAGCATAAATTATGTTTTCTCCTGTTAAGTGTAGTCAGTCCACGGGTCATCCATTACTTATGGGATACCAATACCAAAGCTAAAAGTACACGGATGACGGGAGGGACAGGCAGGCTCTTTACACGGAAGGAACCACTGCCTGAAGAACCTTTCTTCCAAAAACAGCCTCCGAAGAAGCAAAAGTGTCAAATTTGTAAAATTTGGAAAAAGTGTGAAGTGAAGACCAAGTCGCAGCCTTGCAAATCTGTTCAACAGAGGCCTCATTCTTAAAGGCCCAAGTGGAAGCCACAGCTCTGGTAGAATGAGCTGTAATTCTTTCAGGAGGCTGCTGTCCAGCAGTCTCATAGGCTAAACGTATTATGCTACAAAGCCAAAAAGAGAGAGAGGTGGTCGAAGCCTTTTGACCTCTCCTCTGTCCAGAATACACGACAAACAGGGAAGAAGTTTGTCGAAAATCCTTAGTTGCCTGTAAATAAAATTTCAGGGCACGGACAACGTCCAGATTGTGCAGAAGTCGTTCCTTCTTTGAAGAAGGGTTAGGACACAATGATGGAACAACAATCTCTTGATTGATATTCCTGTTGGTAACTACCTTAGGTAAGAACCCAGGTTTAGTACGCAGAACTACCTTGTCTGAATGGAAAATCAGATAAGGGGAATCACAATGTAAGGCCGATAACTCAGAGACTCTTCGAGCCGAGGAAATAGCCATTAAAAACAGAACTTTCCAAGATAACAGCTTGATATCAATGGAATGAAGGGGTTCAAACGGAACACCCTGTAAAACGTTAAGAACTAAGTTTAAGCTCCATGGTGGAGCAACAGTTTTAAACACAGGCTTAATCCTGGCCAAAGCCTGACAAAAAGCCTGAACGTCTGGAACTTCTGCCAGACGTTTGAGTAAAAGGATGGACAAAGCTGAGATCTGTCCCTTTAAAGAACTAGCGGATAAACCCTTTTCTAAACCTTCTTGTAGAAAAAACAATATCCTAGGAATCCTAACCTTACTCCATGAGTAACTCTTGGATTCGCACCAATGCAAGTATTTGCGCCATATTTTATGGTAAATTTTCCTGGTAACAGGCTTCCTAGCCTGTATTAAAGCATCAATCACTGACTCCGAGAATCCACGCTTTGATAGAATCAAGCGTTCAATCTCCAAGCAGTCAGCTTCAGAGAAATTAGATTTGGATGTTTGAAAGGACCCTGCACCAGAAGGTCCTGTTCTCAGAGGTAGAGACCATGGTGGACAGGACGACATGTCCACTAGGTCTGCATACCAGGTCCTGCGTGGCCACGCAGGCGCTATTAGAATCACCGATGCTCTCTCCTGTTTGATCCTGGCAATCAATCGAGGAAGCATCGGTCGGGAAGGGTGGAAACACATAAGCCATGTTGAAGGCCCAAGATGCTGTCAGAGCATCTATCAGAACTGCTCCCGGGTCTCTGGACCTGGATCCGTAGCAAGGAAGTTTGGCGTTCTGGCGAGACGCCATGAGATCCAGATCTGGTTTGCCCCAACGCCGAAGTATTTGGGCAAAAACCTCCGGATGAAGTTCCCACTCCCCCGGATGAAAAGTCTGACGACTTTGAAAATCCGCTTCCTAGTTCTCCACGCCTGGGATGTGGATCGCTGATAGGTGGCAAGAGTGAGACTCTGCCCAGTGAATTATCTTTGAGACTTCCATCATCGCTAGGGAACTCCTTGTTCCTCCCTGATGGTTGATGTAAGCCACAGTCGTGATGTTGTCCGACTGAAACCTGATGAACCTCAGAGTTGCTAACTGAGGCCAAGCCAGAAGAGCATTGAAAACTGCTCTCAATTCCAGAATATTTATGGGAAGGAGACTCTCCTCCTGAGACCATGATCCCTGAGTCTTCAGGGAGTTCCAGACAGCGCCCCAACCTATCAGGCTGGCGTCTGTTGCTACAATCGTCCAATCTGGCCTGCTGAAGGGCATCCCCTTGGACAGATGTGGCCGAGAAAGCCACCATAGAAGAGAATTTCTGGTCTCCTGATCCAGATTCAGCATAGGGGACAAATCTGAGTAATCCCCATTCCACTGACTTAGCATGCACAATTGCAGTGGTCTGAGATGCAGGCGTGCAAAGGGTACTATGTCCATTGCCGCTACCATTAAGCCTATTACCTCCATGCATTGATCCACTGACGGGTGTGGAATGGAATGAAGGACACGGCAAGCATTTAGAAGTTTTAATAACCTGGCCTCTGTCAGGTAAATTTTCATTTCTACAGAATCTATAAGAGTCCCTAAGAAGGGAACTCTTGTGAGTGGCAATAGAGAACTCTTTCCTTCGTTCACTTTCCACCCATGAGACCTTAGAAATGCCAGTACAAACTCTGTATGAGACTTGGCAATTTGGAGACTTGACGCTTGTATCAGAATGTCGTCTAGGTACGGAGCTACCGATATTCCTCGCGGTCTTAGTACCGCCAGAAGAGAACCCAGAACCTTTGTAAAGATTCTTGGAGCAGTAGCTAACCCGAAGGGAAGAGCTACAAACTGGTAATGCCTGTCTAGGAAGGCAAATCTTAGGTACCGGTAATGATCTTTGTGAATCGGTATGTGCAGGTAGGCATCCTTCAAATCCACTGTGGTCATGTACTGACCCTTTTGGATCATGGGTAAGATTGTCCGAAGAGTTTCCATTTTGAACGATGGAACTCTTAGGAATTTGTTTAGGATCTTTAAATCCAAGATTGGTCTGAAGGTTCCTTCCTTCTTGGGAACCACAAACAGATTTGAGTAAAACCCTTGTCCGTGCTCCGACCGCGGAACCGGGTGGATCACTCCCATTAGTAAAAGATCTTGTACACAGCGTAGAAACGCCTCTTTCTTTATCTGGTTTGTTGACAACCTTGAAAGATGAAATCTCCCTTTTGGAGGAGAAGCTTTGAAGTCCAGAAGATATCCCTGAGATATGATCTCTAACGCCCTGGGATCCTGGACATCTCTTGCCCAAGCCTGGGCGAAGAGAGAAAGTCTGCCCCCTACTAGATCCGTTTCCGGATTGGGGGCCCTCACTTCATGCTGTCTTAGGGGCAGCAGCAGGTTTTCTGGCCTGCTTGCCCTTGTTCCAGGTCTGGTTAGGTTTCCAGCCCTGTCTGAATCGAGCAACAGATCCTTCCTGTTTTGGAGCAGAGGAAGTTGATGCTGCTCCTGCCTTGAAGTTACGAAAGGCACGAAAATTAGACTGTCTAGCCCTTGGTTTGGCTCTGTCTTGAGGCAGGGCATGGCCCTTACCTCCAGTAATGTCAGCAATAATTTCTTTCAAACCGGGCCCGAATAATGTCTGCCCTTTGAAAGGTATGTTAAGCAATTTAGATTTAGAAGTCACATCGGCTGACCAGGATTTTAGCCACAGTGCTCTGCGCGCCTGAATGGCGAATCCGGAATTCTTAGCCGTAAGCTTAGTTAGATGTACTACGGCATCAGAAATAAATGAATTAGCTAGCTTAAGGGCTTTAAGCTTGTGTGTAATCTCATCCAATGGAGCTGTGTCAAGGGTCTCTTCCAGAGACTCAAACCAGAATGCCGCCGCAGCCGTGACAGGTGCAATGCATGCAAGGGGTTGCAATATAAAACCTTGTTGAACAAACATTTTCTTAAGGTAACCCTCTAATTTTTTATCCATTGGATCTGAAAAGGCACAGCTATCCTCCACCGGGATAGTGGTACGCTTAGCTAAAGTAGAAACTGCTCCCTCCACCTTAGGGACCGTCTGCCATAAGTCCCGTGTGGTGGCGTCTATTGGAAACATTTTTCTAAATATAGGAGGGGGTGAGAAAGGCACACCGGGTCTATCCCACTCCTTGTTAACAATTTCTGCAAGTCTTTTAGGTATAGGAAAAACGTCAGTACACGTTGGTACCGCAAAATATTTATCCAACCTACATATCTTCTCTGGTATTGCAACCGTGTTACAATCATTCAGAGCCGCTAACACCTCCCCTAGTAACACGCGGAGGTTCTCAAGCTTAAATTTAAAATTTGAAATGTCTGAATCCAGTTTATTAGGATCAGATCCATCACCCACAGAATGAAGCTCTCCGTCTTCATGTTCTGCAAATTGTGACGCAGTATCAGACATGGCTCTAGTATTATCAGCGCACTCTGTTCTCACCCCAGAGTGGTCTCGTTTACCCCTAAATTCTGGTAATTTAGATAAAACTTCAGTCATAACATTAGCCATGTCTTGCAAGGTGATTTGTAATGGCCGCCCTGATGTACTTGGCGTTACAATATCACGCACCTCCTGAGCGGGAGATGCAGGTACTGACACGTGAGGCAAGTTAGTCGGCATAACTTCCCCCTCGTTGTCTGGTGAATTTTTGTTAACATGTACAGATTGACTTTTATTTAAAGTAGCATCAATGCAATTAGTACATAAATTTCTATTGGGCTCCACATTGGCCTTTGAACATATTGCACAAAGAGATTCCTCTGTGTCAGACATGTTTAAACAAACTAGCAATTAGACTAGCAAGCTTGGAAAATACTTTTCAAATGAATTTACAAGCAATATGAAAAAAACGTCACTGTGCTTTTCAGAAGCACACCAAAACTGACACAGTTGAGATAACAATGAACCGGATTAGTTATATCAATCAATTTTTCACATAAAATGCATTAATTTAGCAAAGGATTGTACCCATTAGCAAATGGATTATTAACCCCTTAATACCAAAAAAACGGATAACAATAAAAATATATACGTTTTTATCACAGTCAAAGCACAGTTTCACAGGTCTGCTGTGAGTGATTACCTCCCTCAAACTAGTTTTGGAGACCCCTGAGCTCTGTAGAGACGTCCTGGATCATGCAAGGAGAATAAGGCAGACTGTGACTGAATTTTTAATGCGTAGTAAAAGCGCCAAAATAAGCCTCTCCCACTCATAATACAACAGTGGGGAAGCTCAGTAAACTGATTTTATTCAAAAACAAACGACAGCCAAGTGGAAAATAATGCCCATAAAATTTTTCACCAAGTACCTCAGAGAGAAAAACGATTAACCTGCCAGTAAACGTTTTAAATATAATATATGAAATGATATTAAAAGCCTGTTGCTAGTCGCTATCACTGCAGAAAGGCTATAAATTATATGTATACAGTATTTTCTTAGTGAAGTGCCATTCCCCAGAAATACTTTAGTGCCAACATACATAGATATCAGCCTGATACCAGTTGCTACTACTGCATTTAAGGCTGTACTTACATTATATCGGTATTAGCAGAATTTTCTCAGTCAATTCCATTCCTTAGAAAATAATATACTGCAACATACCTCTTTGCAGCTGAACCCTGCCCGCTGTCCCCTGTTCTGAAGTTACCTCGCTCCTCAGAATGGCCGAGAACAGCAAATGGATCTTAGTTACGTCCGCTAAGATCATACACAAACTCAGGTAGATTCTTCTTCTAATGCTGCCTGAGAAAAAACAACACACTCCGGTGCCGTTTAAAATAACAAACTTTTGATTGAAGAAATAAAAAACTAAGTTTTAATAACCACTGTCCTCTCACACATCCTATCTATTAGTTAGGTGCAAGAGAATGACTGGGTATGACGTAGAGGGGAGGAGCTATATAGCAGCTCTGCTTGGGTGATCCTCTTGCACTTCCTGTTAGGGAGGAGTTATAATCCCATAAGTAATGGATGACCCGTGGACTGACTACACTTAACAGGAGAAACATGAAAACGTTTTGCCCACAAAACATTATGATAACAGTGTCAATCAATTGTTTCAAAATAAACAGGTTTCAGTAATACCCCCTTCTTTACATGTAGGATTACTGCTTACCCCTTCCCTTAAGGGAACTATGTCAGTCAGTTCTGAAATAACACAGTCTCTCCAGAAAAAAATGACTGAACATACCTCAATGCTTGTAGCATGAAAAACGTTCCTCACACTGAAGCTTCTCAAGTACTCCTCAGCCATTCTGTGGGAACTATTCTGGATCTTAGTGACAACTGCTAAGATCATCAGTCTCCAGGCAGAAATCTTCATCCATCTGCTGCCTGAGAAAAAATAGCACACACCGGTACCATTTAAAATAAAAAAGTCTTGCTTGAAGAAAATAAAACTATAATTTTATCCCCTCTTTCATTTTACCTCTTCCTATTACTTAGTGTAGGCAAAGAGAATGACTGGGGGGTGGAGTCAAGGGAGGAGCTATATAGACAGCTCTGCTGTGGTGCTCTTTACCACTTCCTGTTAGCAGGAGGATAATATCCCACAAGTAAGGATGAATCCGTGGACTTGTCGTATCTAGTAGAAGAAATAGCTGTTTAACTTAGGGCAATGCCCTACAAAAGGCCCTTTTAAGGGCTATTGGTAGTTTAGTATTAGATTAGGGGGTGTTTTTAATTGGGGGGGATTTTTTATTTTTATAGGGGTATTAGTTTAGGTTTAAACTTTTTATTTTGGATAGCTTTGTTTATTTTTTTCTGTAATTTTACTTTTTTATTTTTTGTAACTTTGGCTTGGGGATTTGTATTTTTTTAAACATAGACTGCCCTCTGGGCAGGCTTATCGGCTAGTTAACTAATAAAGTACTTTTCAGCTTCATGAAACACCACTAGCTGTCCTCATATTACCACTGAGTTATATTATAAGCTCCCACACCAATTGCACATTTACCCTTAAAGGGCTAGTAAACCTAGCAAATAATGTTATATAATTTGGCACATAGTGCAGAATTATATAACATTAGCTTAGCACCAGGTTTCTAAAGCAAATTGTTAGATAGATATTTAGCAAAGAAAACAGAACGCAGCTCCTGGCTTTACTGAGCAGGTCTGTTTTCTTCTGCTAAGCGCATCTGGGCACGCTGTCTAATCACAGCCGGTCCGATCGCACTATTAAACTCAATGAAGCTCACTCCCGCTACCAGACCAGAGCGGGCTACATTGATTTTAATAGCGAGATCGGACACGCTGTCACTAGACAGCGTGCCCAGATGCGCTTAGCAGAAGAAAACAGACCTGCTCAGTAGAGCCAGGAGCGGCGTTCTGTTTTCTTTGCTAAATATCTAACAATTTGCTTTAGAAACCTGGCGCTAAACTAATGTTATATAATTCTGCACTATGTGCCGAATTATATAACATTATTTGCTAGGTTTACTAGCCCTTTAACCCAGATCAGAATGTTCCTTGCTGGACAGATAATGCTGCAATTATTCCTATTTTCTATGAATGTCCTAAATGTTCATTTAAAAAAAACAAATAAAAAAAAAAAAACAATTTCAGTTTCTATAGCGTTTACATAAAACATTGAAATATCAATATATATTTTAAAAATACAGTCGGTTGATAATCTTTTAAGACACTACAGAAGCTACGCTTCTAGATTAGTCAATGGTGCATTCATTCTTACATGGAATGGCTTCCTTCCTATCAGGTCCTGCAGGGAACGCTGATGCCACAGAATCAGGGCTGCTTCTTTCCAACCAGAAGCTGGCTGGGAGAGCGATTTCCATGGAAGGAGTGTGTCCATTTCATCCCCCCGTATTACTTGTTTTCGTGTCTCTGGGATCAACCGAGGAAGAAGATGTTGCAACTGCAAACAAGAAAAACATAAATTATGCTTAACAGATAATTTCATTTCCTTCTGTATAAGGAGAGTCCACGGCTTCATTCCGTACTGTTGGGAAATACTGAACCTGGCCACCAGGAGGAGGCAAAGACACCCCAGACTCCCCATCTCCCAGTCATTCTGCCGAGGGAACAAGGAACAGTAGGAGAAATATCAGGGTATAAAAGGTGCCAGAAGAAAAATATAATTTAGGGGGCCACCCTGAGATATGACCTCCAGGACCCATGTATCTTGCACGTCCCTGAATCAAGCATCTGAAAACAGCGACAGTCTGCCCCCTACACAATCCAGCGATGGATCGGGGGCCGCCCCTTCGTGCTGACTTGGTCTCAGTGGGCTTCTTGTTCTGCTTGGATTTATTCCAGGATTGAGCCGGCTTCCAAGTACTCTTGGCTTGCTCGGGCTTAGAGGAGGACTGTTGTCATTGGGATTTCTCAGAACGAAAATTAGAGCCTTGTCCCTTAAACTTGTTCTTTTTATCCTGTGGTAGGAAGGCACATTTACCCCCTTTTAACCATGGAGATAATGGAGTCCAGGCCTAGACCAAATAAAATCTTTCCCTTAAAAGGAAGGGAAAGGAGTCTAGACTTAGAAGTCATATCCGCAGACCAGGATTTCAGTCAGAGCGCCCGACGGGTCTGCACTGAGAAACCAGAAATCTTAGTGTTTAGGCGAATGATCTGCATGTTTACATCACAGATAAAAAAATTAGCAATTCTCAAGGCCTTAATTCTTTCTTGGATAACGTTGAGGGGACCCCTCCACCTCGATCAATTCGATAAGGAGTCGCACCAGTAGGCAGCAGCTCCAGCAACTGAGAAAAGCTTCCATCTTCTTGCCCATTGGCTCTCTGAACGACGAACTATCCTCAAGTGGGATAGTAGTACGCTTGGCCAGTGTGGAGATAGCACCATCCACCTTAGGGACGGAACCCCACAACTCCAATTGAGAGTCCGGGACCGGAAATATTTTTTTAAAGGAAGACGAAGGGGAAGATCCAATTCTATCCAACTTGCTCTTAATAATGTTCGCCATTTTTACAGGTACAGGAAAAGTCAATGGCTCTACCCTGTCCTTGTACACTCTGTCTAATTTAGGGATCAAAGGTTCATCAGGCAGCTTGGCCTCTGGAACCTTTAATGTAGAAAGAACCTCTTTTAGAAGAAAGTGTAAGTGTTCAATCTTAAATCTAAAGGCTCGTTCCTCCGCAGCAGGAGGCCTAGAGGAAGTAGACTACGATCCAGAAAGTTCACCCTCTGAAGACTCACTCAGAGTGTGACCTGTCCTTGGATAATTGAAAAACAGATAAATTAAATAAATCACTTGACGACCCCTGGACAGGAGAGTTATGTTTAACCTTTCGCTTGCGCTTGGCAGGGCAAGGTAAAGCACTAAGGGCCCCAGACACCGCCGTCTTTAACTGTGCCCTCCAGACGGAGGATCAGGCGTGCTACGGGAAGCTGGGAGATGACTGATGGGTATGCACCTCACTGGACGGCGAGTCCTCAGAGGTGGACGGCTCAGTGGTACTAAAGGGGTTACGCTTCTTAGACATAACTTTGTTGAGGCATGTGTAATATAGTTGAGAGGGTGGGCATACCAAGGCCTCCTCACAATATAAACAGGTATTACTATTTGGAATAGAGGGAGTACCCTCAAGAATATCAGAATCCTCTATAGCTTACACTAATGACAGTAGGACACAGAATAAAACAATCTTTTTATTTCTCAGAAAAACGGCACCTTTATACTCCCAATGGCTGGGGCACTCACTACCTCCAAGACACAGACACAACAGAGAAAAAAACGTCTTCTCCAACAGCTAGCTCAGTCAGGAAAGAGGAAATGAAAGCGAGACCACTCCCGGTCACGTGGTGCGCAAGGCAGGACTGCCCCTGCTATGGGAAAAAGCGTGCCAAGCTACAAGCTATGCAACGTTTAAAGTGAAAGTAAAAACCTGTGTGTTCCAGCCACATAAACAGTCTATGAGCCCAATGAATTCTCACACATAAAGCAGCATAAAATCAAATCAAAGCATCACATTTGATTAATCCCCACTGTTTAAAAACCTCCCTCAGGAGATATCAACCTATGATTCTATTAAGATAAAAGGAGTCAAACTGTGACCCTGTCTTCTAGCGTTTTTAACATGTGTAAAAATTGAAATGATCTTACCAGAATCCATGCTAAGGAACAGAAACACAGCCTCTCAAGTGTGACAGTCTTGTAGCATCACTCCTGAAATGGACTTGAGTGAAAAAACGAGCAGGCAGTGAAACTTTTCAACACTGATTGCTTAAGGAGCTGTTAGCAGGCAGTCTGAATGGGTTCGCAGACTAACTTTCGTCAATGCTCTCACTGAGAGGCTGACAAGACTACTTAAAACTCCAGTCCAATACTGAATGGCAGATACCCCTCCTAAGGAACTACTCCGAAATCTTCTGACACTTCTCTGCCATCCTCCTGTGATGAAAGGCAAAGAATGACTGGGGGATGGGGGAAGTGGGAGAGGTATTTAAGCCTTTGGCTTCTCCTGGTGGCCAGGTTCAGTATTTCTCAAAAGTAAGGAATGAAGCCGTGGACTCTCCTTATATTAAGAAGGAAATAGCTTACATTTAAACTTAGAGATGTTGTAGTCAACATTTTCAGGATTTGCCCATTGGGTTTTAATGTTAAGGGTGATATAATTAACACTTGGAAAAATATTATGTGATAGCTATTTGTAATATATGTATTTTAGAAAAAAATATTGGGGGCATATTTCTTTTATGTATAATACAATTTTATAATTGTAGATTATGATATAAAATATTTTCCTTTGTGCTAATAGTGAAGTCAGATAGTGTATAAGGAAATTTTTTTTCTTCTTAATGTTTATTTTTGAACTTTTTCCATTGATTTTAACTACTTGTATTTATTGTTAGATTATTTAAACGGTTCTAATGTGGTTAAAAACTTTTCACTGGTACCAGGGAATTTTCAACCTGTTTTTAGGCTTGTTTAAAAAGAAGGGAACTATACAAGTGTTGCAAGTCTATGATTAAGGCTACCTCAGCCGAAACACATTGATATATAACTTACATTTTTATAATCATTGCGCCCAAAGTATTATGCTTTACCCACATGTTCGTATGCCAGATTTTAAGATATTTGAAATAGATTCACGTCGTTCTGAAAGTAAAAATGGCCCCTAAACTTCACTACCATCGTCGTCTTCATCCCGATGAATTTTCTTTTTTTTTAATCTCATGCCTGTGTAACTTGATGAAGTCATGGCGTTGTGCGTGAGCTATTGAGCATGAGCAGTGTATCCAATACGAGCAGAGCAATACTGGAAAAGTTTTGGAGCACATTTCGTATCGAACCAGCTCTTCCATATGCAAGTTCTGGTTGGTGTATTTCCTCAGAAGAGTTTATCATCAACATTTGGTGCATGAATTCTAATAATGTCTTTCTGACATTACTCCATTACACATCATCTTACACTTTCTTGCTTCAATTCTTTCATTATGTCTTTCTGTCACCCACCGCTTCTCATTCCAATAGTCTCCACTATCCATTCCTACACTGTTTTACCCTCCAAATCTCTGTTGCCCCCCTCTCTTCCAATTCCTCTTATTCTCTGCAGTGCCTTACACACAGTTTGTATGTTCACAGCTCTCCTGCCGATTTATGCATATGTATATATTGTACTAATTTGGATTCAATGTTTATCTGGGGCATGAGATCACACATCGAAATAAAGTGCAAGGTGAATTTTGGAACATGTGGGATTCTCAAATAGTGTGAAAGGTCACTGAGGGGAGACATTTATAGACTCTGTGCCAGGGGATAACATGACGGGGGCGACAAGAGATTTGGAGGTAAAACAGTGTAGGAAAGGATGAAAGGTGGAGAATATAGGAATAATAAAAGGTGGGTGACAAAAAAACATAATGATAGACTCGTTGTGAGAAAGTGGGAGAAACAGAGGGTCAGATTCAATACACAAAAAAATAAGGCAGTGCTACGGTGTGTGGTACTGTGGGAATCTTACAAATACTTACCAATGCTGTCACAGATGAGGCTCAGTCACAAGTATGAACAGATCCATTTCCTTCACTTCAACTTCGCGCAACACACACACTGATCCGTAGTGTTCTGTGCTTAATGTTCCGGATTTCTCTGAACGATGACGTTACTATGGCCAGAATGTGCATGAGCATAAGAACGGGAACGCAAGATGAAGTTTATTTGTGATTTCATGGGACAATCAGGGAAGAAGCTGAAGTGATGTATGTGTGATGGCATGTCTAGGCAGAGTTTTGGGGCCATTTTAACTTTCAGAACGGCGTGAAACTTTTTCAAATATTTAAAAACTCGGTGTGCACAGTATACTGACATGCAGGTTAGACATAATACTCTGGGGGCAATGATTATAACAATATAAGTTTCATATCAATGTAGACTGTCCCTTTAAATTAACTCACTTTTTAGAAATGGCAAACTCCTCCTTTTTTTGTGTGTGTATTTGTGCAGAATCT
This sequence comes from Bombina bombina, assembly GCF_027579735.1. Taxonomy (NCBI): domain Eukaryota; kingdom Metazoa; phylum Chordata; class Amphibia; order Anura; family Bombinatoridae; genus Bombina; species Bombina bombina. The sequence goes on along the minus strand of NC_069499.1, from coordinate 798,092,541 downwards.
ACCACTGATAGAAAGGAAAATATAGTCCCCTAAACATATTAGAAGTGAAGTTACACAGATTGTAGTTCACACAGGACAAATTCAAAAGGAAGCACCTCAGGAGTACAGGATGAGATAGAGTGACATCTGTAGCCCGTAACTTGGAGATTTTAAAAAGTCCATGCTCCTCATCTTTTACTGCTTATTGCGTGTTTAACCATGACATCATACCCATTCTAATAGAAAGGCTAAAGTAAAAAGTTAACCGTACAGTCCATGCACACACGTGATGGCAGCATCTCTACATGTCTCCTACCACTGGACCTACAGGTAGAGAGTATCTGGGGACTAGAATGACTATGCACTGGGAAGACTCTACCAGACGTGGTGTACATCAAATTTCACACCACCTGGTATATGGCAACAGGAAATACTATACACTAAGAATGCAGGAGTCTAGTTCTGTCCATCCCTATTGGAGTTCCTTGTTCCAATGGGGATAAGCTAAGATAAATTAAATTATGATAATTAAAAACAAAAAGCAGTGGGGTCTAGTGCCCATTTCTACAAACCATTTGCCAAAGCCTTCTTCCTATCCATGAAAGGGAAATAATATAGTGGTTAGCAATAAAAGCATTGTAAGCAGTCTATTTTTACTATCAAAAATGATGTAAACTAAGCAGTTTTTCTCCTTTACTATAAAAAGACAAAGATCATTTTAGGGACAACACCAATACAATCTTGCTGTGCTGTGACAACATACAGTTCAGTATTCTCCAAAGAAAAGTTGGGTTGGGGCAGTGTAATATTGTCTATTATATTATTTACTGCTATCCAAAACACAGATTAATTGCATAATTTAACATAAATGTATTTAATGATAATTTTTGCAATCAAATTTGAATATTTTTAATATTAGCTAAAATTTTTGCCGGGTGGTCAGTAAAATCAGCCAGGTGGTGCACCTGCTAAAAAGGTCTTGGGACGAACACTAATGTTTATGTGAGCTTTAAAAAAAAATTACATTTCAGAAAAGGAGAGAAATACAAAAAGCTCAGATTACATTTTCTAGATAAGATAGCTTAGGCAAAAAGGTCTTTTAGAAGGAAGATTTACTAGCTATTTCACCAATTTGTGTTTTCTATTTCAATGTCCATATCATTATGAAGACATGGAAGTTCTTGCCCCTACAGCTTGGCTTCTGAACCCCATAATTCAATAGAATTATGAACTTTTTGGACGAGGTGGTTTCCATACTTGTGCAGACCTGCAAACTAGTAATATCTAAGGATTAATACTTTACATTGGTTCTTTTTCTAAATGTTTTGAAACAAATACTTTTCACTTTATTTCCTTTATCTGTTTTACAGATACTGAATTTAATTCAGGATGGCGGAAGTTTAAGATTGGCTCTTAGATTACTGAAAGTTCAGGTGTGTACCCTTTAAAAGGACCACATTTTGTTTTCTGATTTAGACAGAACATATCATTTTAATCAACTTTCCAATTTACGTCTATTATAAAATTTGGTTCATTCTCCTTTGCTGAAAGAACACTGGCAGCTAGCTGAACACTTCAAGTTAGCCAATCACAAGAGACCATACAGGCACCAATCAGCGGCTAGCACTCACTAGTGTAGGATATGTGCAGGGATACCTAGAGAACAAAGCACATTTGAAAAAAGAAGTGAAATTAAAAGTGTCTTAAAATTACTCCCTACACTACAGTCCATCACTAACTCTTACATATGGCGTAAAAGACCACCAAGGATATCTAAAACAACACTATATCTGCATCCAACTAGGGGAGGGCTAGGTGTACCAAATCTCGAGAATTACAAAGATGCCACTATCCTTCAGAGGATTGTTGATTGGTGTTACCAGTCGGCAACTTCATCTAAAGCCTGGGTCTCCCTGGAACACGACTTAACGGGGATACCCCAACTAGGGAGCTATTGTTGGCTTCCCCCTGAACACCAAACTTCTACAATCCAAAACTATCCCATTATAAAAGAAACTTTTCAGGTATGGTCTAGACAGATACAGAAAAACACCTCGTTCTCTAGTATCCCATCCCCTCTCACACCATCACTCTCCAATCCTGACTTCTTGGTGGGAATTCTCCACCAAACAATTTAAAACTAGACATCCATGGACTTCTCCTGGTCTATCTGTTGACGGAGGCAACAAAAATAATCCCAATGACACAAATGCAAAACTTGGAGAACGACTTCTTCGCTACCTAGCTAAGATATAATCAGCTGACACATTTTAGCAACACTCATAAAAACAAACAGGATCTGGTGCGTACTCGCACTAGATTTGAACAACTCTGTAGTGCACCTCACCAACCAGCCCATACTATATCTCTTTTGTATGCTATTCTGAACTCACCTCCAACAGACCACCTTCCTTCATACACACAAAAATGGCAAAAAGACCTTGCGGGGCAAGTATCAGTAGAGGAATGGAATAAAATTTTCCACAACATAGCCAAATCTTCTCACTCGGCCTCCCTGCTGGAAGTCAATTATAAACTCTTAATGAGATCGTATTTGACCCCGCAACGCCTACAATACATCTTTCCCCTGACATCTAACAGATGCTGGAGGAAGTGCAACCAAGAGGGTTCCATGTACCATATTTGGTGATCATGTCCTAGTATTCAGCCGTTTTGGTGCTCCATAACTAAGGAAATTAGCAAACTCCTAGGACGCGACATTCCTCTAGATCCAGTAGTTTTACTCTTCCATGATATTCCCAAAATGCAATCTAAGGCCCACACTAGGCTTCTACACATTGCACTGAATAGTGCTAAGCAAGTCATTCCTCGGAAATGGAAAAAGGAGATTACTCCTACGACTGACGAGTAGATATACGACTAGAGAGGTTTCATTACTTCTCCATTAACCAATTGGATTTCTATTGCGAGATTCTCTTCCTATGGGAATCCAGACCCCGCAGCTAATTACCAGGAGGACGCAAGATAACCTAACACCCTTGATAGGGGTAAGCCCATACTGTAATTTTAATATCCCTCAGCAAACTTTATTTCACTTCACTCAGGAACACGTGTATTTAACCTCTTCTCTTCTTTTTCTTTCCTGTTCCTTTCCTTCGTTTGTCTATGCTTCTTTTTCTTTATGTCCTGCTAAACACTTGCAAAATTCATATTGACAATTCTCTATGTAACCAATATTGATAATTGTTGTTTGATGGCCTTTCTAGTCCATTTCTTATTGTATTATTTTGTTTAACCCACAACAAATGTAAGAACTGAAACACTGGGATTTCGATGATTGCCAACAGACTTATGTTGTGAGTGTTTTATTCTCTGCTTGTAAATGTTTGATGTTATTTCAATAAAGCTTTTTCAAAACTCAAAAAAAAAAAGTGTCTTAAAATTACACTCTGAATCATGCAAGTTTAATTTTGACTTTCCTATCCCTTTAAGTGGAAGGCAGATCTTCCTCCCAAATCTTGAAAGACTATGACCTGTTTTCATAATCCCATTCATCAAACAAGCACCAATATTATCTCTTCCCTTCCCTACAAACATTTCCTCTTCCCAGGACAGAGGTCATTTAGGTAAATATATGTGGCAGGAATAAAGCTTGTGAAGTCTTCAGATGCATAAAATTGGAAAAAAACACAATTTCCAGAGTTAAATTAAAGATAATTAAAGTAGAATGTTGTTTTACTGTGCATAATTCAATAATTTATATTGAAGTCTCAATGTGTTTTATTTCCCTTTAATCTATCTCCATTTTCTCCCCTCAGACAACACCTACTCCATACTCCCTTTAAAGGGACAGTACACTGTAAAATTGTTTTTCCATAAATGTATTTTAAATTACTTGTTATACCAACTGCAGAGTATAAAATATTTGAGAAATTGCATTTTCTGGTTTATTTGTTTATCTGAAGTAGCTGGTTTTGTGCTTTGAAACCACAGCCTATTACAATGGGTTGAGCTTCAGGTAATATCAGATCTTGGTGTACACACACTTGCTTTCTTATTTTATATTTGTCTGGAACACCAAAGCTCAATACATAGAGAGAACAATGGAAAATTATCATTTTATTACTTAACTATCCTGCCCCCCCCCCCCCACTGTGAGTTTAATTCCTTCTGCTGATTGTGTTTACTTAGGCTTGTCAATAGCGTATACGCCAGTATCAAAACTTTCAGTATAGGTTGGGAAACCACAGGCTAAATCAGCTATTTCAAATGCCGAAATATGAGTAAAGGAGCTACTTGCAACCAATTTAATACACTCTGGCGGGTAAAAAGGATAATTGGGAATAATTTAAAGGGGAGAAAGTTTTTGGGTGAACTGTCCCTTTAACATGTAAGCTCACCAGTCTACCTGTCCTGTACACCACCTTTTTACAAAGTGGCCTACATTAGCTGGCAGCTTACAGGCAGGTTCCTATAAACCTTCATCATTTTTGTAGTTTCAATTGTATGTTTTAACAGCTCTACAAATAAATAAATATAAAATCTAATACATACAAATAAATTCCACTAGACTATAACTTCCTTTTTTAATCTACAATATGCATAAATCATCATTGAAGTTGGAAAACTTGTTTTGCTTTTCTTTTTTTCTTGTGGATTTTCATCATCAAGTAGAGTTTTATAGCTAAAAAAACTGTGAATACACTAGTGAAGAACACACAGTATCACAACAATGAGGGAAATGTGTTGATGCATCTGTGGATGTAAGTTGCATATGACCAGACATCCCACTTCTGCTGATGGTTTCTGTCAACATCTGCTATGTGTATTTGTTAGAGAGCACCAAGTCCAAGAGGTAATATTTACCACTTGAAAATGAAATGGAGTATATTTAAATAATAATAATACAAATATTTTATTCAGATAGAGCATGTGATTTTAAACAAATTTCCAATTTACTTCTATTATCTAATTTGTTTTGCTCTCTTGGTATTATTTGCTAAAAAAATAGATACCTAGGTAGGTTCAGGAGTGGCTGATTGGTGGCTGTAAATATATGCCTCATATTATTGGCTCACCTGATGTGCTCAGTTAACTCCCAGTGGTACATTGTTGCTTTTTCAGCAAAATATACCAAGAGAATGAAGCAAATTAGTTAATAGAAGTAAATTGGAAAGGTGTATTCTCTGCCTGAATTATGAAAGAAAAACTTTGGATTTCATGTCCCTTTAACTCTTATGTGTCTGAAAACTAAACATGTCCAGTGATATATAACAATAGTGATGTTGCGAACTGTTCGCCGGAGAACAGTTCCCGGCGAACATAGCTTGTTCGATCCGCCCCCTATGTGTCATCATTGAGGAAACTTTGACCCTGTATGTCACAGCCTTCTGACACATTAGAGCCAATCAGCATCAGACACTCCCTCACAGACCCTCCCAGCTTCTTGGCAGCAGCCATTTTAGACTCATAACGATTTTGCTTTGTTAGAGAGAGGACCTTTTGTGTTGCTTCTGCTGATATTATAGGGAAATAGATAGCTAGGCTAGTGTATTTAGTGTCCACTACAGTCCTGAATGACTCTTCTCATCTCTGCTGCAAAGACAGCACCCCAAAAAGCCCTTTTTAGGGCTATAACTTCAGTCGTTTTTTTTCTTTATATTTTTATTTTCATTTGCCTGGCTTTCAGCCTGTGTGTGAGGCTCACAGCATATGCTGTGATTAGTGCCACAACTGATATCTGCCTAACAACATTAGTTTAAATTTAACCAACAAAAATTTGAAATTATTTTGCTAGTGTAATTTATTTTCAGTTTCTATCAGGCATGTGTCTCTCAGGCTCACACAGCATATACTCTGGTTCATTGCTCTGTGCCAGCCACCACTCATATCTGCTTATAACATTATTTTAAATTTAAAAAAAAACTTTTAAATCATTTTGCTAGTGTAATATAATTTCATTTTCTATCAGGCCTGTGTGTTTTGCTGACTTACAGAGCATACTGTGTTTAATTGCTGCCCTCCCTAGTCTATCAGCCACGACTCATATGTGTTTAACCTTTTTTTAAATTCCCCCCCAAAAAACTTTAAATAATTTTGCTAGTGTAATCTAATTTTATTTTCTATCAGGCCTGTGTGTATCTGACTTACAGAGCCTACTGTTTTTAATTACTGCCCTTCCAAGGCTATCAGCCACAACTCATATGTGCTTAACCTTTTTCTTTAAAGGGCCATAATACCCAAATGTTTAAACACTTGAAATTGATGCAGCATAGCTGTAAAAAGCTGTCTAGAAAATATCACCTGAACATCTCTATGTAAAAAAGAAAGATATTTTACCTCAAAAGTTCCTCAGTAGCCACCTCCCATTGTAAAGGATTTCTAAGCAGCATTTTAGTGTGTCTGTCCTAGGACAGCAGAAGGGATGAGCATTGTGCACTCTCATATTATTTCACCAATCAGGTAAAGGAAGCTTACTATGAAATCTCATGAGAGTTAAGTCAAATCTCATGAGATCACAGTAAAAGAGTTCATGACCTCAGCACTGCTGATGCTGATTGGCTGCTGTTCATTTCTTCATTTTTTTTAAAAATTTTTACCTGCAGCTGGGAGCAGCTGGGAGCAGCTGAGTTTGACTTTTTACACAGAACTTACTCTGCTTAGCTGAGGAGATTGTGAGGTAAAATATCTTCCTTTTTTACATAGAAATGCTCAGGTGATATTTTCCTGTCAGCTTTTTACAGTTATACTGCATCAGTTTCAAGTGATTTAGCATATGAGTATTATGTCCCTTTAAATTAAAAAAAAAAATCTTTAAATCATTTTGCTAGTGTAATCTAATTTTATTTTCTATCAGGCCTGTGTTTATCTGACTTATAGAGCATACTGTTGTTAATTGCTGCCCTACGTAGCAGCCAGCCAGTGCCACCGCTCATATCTGCTTAACATTATTTTAAATTTAAAAGAAAAACTTTTAAATTATTTTGCTAGTGTAATCTAATTTAATTTTCTATCAGGCCTGTGTGTTTCTCACTTACACAGCATACTGTGGTAAATTGCTGCCCTACCTACCAGCCACGACTCATATCTGCTTTACATTATTTTAAAGTTAAAAAAAAAATTTAAATTATTTTGCTAGTGTAATTTAATTTCTTTTTCCATCAGGTCTGTTTGTTTCTGGCCCACATCATATAGTGTTACACAGATTAATTATTATTTTTTTCCACCACTTATATCTGGTGTAACAACATTAGTGTAAATTTTATGTAAAAATTTTTTTAACATCAGTCCTCTTCTAGTGTTATTAAATTTTAGTTGCCAGGCTGCTATTAGTGCCATCCTCAGTGCCAGTCCACCACTTCTATCTGTGGTAACATAACATTAAATGTTGTAAAAAAAACTTTTACATCACTCTTCGAGTGTTATTTAATATTAGTTCACAGACCAGCCTGCCACCACTAGTGCCAGCCTGTGTGCCAGGCCCACTTGCCAACTAGTTAAACCAATCATAGTTGTTGTAACAGTATTGTTAATATTTAAAATAAAAAATTGTTAGATTGTGAATCATCAGTTTGCTCGTGCAATTGAATTGCAGTTTCCTCCTGCAAGCCAGCGTGTGCCAGGCCCACTAGCCAACTAGTGCCAACAATCATATTTCTTGTAGCTGTATTTAAAAAATTGAAATCCTAACTTTTTTGACTGTGAATCTTCAGTCTCCTAGTGCCATTTAATTGCAGTTACCTCCTGCCTGCCAGCCTGTGTGCCAGGCCCACTTGCCAACTAGTTACACCAATCATATTTGTTGTAACAGTATTGTTAATATTTATAATTAAAAATTGTTAGATTGTGAATCATCAGTTTACTCATGCCATTGAATTGCACTTTCCTCCTGCCTGCCAGCGTGTGTGCCAGGCCCACTAGCCAACTAGTGCCACCAATCATATTTCTTGTAACAGTATTGAAAAAAAATTAAATCATAACTTTTTTGACTGTGAATCTTCAGTCTCCTAGTGCCATTGAATTGCAGTTGCCTGCCTGCCAGCGTGTGTGCCAGGCACACTTGCCGTTTCCAACTAGTGCCACCAATCATATTTGTTCTAACAGTATTGTCAATTTTTGTTAAAATAATTTTTGGACTAAGAAGCATGACTCAGCTAGTTTAATCTAATTGCAGTTGCCTTACTCACAGCGTGTGTGCCAGACAGGCCCATTTGCCAACTAGTGCCAACAATCATATTTGTTGTCACAGTACTTCTAATATTTCACAAAAAATTTTTTTGACTTTGAAACATCAGTCTTTTTTTTGTTGTCAGTCTCACAGCGTATACTGTGCCCACTTGCCCAGTGCCACCACTCATAATTTGTGTAATAGTATAGTAAGTGTCCATTTTAAAAAAAAATGACAGACAGAGGCAGGCCACCCCGCAGGTTCCGTCGTCGTGGTCGTGGTGCTGTGATTCCTTTAGACCCTACAAATATGCACATTGTTCAGACACCGGATGCCAGGGGGGACGCGAAAAGTTCTGAGGAGGACCTAGTTGAATGGCTAACACAGGACACCCAATCTTCTACAGCTTCCGCTCCTAGTCCTCCTAACCTTGACGCACCATCTACGTCCAGCTGTGCTTTGGGCACGTCTCAAGTGACCAGTGCCACTCGCCCGCCTGTCGCCACCACCAACACTAGCACCACAGTCGCTTCACTTGATCTGTCACAGGAGTTATTGACACATCAGTTGGAAGAAATGAGTGATGCGCAACCATCATTGACAGAGGATGTAGATAACAGTGATATGTCTCAGTCAGGCAGCATTACAGACATGGAGGTACGGTGTGATGATGATGTTGTACCCGCTGCTGCTTCCTTTCTTGATGTGTCAGATACAAGTGAAGCCGTTGATGATGATGTGTCGGTGGATGTCACGTGGGTGCCTGCTAGAAGAGGAGGGGGAAAGTTCAGATGGGGAGACAGAGAGGAGGAGACGAGTTGGAAGCAGGGGGAGGTCGTCGCAAGGAGCTAGTGGCACAGTCAGACAGCATGCATCGGCACCCAGGGTCAGCCAGACAGCACGCCGACGCCCATCAACGCATGCTGTTGCCACCACCAGAATGCCGTCATCGCAGAGCTCAGCACTGTGGCATTAGTTTTGTGTGTCTGCCACTGACAACAGCGATGTCATTTGCAACCTGTGCCAAAAGAAACTGAGTCATGGGAAGTCCAACACCCACCTAGGTACAACTGCTTTGCGAAGGCACATGGTTTCCCATCACAAACGCCGATGGGAAGAACACATGAGTAGAAGCAGCACACAAACTGAAAGCCGCCCTCCTCCTCCTGCTCCAGCATCTTCAGCCACGTCAACCACTGCTGTCCTCCTTGCCCCCTCTCAACCATCCTCCACTGAGTCTCTCTTACGTAGCAGTTCCTGGTCATCTGCCCACAGTCAGGTGTCTGTCAAGGACATGTTTGAGCGTAAGAAGCCAATTTCTCAAAGTCACCCCCTTGCACGGCGTCTGACAGCTGGCTTGTCTGAACTCTTAGCCCGCCAGCTTTTACCATACAAGCTGGTGGAGTCTGATGCTTTCAAAAAATTTGTATCTTTTGGGACACCGCAGTGGAAGGTAGAAATTTATTTTCACAAAAGGCAATCCCAAACCTGTACTCTGTTGTGCGAAAAGGAAGTAATGGCATGTCTGGCACACAGCGTTGGGGCAAGGGTCCATATGACCACGGATAGCTGGTCTGCAAAGCATGGTCAGGGCAGGTACATCACCTACACTGCGCATTGGGTAAACCTGCTGACGTCTGACAAGCATGGAATGCGTGGCTCTGCAGAAGAGGTGGTGACACCGCCACGACTTGCAGGCAGGCCTGCTGCTACCTCCTCTACTCCTCCTACTCCATCCTCTTCCATAACCCTCTTCCTCGGCTGAGTCCTCTTCTGCGTCTTGCTCCACATCAATGGCACCCCCCAGCTCCCCAGGTACTATTCCACATCCCGGGTACGGCAGTGTCACGCCGTCTTGGGGTTGACTTGCCTGAAAGCGGAGAGTCACACCGCAACAGCACTCCTGACCGCCCTGAACGCACAGGTGGATCAGTGGCTGACTCCGCACCAACTGGAGATTGGCAAGGTTGTTTCTGACAATGGAAGTAATTTGGTGGCGGCATTGAAATTGGGCAAGTTGGCACATGTGTGTAATCTGATTGTACAACGATTTGTCCATAAGTACCCAGGCTTACAGGACGTCCTGAAGCAGGCCAGGAAGGTGTGTGGCCATTTCAGGCGTTCCTACACGGCCATGGCGCACTTGTCCGATATCCAGCGTCGAAACAACCTGCCAGTGAGGTGCTTGATTTGTGACAGCCCGACACGGTGGAATTCAACACTCCTAATGTTTGACAGCCTGCTCCACCAAGAAAAAGCTGTTAATGAGTATTTGTATGACCGGGGTGCTAGGACAGCCTCTGGGGAGCTGGGGATTTTTTTGCCAAATTACTGGACGCTCATGCGCAATGCCTGTAGGCTCATGCGTCCTTTTGAGGAGGTGACAAACCTTGTCAGTCGCACCGAAGCCACCATCAGCGACATCATACCATTTGTTTTCTTCCTGGAGCGTGCCCTGCGAAGAGTGCTGGATCAGGCCGTAGATGAGCGTGAAGAGGAAGAGTTGTGGTGTCCATCACCACCACAAACAGCCTTATCAGCATCGCTTGCTGGACCTGCGGCAACACAGGAAGAGGATTGTGAGGAAGAGGAGTCAGAGGAGGAATGTGGCTTTGAGGAGGAGGAGGAGGAGAAGGAAGACCGAGCACAACAGGCATCCTAGGGTGCTCGTTGTTGTCACCTCTCTGGTACCCATGGTGTTGTACGTGGCTGTGGGGAAGATACCCTCAGTGAGATCAGTGAGGACGAGGAACGGGACATGATTAGCTCGGCATCTAACCTTGTGCAAATGGGTTCTTTCATGCTGTCGTGCCTGTTGAGGGACCCTCGTATAAAAAAGCTGAAGGAGAACGACCTGTACTGGGTGTCCACGCTCCTAGACCCCCGGTATAAGCATAAAGTGCCTGAAATGTTACCAAATTCCCACAAGTCGGAAAGGATGGAGCATTTTAAAAATAAATTAAAAACTATGCTTTACACAGCACAACGGGAATGTAACAGGGGAAGAGATGAAAGTAATCCTCCTCCTCCCACGACCACGGCGGCAAGGACAGGACGCTTTCCTGACGTCTTGTTGATGGAGGACATGCGTACCTTTTTAACTCCCATGCATCGCCAGAGCCTTTCGGGATCCAGCCTCAGAGAAAGACTCAACCGACAGGTAGCAGACTACCTAGCATTAAGTGCAGATCTCGACACTCTGAGGAGCGATGGACCCCTTGACTACTGGGTGTGCAGGCTTGACCTGTGGCCTGAGCTATCCCAATTTGCAATTGAACTTCTGGCCTGCCCCGCTTCAAGTGTCCTGTCCAAAAGGACCTTCAGTGCAGCAGGAGGTTTTGTCACTGAGAAGAGAAGTCGCCTAGTTCAAAAAAGCCTTGACTATCTCACCTTTATTAAAATTAATGAGGGATGGATCCCGAAGGGACTGACATTGGGCGATACATTTGAGTAAAAAAGGCCTGATGATGAGATGAGCTGGCTTGGGCTACAACTGGTACACGCGCTGGCTTTTTTTTTCTTATAATGCAGGATGACTTGCTTGACTTATCCGCCAACAACTAGTGTTCAAGCTGCAAGCTTTTAGGGCACTTTCTAAATGTTTTACAAACATCAATTTTTCTGGCCGCTGCTACAGCAGTGGCTACAACAATACCCAATTTTTCAGTCATTTGTACATGCCTAATTTTTCTGGCCTCTGCTGCTGCTCTGTGGCTACAAAACTCAAAGCAAAAAATAAGGCACATAACAGTGATTAAACTGTTAAGAATAGTACAACTTAACACACCACTCATATCTGGTGGACCATTAAATTGCACACGCAGTGCCCCAAATTTGAAGGAGGAGGACCGACCAAGCATCTTTATCCGTCTCTTGGTTGCTCTAAATTATCTCCGGGTTCCATCTATGCCATACCTGTACTCTATTGTGCAAAAGGGTGGCATATGTGGTGTTTCATGCTGTTGTGCCTGTTGAGGGTCGTGGCCCATGGTATAAAAAGGCTGAAGGAGAACGACCTGTAATGGGTGTCCAAGCACATTTTTTGTAAAATGTTCCCGGTTCCTCTCAATTATCTCCGGGTTCCTCAAATCAATGCCATACCTGTACTCGATTGTGCAAAAGGATGGCATATGTGGTGTTTCATGCTGTTGTGCCTGTTGAGGTTCGTGGGCCATCTTATTAGAAGGGTGAAGGAGAACAAAGTGTACTGGTTGTCCAAGCATCTTTTCCATCTCCCGGTTCCTAAAAATTATCTCCGGGTTTCTAAAATGGATGCCATACCTGTACTCTATTGTGCAAAAGGATGTCATATGTGGTGTTTCCTGCAGTTGTTTCTGTTGAGGGTGCTGGACCCTCTTATAAAAAGGCTGAAGGAGAACGACCTGTACTGGGTGTCCAAGCATGGTTTTTTGGCCAATTTCACGTTTCCAAAAAATGATCTCTGGGTTTCTAAAATCAATGCCGTACCTGTACTCTATTGTTCAAAAGGATGCAAAATGTCCGCTTTCCAGCTGTTGTTTCTGTTGAGGGTCCTGGACCCTCTTATAAAAAGGCTGAAGGAGAAAGAAGTGTATTGGGTGTCCAATAATTTTTTTGGTTCAATTTCCCGGTTCATAAACATTATCTCTGGGTTTCTAAAATCAATGCTGTACCTGTACTCTATTGTTCAAAAGGATGCCATATGTCCTCTTTCCTGCTGTTGTTTTTGTTGAGGGTCCTGGACCCTCTTTTAAAAAGGCTGAAGTAGAAAGAAGTGTACTGGGTGTCCATCCAATCATTTTTTTGGTTCAATTTGCCGGTTCCAACAAATTATCTCCGGGTTTCTAAAATCAATGCCTCACCTGTAATCTATTGTTCAAAAGGATGCCAAATGTCCGCTTTCCAGCTGTTGTTTCTGTTGAGGGTCCTGGACCCTCTTATAAAAAGGCTGAAGGAGAAAGAAGTGTACTGGGTGTCCAATCAATGTTTTTTTCTATTTCCCGTTTCCTAAAAATTATCTCTGGGTTTCTAAAATCAATGCCTTACCTGTACTCTATTGTTCAAAAGGATGCCATATGTCCTCTTTCCTTCTGTTGTTTTTGTTGAGGGTCCGGGACCCTCTTATAAAAAGGCTGAAGTAGAAAGAAGTGTACTGGGTGACCAATCATTTTTTTGGTTCAATTTCCCGGTTGCAATAAATTATATCCGGGTTTCTAAAATCAATGCCTTACCTGTAATCTATTGTTCAAAAGGATGCCATATGTCCTCTTTCCTGCTGTTGTTTTTGTTGAGGGTCCGGGACCCTCTTATAAAAAGGCCGAAGGAGAACGACCTGTACTGTACTGGGTGTCCAAGCATGGTTTTTTGTTCAATTTCACGGTTCCTAAAAATTATCTCTGTGTAACTAAAATCAATGCCATACCTGTACTCTATTGTTCAAAAGGATGGCATATATGGTGTTTCATTCTGCTGTGGCTGTTGAGGGTCGTGGGCCATCGTATAAAACGGCTGAAGGAGAACGACCTGTACTGCCTTGCTGCTCCTTTTAGGCAGGCCAGCTCTTTGCATACATGCCCACAGACTCTGTAACGGATGCCTCTTTTAGAGAGAGGTGCAGCCATAATGCAGGGTCACAACCTCTGCCTGCAACTGGTATACTTGATTTTGCGAAAGGAAGTAACCTTACCATGGTTCCCCGACCGCACGTCTTGTTGTTATATTTTGTTGAGGGTAATCATGATGGCCAAGTAGACCACCCCCGAGAGGCCTTGAAGTAACAGGGATGAAAGTGCTAAGAATAGTACTACTTTACACAACCGAGTTAGCCATGGGTCTTAGTCCAAGACCGCATGTCTTTTTTTTTTGTTTGGTGCGGCTAATCATGCAGGCCATATAGACCTCCCACCATTCGGTGTTGTAACAGGTATTAAACTAATAAGAACAGTACTACCAAAATACAGCCAATTAACGGGCTATCAAGAGCCAAGGTTTTATTGTTGTATTTTGTTAGGATAATCATGATGGCCATGTAGACCACCCCCGAGAGGCCTGGAAGTAACAGGGATGAAAGTGCTAAGAATAGTACTACTTTAAACAACCGAGTTCGCCATGGGTCTTAGTCCAAGACCGCATGGCTTTTTTTGGGTTGGGTGCGGCTAATCATGCAGGCCATATAGACCTCCCACCATTTGGTGTTGTAACAGGTATTAAACTAATAACAACAGTACTACTTAACACAACCTAGTTACCATGGGTCCCAGACCGCATGTCTTGTTATTATATTTTGTAAGGGTAATCATGCAGGCCATATAGACCTCCCCCGATAGGGTGAGTAACAGGTATTGAAATGCTAAGAACAGTACTACTTAACACAAACTTACCATGGGTCCCAGAGCATATGTCTTATTATTATATTTTGTTCGAGTAATCATGCAGGCCATATAGACCTCCCCCGATAGGGTGAGTAACAGGTATTAAAATGCTAAGAAGAGTACTACTTAACACAACCTAGATACCATGGGTCCCAGACCGCATGTCTTGTTATTATATTTTGTAAGGGTAATCATGCAGGCCATATAGACCTCCCCCGATAGGGTGAGTAACAGGTATTAAAATGCTAAGAACAGTACTACTTAACACAACCTTACCATGGGTCCCAGAGCATATGTTTTATTATTATATTTTGTAAGGGTAATCATGCAGGCCATATAGACCTCCCCCGATAGGGTGAGTAAAAGGTATTAAAATGCTAAGAACAGTACTACTTAAAACAACCTTACCATGGGTCCCAGAGCATATGTTTTATTATTATGTTTTGTAAGGGTAATCATGCAGGCCATATAGACCTCCCCCGATAGGGTGAGTAACAGGTATTAAAATGCTAAGAACAGTACTACTTAACACAACCTTACCATGGGTCCCAGAATGCATGTCTTATTATATTTTGTTAGGGTAATCATGCAGGCCATATAGACCTCCCCCGATAGGGTGAGTAACAGGTATTAAAATGCTAAGAAAAGTACTACTTAACACAACCTTACCATGGGTCCCAGGACGCATGTCTTGTTGTTATATTTTGTATGGGTAATCATGCAGGCCGTATAGACCTCCCCCGATAGGGGGAGTTACAGAGATTAAAGTGCTAAGAATAGTACTACTTAAAACACAACCTAGTTACCATGGGTCCCAGACCGCATGTCTTATTATTATATTTTGTCAGGGTAATCAGGCAGGCCATATAGACCTCCCCGATAGGGGGGGGTAACAGGGATTAAAGTGCTTTGAAAAACATAATTTATGCTTACCTGATAAATTCCTTTCTTCTGTAGTGTGATCAGTCCACGGGTCATCATTACTTGTGGGATATTAACTGCTCCCCTACAGGAAGTGCAAGAGGATTCACCCAGCAGAGTTGCTATATAGCTCCTCCCCTCTACGTCACCTCCAGTCATTCGACCAAGGACCAACGAGAAAGGAGAAGCCAAGGGTGTAGTGGTGACTGGAGTATAATTTAAAAAATATTTACCTGCCTTAAAAAACAGGGCGGGCCGTGGACTGATCACACTACAGAAGAAAGGAATTTATCAGGTAAGCATAAATTATGTTTTCTTCTGTTAAGTGTGATCAGTCCACGGGTCATCATTACTTGTGGGATACCAATACCAAAGCAAAAGTACACGGATGACGGGAGGGATAGGCAGGCTCTTTATACAGAAGGAACCACAGCCTGAAGAACCTTTCTCCCAAAAATAGCCTCCGAGGAAGCAAAAGTGTCAAATTTGTAAAATTTGGAAAAAGTATGAAGCGAAGACCAAGTTGCAGCCTTGCAAATCTGTTCAACAGAGGCCTCATTCTTAAAGGCCCAAGTGGAAGCCACAGCTCTAGTGGAATGAGCTGTAATTCTTTCAGGAGGCTGCTGTCCAGCAGTCTCATAAACTAAACGAATTATGCTACGAAGCCAAAAAGAGAGAGAGGTAGCAGAAGCTTTTTGACCTCTCCTCTGACCAGAGTAAACGACAAACAGGGAAGACGTTTGTCGAAAATCTTTAGTTGCCTGTAAATAAAATTTAAGGGCACGAACTACATCCAGATTGTGCAAAAGACGTTCCTTCCTCGAAGAAGGATTTGGGCACAAGGATGGAACAACAATCTCCTGATTGATATTCCTGTTAGTGACTACCTTAGGTAAGAACCCAGGTTTAGTACGCAGAACTACCTTATCCGAGTGAAAAATCAAATAAGGAGAATCACAATGTAAGGCTGATAACTCAGAGACTCTTCGAGCCGAGGAAATAGCCATTAAAAATAGAACTTTCCAAGATAACAACTTTATATCAATGGAATGAAGGGGTTCAAACGGAACACCCTGTAAAACGTTAAGAACAAGGTTTAAACTCCATGGTGGAGCCACAGCTTTAAACACAGGTTTAATCCTGGCCAAAGCCTGACAAAAAGCCTGAACGTCTGGAACTTCTGACAGACGCTTGTGTAACAGAATGGACAGAGCTGAGATCTGTCCCTTTAAGGAACTAGCGGATAACCCCTTTTCTAAACCTTCTTGTAGAAAAGACAATATCCTAGGAATCCTAACCTTACTCCAAGAGTAACCTTTGGATTCGCACCAATATAGGTATTTACGCCATATTTTATGGTAAATCTTTCTGGTAACAGGCTTCCTAGCCTGTATTAAGGTATCAATAACTGACTCAGAAAAACCACGCTTTGATAAGATCAAGCGTTCAATTTCCAAGCAGTCAGCTTCAGAGAAGTTAGATTTTGATGTTTGAAAGGACCCTGAATCAGAAGGTCCTGTCTCAGAGGTAACGACCAAGGTGGACAGAATGACATGTCCACCAGATCTGTATACCAAGTCCTGCGTGGCCATGCAGGCGCTATTAGAATCACTGATGCTTTCTCCTGTTTGATTCTGGCAATCAATCGAGGAAGCATCGGGAAAGGTGGAAACACATAAGCCATCCTGAAGGTCCATGGTGCTGTCAAGGCATCTATCAGGACCGCTCCCGGATCCCTGGATCTGGACCCGTAGCGCGGAAGCTTGGCGTTCTGTCGAGACGCCATGAGATCTATCTCTGGTTTGCCCCAACGTCGAAGTATTTGGGCAAAGACCTCTGGATGAAGTTCCCACTCCCCCGGATGAAAAGTCTGACGACTTAAGAAATCCGCCTCCCAGTTCTCCACTCCCGGGATGTGGATTGCAGACAGGTGGCAAGAGTGAGACTCTGCCCAGCGAATTATCTTCGATCCTTCCATCATTGCTAGGGAGCTTCTTGTCCCTCCCTGATGGTTGATATAAGCTACAGTCGTGATGTTGTCCGACTGGAACCTGATGAACCCCCGAGTTGTTAACTGGGGCCAAGCCAGAAGAGCATTGAGGACTGCTCTCAATTCCAGAATGTTTATTGGAAGAAGACTCTCCTCCTGATTCCATAGTCCCTGAGCCTTCAGAGAATTCCAGACAGCGCCCCAACCTAGTAGGCTGGCGTCTGTTGTTACAATTGACCAGTCTGGCCTGCTGAATGGCATTCCCCTGGACAGATGTGGCCGATAAAGCCACCATAGAAGAGAATTTCTGGCCTCTTGATTCAGATTTAGAGTGGAATGAAGGACACGGCATGCATTTTGAAGTTTTGTTAACCTGTCCTCTGTCAGGTAAATCTTCATTTCTACAGAATCTATCAGAGTCCCCAGGAAGGGAACTCTTGTGAGTGGAAAGAGAGAACTTTTCTCTTCGTTCACTTTCCATCCATGCGACCTTAGAAATGCCAGTACTATCTCTGTATGAGATTTGGCAGTTTGAAAGCTTGAAGCTTATATCAGTATGTCGTCTAAGTATGGAGCTACTGAAATTCCTCGCGGTCTTAGTACCGCCAGAAGAGTGCCCAGAACCTTTGTGAAGATTCTTGGAGTCGTAGCCAGTCCGAATGGAAGAGGTACAAACTGGTAATGCCTGTCTAAAAAGGTAAACCTTAGATACCGGTAATGACTTTTGTGAATCGGTAAGTGAAGGTAAGCATCCTTTAAATCCACTGTGGTCATGTACTGACCCTCTTGGATCATGGGCAAAATTGTTTGAATAGTTTCCATCTTGAACGATGGAACTCTTAAGAATTTGTTTAGGATCTTTAAATCCAAGATTGGCCTGAAGGTTCCCTCTTTTTTGGGAACTACAAACAGATTTGAGTAAAACCCTTGTCCTTGTTCCAACCGCGGAACTGGATGGATCACTCCCATTAATAAAAGATCTTGTACGCAGCGTAGAAACGCTTCCTTCTTTGTTAGGTTTGTTGACAACCTTGACAGATGAAATCTCCCTCTTGGGGGAGAGGATTTGAAGTCCAGAAGGTATCCCTGAGATATGATCTCTAGCGCCCAGGGATCCTGAACATCTCTTGCCCAAGCCTGGGCGAAGAGGGAAAGTCTGCCCCCCACTAGATCCGGTCCCGGATCGGGGGCCCTCAATTCATGCTGTCTTAGGGGCAGCAGCAGGTTTTCTGGCCTGTTTGCCCCTGTTCCAGGACTGGTTAGGTTTCCAGCCTTGTCTGTAGCGAGCAACAGCTCCTTCCTGTTTTGGTGCAGAGGAAGTTGATGCTGCTCCTGCTTTGAAATTACGAAAGGAACGAAAATTGGACTGTCTAGCCTTGGCTTTGGCCTTGTCCTGAGGCAGGGCATGACCTTTATCTCCTGTAATGTCAGCAATAATCTCTTTCAAGCCGGGCCCGAATAAGGTCTGCCCTTTGAAAGGAATATTAAGCAATTTAGATTTAGACGTAACATCAGCTGACCAGGATTTCAGCCACAGAGCTCTGCGTGCCTGAATGGCGAATCCTGAATTTTTAGCCGCAAGTTTAGTTAAATGTACTACGGCATCTGAAATAAATGAATTAGCTAACTTAAGGAATTTAAGTTTGTGTGTGATGTCATCTAGTGTGGATGATTGAAGTGTCTCTTCCAGAGACTCAAACCAAAATGCTGCTGCAGCCGTGACAGGCGCAATACATGCAAGAGGTTGCAATATAAACCCTTGTTGAACAAACATTTTCTTAAGGTAACCCTCTAATTTTTTATCCATTGGATCTGAAAAAGCACAGCTATCCTCCACTGGGATAGTGGAACGCTTAGCTAAAGTAGAAACTGCTCCCTCCACCTTAGGGACCATTTGCCATAAGTCCCGTGTGGCGGCGTCTATTGGAAACATTTTTCTGAATATAGGAGGGGGTGAGAAAGGCACACCGGGTCTATCCCACTCCTTAGTAACAATGTCAGTAAGTCTCTTAGGTATAGGAAAAACGTCAGTACTCGTCGGTACCGCAAAATATTTATCCAACCTACACATTTTTTCTGGGATTGCAACTGTGTTACAATCATTCAGAGCCGCTAATACCTCCCCTAGTAACACACGGAGGTTCTCAAGCTTAAATTTAAAATTTGAAATGTCTGAGTCCAGTTTATTTGGATCAGAACCGTCACCCACAGAATGAAGCTCTCCGTCTTCACGTTCTGCAAACTGTGACGCAGTATCAGACATGGCCCTTGCATTATCAGCGCACTCTGTTCTCATCCCAGAGTGATCACGTTTACCTCTTAGTTCTGGTAGTTTAGCCAAAACTTCAGTCATAACAGTAGCCATATCTTGTAATGTGATTTGTAATGGCCGCCCAGATGCACTCGGCGCTACAATATCACGCACCTCCTGAGCGGGAGATGCAGGTACTGACACGTGAGGCGAGTTAGTCGGCATAACTCTCCCCTCGTTGTTTGGTGAAATATGTTCAATTTGTACAGATTGACTGTTTTTTAAAGTAGCATCAATACATTTAGTACATAAATTTCTATTGGGCTCCACTTTGGCATTAACACATATAGCACAGAGATATTCCTCTGAATCAGACATGTTTAACACACTAGCAAATAAACAGCAACTTGGAAATACTTTTCAAAGTAATTTACAAATAATATGAAAACGAACTGTGCCTTTAAGAAGCACAGAAAAATATTATAACAGATAAAATAATTAAGTTATAGCATCAATCTTTGTCAGAATATACAGTTTTAGCAAAGGATTGTTCCCCTCAGCAAATGATAACTAACCCAGGCAGCAGAAAAAAAATACACAAATAAACGTTTTTTATATCACAGTCAATACAATCAGCACAGCTCTGCTGTATTATGATTACTTCCCTCAAAAAAGGCTTTGGAGATCCCTGAACTCTGTAGAGATGAACCGGATCATGCAGGAAGAAAATGAATCTCTGACTGAGTTTTTTCTGATGCATAGTGAAAGCACCAAAATGGCCCCTCCCCCACACACATAACAGTGAGAGGGATCAGTGAACTGCTCTAATTTAAATCAAAACTATTGCCAAGTGGAAAAATAGTGCCCAAAACATTTTTTCACCCAGTACCTCAGAGAAAAAAACGTTTTTACATGCCAGCAAAAAAACGTTTTACCTCAATAATTAATTGTCATTTAAAACCTATTGCAAGTCCCTGCAAAATAGGTTAAGTCTATGTATACAGTTTAAAAGCCAGAGAAGTACCATTTCCCAGAAAACTGAAGTGTAAAATATACATACATGACAGCCTGATATCAGCTACATCTACTGCATTCAAGGCTGAGTTTACATTATAACGGTATGGCAGGATTTTCTCATCAATTCCATGTCAGAAAATAATAAACTGCTACATACCTCTTTGCAGATTAATCTGCCTGCTGTCCCCTGATCTGAAGTTTACCTCTCCTCAGATGGCCGAGAAACAGCAATATGATCTTAACTACTCCGGCTAAAATCATAGAAAAACTCAGGTAGATTCTTCTTCAAATTCTACCAGAGAAGGAATAACACACTCCGGTGCTATTATAAAATAACAAACTTTTGATTGAAGATATAAAAACTAAATATATCACCATAGTCCTCTCACACATCCTATCTAGTCGTTGGGTGCAAGAGAATGACTGGGGGTGACGTAGAGGGGAGGAGCTATATAGCAACTCTGCTGGGTGAATCCTCTTGCACTTCCTGTAGGGGAGCAGTTAATATCCCACAAGTAATGATGACCCGTGGACTGATCACACTTAACAGAAGAAAGTACTACTTAACACAACCTAGTTACCATGGGTCCCAGACCGCGTGTCTTGTTGTTATACTTTGTCAGGGTAATAATGCAGGCCATATAGACCTCCCCCGATAGGAGGAGTTACAGGGATGAAAGTGCTAAGAATAGTACTACTTTACACAACCGAATTACCATGGGTCCCAGACCGCATGTTTAATTATTATACTTTGTCAGGGTAGTTATATATTTAACAAATCGATCTATTTCTCTTCTATCGATTCTATCTAACTATCAATCTATGTATATCTATCTATCCTATCTATCTATCTATCTTCTGTCCAGACTTTTTGGAGACAGCCACTTGTGTTTTGGACAAATTTGAAGTAGGAGGACAGACCAATCACAGGGATTAAACTGCGAAGAATAGTAATACTTAAGAAAACCTAGTTATACCAGTACCACCATGGGTCCCAGACCGCATGTTTTGTTGTTATACTTTGTCAGGGTAATCATGCAGGCCATATAGACCTCCCTTGATAGGGGAAGTAACAGGGGTTAAAATGCAAAGAATAGTACAACTTAACACAACCTAGTTAACATTAACAGTGGTTCCCAGACCGCATGTCTTGCTATTAGATTTTGCCAGGATAATCAGCCAGGCCATATAGACCGCCCCCAATAGGGGGAGGAACAGGGATTAAAGTGCTAAGAATAGTAAAAATCAACACAACCTAGTTAACAGTGGTTCACAGACCGCATGTCTTGTTGTTATATTTTGATAGGATAATCAGGCACGCCATATAGACCTCCCCCGATAGGGGGAGTAACAGGGATTAAAGTGCTAAGAATATTACTACTTAACACAACCTAGTTACCATGGGTCCATGACCGCATGTTTTCTTATTATACTTTGTCAGGGTAATCATGCAGGCCATATAGACCTCCCTTGATAGGGGGAGTAACAGGGATTACAGTTCTAAGAATAGTACTACTTAACACAACCTAGTTACCATGGGTCCCAGGCCACATGTTTTGTTGTTATACTTTGTCAGGGTAATCATGCAGGCCATATAGAACTCCACCGAAAGGGGGAGTAAGAGGGATTAAAGTGCTAAGAAAAGTTTTACTTAACACAACCTAATTACCATGGGTCACAGACCGCGTGTCTTGTTGTTATACTTTGTCAGGGTAATCATACACGCCATATAGACCTCCACCGATAGGAGGAGTTACAGGGCTGAAAATGCTAAGAATAGTACTACTTAACACAACCTAGTTACCATGGGTCCAAGACTGCATGTTTAATTATTATACTTTGTCAGGGTAATTATATATCTAACAAATCTATCTATTTCTCTTCTATCGATTCTATCTAACTATCAATCTATGTATATCTATCTATCTTCTGTCCGGACTGTTTTGAGACAGCCACTTGTGTTTTGGACAAATTTGAAGTAGGAGGACAGACCAATCATCTTCTTCCATCTCCCGGTTCCAAAAATGAAGGCCATATAAACCTCCCCCGATAGGGGGAGTAACAGGTTGTAGTAAACTGATAAGAATAGTACTAATTAACACACCACGGGTCACAGACCGCATGTCTTATTGTTATACTCTGTCAGGGAAATTATATATATTTCAAATCTATCTATTTATCTATCAAATCGATCTAACTATCAGACATATCTATCAAATGTAGATTGCATCTATAAAATATATATTACATATTTTGGTTGATGTAATTCGTATCTATCAAATGTATATTGCATCTTTGGATCGATAACATTCGAATCTATCAAATGGATATTGCATCTATTGATCTATGTAATTCGTATCTATCAAATGTATATTGCATCTATTGATCTATGTAATTTGTATCGATCATATGTATATTGCATCGATTGAGCTATGTAATCTATGTATCTATCTATCAAATCTATCTATCTCGTGGTTGTGCAAATGGACTGTTTGCGGTGCGTTACACTTGGAGTTTGCTCTGTCACTGTGAAGCGGCCGTAACACTTACACTACCTGATAGATACGGCATCATAACTGATGTTTTAAAGCACGTTATTGCAAACAATTTGGGAATGTTAGGTGATTTAGGCCCTTTATGGGTTAAAAGCAGACTCTGCATCAACTATGTAATTTTCCATGGGAGTTTTGCCATGGATCCCCCTCCAGCATGCCACAGTCCCGGTGTTAGTCCCCTTGAAACAACTTTTCCATCACTATTGTGGCCTGAAAGAATCCTTGTGGGTTTTAAAGTTCGCCTGCCTATTGAAGTCAATGGCGATTCGCCGGTTCGCGAACAATACCGGAAGTTTGAGTCCGCCGTTCGCGATTTTTAAGTTTGCAACATCACTATATAACAACCACCTATCTGCACTAAAAACAGACCATATTAAGGAACATAAACTTACAACCTTATCTTATGTCCACGTAAAGAAATAACCAACTGAAATATAATAGGAGGTGATGTTGTGTAAGGGAAGCAGGCAGAAAACCACTGTGACATATGCAAGTAAAAAATAATCCATAATAAATGCTATCTGGCATCACAACTGAATGTTAGGGGACAGGATGATTTCACATAAGCAACTATCCTCACAAAGGAAATTTAACATACAATGACATTAATTATCTGCATTATTGCAACATTTACAAAGATTCTATTTACCTTGTGCAGAAACAAGTAAGGAAGGCAGCAAGGAGATGCATCAGGAGAAAGCAGAGAGAACTTGCAGAAGGCATAGCAAACTGCAGCTGTGCAGAACCTAAAGGGAAATGACAAAAGATTTAAGCTGCATTTTTTTTTACTCTCTTTCATAAAATATCTCACTATCAATTTCTCAAGCATCCAGGGTCACACATTCTAGTCTCAGCAGTCTTCAAAGGACAATAAACTGAGTACAACTGAAGCTGGGTAACAACATATATTACTTATCAGGCAGCTATCAGTAAAGTCTAAGGCCATACAATAAATGGCTTTGTATTCACTTAGGCACAGTACAAATAAAAAAAGTTATTATTCAACATAGTAACATAACAGACAATGTTGAAAGAAAACAAAAAGCTCTATAATCATACTTCAAAGATCCTCTTTTATACCTGTTGTAACCACATTTAAAAACCCTACCTTATTTACCATAAACAATCATAATCTTGCATTCTAAGCCCATTTTTAAGTTATCTATTTTATTGGCAGTCCCTATAGTATCCAATATACAAGCCCCCCACCACCAAAAAACAAACAGTCACCATAAAAAAACAAAAAATATGGTGCACACTTGCATGTCAGCAGGCTTAAAGGGACAGTTTATGCAAAAAAATTATCCCCTTCAATTTATTCCCAATGATCCACTTTACCTGCTGGAGTGTATTAAATTGTTTACAAATATTTCCATTACCCTTATATTGGCATTTGAAATAGCCGATTTAGCCTGTGGTTTTACCACCTACCTGAAACTTTTTGGCCTTAAGGCCAAACTGTGTATACACAGCCAGTAGAAGAAATTAGACTCTAGTGGGGTATAGAAAAGATAAGGTAATAAAATGTTAATTTTCCATTGTTCTCTCCAAGTATTGGTGATTGGTTTATGGACAGATATAAGATAAAGAAGCAAGTATATGTATTTAATGTGATAAAGTAATGAGATCTGAGTATATCTACAAGCTCAACCCATTTTATTAGGTTGTGGCTTCAAAACACAAAATCAGCTAATTCATATACACAAATAAGTCTTAAAAAGCAAATCTCATACATTTTATACACAGCAGCTGGTAAAAAAAAAGTTAATTGGAAACACATTAAGGGAAAAACAGAATATATGCTTATCTGATTAATTACTTTCTCTTACAGGTGTATTCAGTCCACGGATTCATCCTTACTTGTGGGATATTCTCAATCCCTACAGGAAGTGGCAAAGAGAGCACACAGCAAAGCTGTCCATATAGCTCCCCTCAGGCTCCGCCCCCCCAGTCATTCGACCAACGGTTAGGAGAAAAAGGAGAACCATAGGGTGCAGTGGTGACTGTAGTTATTGTAAATTAAATTTGAACCTGACTTAAATATCAGGGCGGGCCGTGGACTGAATACACCTGTAAGAGAAAGTAATTTATCAGGTAAGCATAAATTCTGTTTTCTCTTACTTGGTGTATTCAGTCCACGGATTCATCCTTACTTGTGGGATACCAATACCAAAGCAATAGGACATGGATGAAGGGAGGGAACAAGTCAGGTAACCTAAACGGAAGGCACCACTGCTTGCAAAACCTTTCTCCCAAAAATAGCCTCCTAAGAAGCAAAAGTATCGAATTTGTAAAATTTGGCGAATGTCTGCAGTGAAGACCAAGTCACTGCCTTACAAATCTGTTCAACAGAAGCCTCATTCTTGAAAGCCCATGTGGAAGCCACAGCTCTGGTGGAATGAGCTGTAATTCGTTCAGGAGGCTGCTTACCAGCAGTCTCATAAGCCAATCGGATGATGCTTTTCAGCCAGAATGAAAGAGAGGTAGCAGTCGCTTTCTGACCTCTCCTCTTACCAGAATACACAACAAACAAGGATGATGTTTGTCTGAAATCTTTAGTTGCTTTTAAATAGAACTTTAAAGCATGAACCACATCAAGATTGTGCAACAGTCGTTCAGTCTTAGAAACTGGATTAGGACACAAAGAAGGAACAATGATTTCCTGGTTAATATTCTTATTAGAAACCACCTTTGGAAGGAAACCAGGTTTAGTACACAAAACAACCTTATCAGCATGGAACACCAGATAGGGTGAATCACACTGTAAAGCAGAAACTCTTCGAGCAGAAGAAATAGCTACTAAAAACAAAACTTTCCAAGATAATAACTTGATATCTATGGAATGTAAAGGTTCAAACGGAACCCCTTGAAGAACTGAAAGAACTAAATTTAGACTCCATGGAGGAGCCACAGGTCTGTAGACAGGCTTGATTCTAACTAAGGCCTGTGCAAATGCCTGAACGTCTGGTACAGCTGCCAGACGCTTGTGTAACAGAATAGACAGAGCAGATATCTGTCCCTTTAAGGAACTAGCTGACAGACCTTTCTCCAAACCTTCTTGGAGAAGAGACAATATTCTTGGAATCCTAACTTTACTCCACGAGTAACCCTTGGATTCACACCAACAAAGATATTTCCGCCATATCTTGTGGTAAATTTTCCTGGTGACAGGCTTTCTGGCCTGTATCAGAGTATCTATAACTGATTCAGAGAAACCCCGCTTAGCTAGGATTAAGCGTTCAATCTCCAAGCAGTCAGTTGCAGAGAAACTAGATTTGGATGCTTGAAAGGACCTTGGATTAGAAGATCCTGTCTCGATGGCAGTTTCCATGGTGGGATCGATGACATGCCCACTAGGTCTGCATACCAAGTCCTGCGTGGCCACGCAGGCGCTATCAGAGTTACCGAAGCCTTCTCCTGTTTGATTCTGGCTATTAGCCGAGGGAGAAGAGGAAACGGTGGAAAGACATAAGCTAGACTGAAAGACCAAGGCGCTATTAATGCATCTATCAATGCCGCCTTGGGATCCCTGGATCTGAATCCGTAAAGGGGAAGTTTGGTGTTCTGACGGGACGCCATCAGATCCAACTCTGGAATGCCCCAAAGCTGAGTTAGCTGAGCAAAAACCTCCGGGTGGAGTTCCCACTCCCCCGGATGAAAAGTCTGACGACTTAGAAAATCCGCCTCCCAGTTGTCTACTCCTGGGATGTGAATTGCAGATAGATGGCAGGAGTGATCCTCCGCCCATTTGATAATCTTGGATACTTCCTTCATCGCTAGGGAACTCTTTGTTCCCCCCTGATGATTGATGTACGCTACAGTCGTGATGTTGTCCAACTGAAATCTGATGAATTTGGCCTCTGCTCTAAGCTCCAAAATGTTTATCGGGAGAAGAGATTCTTCCCAACACCATAGTCCCTGAGCCTTCAGGGAGTTCCAGACCGCACCCCAGCCTACCAGACTGGCATCGGTCGTGACAATGATCCACTCCGGTCAACGGAAACTCATTCCCTGAGACAGGTGATCATGAGACAACCACCAGAAAAGAGAGTCTCTGGTTTTTTGGTCCATTTGAATTTGAGGAGATAAATCTGCTCAGTCTCCATTCCACTGTTTGAGCATGCACAGTTGCAGTGGTCTGAGATGGATTCGGGCGAAAGGGACTACGTCCATTGCCGCAACCATTAAACCAATTACTTCCATGCACTGAGCCACGGAAGGCCGAGGAATGGAATGAAGAACTCGGCAAGTATTCAACAGTTTTGACTTCCTGACCTCTTTCAGAAAGATTTTCATTTCTACCGAGTCTATTAATGTTCCCAGAAAGGGAACCCTTGTGAGCGGGGACAGAGAACTCTTTTCTACGTTCACTTTCCACCCGTGAGACCTTAGAAAGGCCAGAACGATGCCCGTATAAGCCTTGGCTCTGTGAAAGGACGACGCCTGTATTAATATGTCGTCTAGGTAAGGTGCTACTGCAATGCCCTGCGGTCTTAGTACCGCCAGAAGGGACCCTAGCACCGTTGTGAAAATTCTGGGAGCAGTGGCCAACCCGAAAGGAAGGGCCACAAACTGGTAATGTTTGTCCAGAAAGGCGAACCTTAGGAACTGATGGTGATCTTTGTGGATAGGTATATGTAGGTAAGCATCCTTTAGATCCACGGTAGTCATATATTGACCTTCCTGGATCATCTGCAAAATTGTCCGAATGGTTTCCATCTTGAAAGACGGAACTCTGAGGAATTTGTTTAGAATTTTTAGATCCAAGATTGGCCTGAAAGTTCCTTCCTTTTTGGGAACTACGAACAGTTTGAGTAAAAGCCCAGTCCTTGTTCTGCAATTGGAACTGGGTGTATCACTCCCATTTTTAGTAGATCATCTACACAGCATAAGAACGCCTGTTTCTTCGTTTGGTCTGAAGACAAAGGAGAAATGTGGAACCTTCCCCTTGGGGGAGAGTCCTTGAATTCTAGAAGATACCCCTGAGCAACTATTTCTAATGCCCAGGGATCCGGAACGTCTCTTGCCCAAGCCTGAGCAAAGAGAGAAAGTCTGCCCCCTACCAGATCCGATCCCGGATCGGGGGCTACCCCTTCATGCTGTCTTGGTAGCAGGAGCAGGCTTCTTGGCCTGTTTACCCTTATTCCAACCCTGCAAGGGTTTCCAGGTTGCTTTGGGCTGGGAAGCGTTATCTTGCTTTTAAGCAGCAGAGGTTGCAGCAGGTCCGCTCCTGAAGTTGCGAAAGGAGCGAAAATTAGCCTTGTTTTTGGCCTTAAACAGCCTATCTTGTGGAAGGGCATGGCCCTTGCCTCCAGTAATATCTGAAATAATTTCTTTCAGCTCTGGGCCGAAAAGGGTTTTCCCCTTGAAGGGAATATTTAACAGTTTTGTTTTGGACGACACATCCACCGACCACGATTTGAGCCAAAGCGCTCTTCGCGCCATGATGGCAAAACCTGAATTTTTCGCCGCTAGTTTAGCTAATTAGAGAGCGGCATCAGTGATAAAAGAATTAGCCAGCTTTAAAGCATGAATTCTATCCATGACCTCATCGTATGAAGTCTCCCTCTGGAGCGACTCCTCCAGGGCCTCGTAGTTACCGGAATAATGCAGGCAATTGGTTGAAGCAGAAAACCTTGCTGAACAAAAATTTTCTTCAGCAATCCTTCCATTTTTTTATCCATAGGATCTTTGAAAGCACAACTGTCCTCTATTGGTATAGTTGTACGCTTAGCCAGTGTTGAAACAGCCCCCTCTACCTTAGGGACCGTCTGCCACACGTCCCGCCTAGGGTCGATTATGGGGAACATTTTCTTAAAGATAGGTGGGGGAACAAAGGGTAAACCTGGTCTCTCCCACTCCTTAGTCACAATATCAGCCACCCTCTTTGGGATCAGAAATGCCTCAGTGTATACAGGGACCTCTAAATATCTGTCCATTTTACACAATTTTTCAGGGACCACCATGGGGTCACAATCATCCAGCGTAGCTAAAACCTCCTTAAGCAGGACGCGGAGGTGTTCCAGCTTAAATTTAAACGCTAAGGAATCTGATTCTGCCTGCTGAGAAACTTTTCCTGTGTCAGAAATTTCTCCCTCAGACAGCCCTTCCCTCACTGCTATCTCTGAGTTTTGTGAGGGTACTACAGATAAATTATCCAAAGCTTCAGATTGCTCATCCTCTGTATTTAAAACTGAGCTATCGCGCTTTCTTGGAAAAACTGGCAGTTTGGATAAAAATGCTGCAAGGGAATTATCCATTACTGCTGCTAATTGTTGTAAAGTAATAGGGGCCGATGCGCTAGAGGTACTAGGCATCGCTTGCGCGGGCATAACTGGTGTAGACACATGGGGGGAGGAAGGACTATCCTCATTACCCTCCGTTAAGGAATCATCTTGGGCAGCATTTTTAATTGTCACTGGATGATCTTTAAAATGCTTAGATGTTTTTGCACACTTTAAACATAAATGCAATGGGGGTACTGCCATGGCTTTTGAACATAAAGAACAAGGTCTATCTGTAGGACATGTTTGACAGACTCAGACAACACTAGAATATTGAAAAAAAATACTTTTTGAAAAAACGTTACTGTCTCTTTAAATAATAAAAAGAAAAATAGAAAATCCACAGCACCACGATAAATTTTCAATGCTTTATTGGAACATCTTTATCCCATGCAGGTACAAAGTAGGTAGGCAGCCTACCTACTTTGTACCTGCATGGGATAAAGATGTTCCAATAAAGCATTGAGAATTTATCGTGGTGCTGTGGATTTTCTATTTTTCTACATATTATATAGGTTGACAGTCCCTCTTACCACCTGCACCTGTGTTACTGTGGAGCTGTGCACTGTTTGTGTGTATTCTTTTAAATAATAAAAAGGCACACACTTTTTTACCAAATCATCAAAAAACTTCCGATCGTAATGAAATTTTCACCACATGATCCTAATGCCTTGAAATGATTGTACACAAGTTTTCAAATCGTTTAACTCCTTAATGCCCAAACCGGAGCAAAATGAAGTAAATACCCGGTTTAACCCACTACAGTACTATGCCACAGTCTTTGCTGTGGCTTTACCTTCCTTTAGGGTTAATTGCAGGTGTAAATTAAGCCTCCCTGAAGTCCTCCTGTACTCTAAAGGCTCTGCACATGAAGCTGCGTGGAGCTGTGTTGCAAATCAACTGCGCAATTGAGGCGCGAAAATGAGGCCCCGTCCTTCCTACTCCAGAGTTATGGGGCCTTTCTGAGTCAGATTAGCTGTGTTATAAAATGCCAGGCGTAAAAAAGTCCCCAAAAAGTGTTTCCAACGATTAAAAACGCTTAATAAATGTAAGATTACTTTAATAAAGTAATCGATTTAGCCCATCACAGTGCCTGTCAGTATTAAAGCCAGCATCATTCTATACTGTGTCTCAGAAAATGGCTTACCTTCCCTCATGGGATATCTGTCAGTCTTCTAGCATTACCAGGTCTTGTTAGAAATAATGACTGAACATAACTTAAGCAGTATAAGCCTGCAAACTGTTCCCCCCAACTGAAGTTCTCCTGTACTCAACAGTCCTGTGTGGGAACAGCAATGGATTTTAGTTACAACATGCTAAAATCTTTTTCCTCTCAGCAGAAATCTTCATCACTTTCTGCCTCAGAGTAAATAGTACAAACCGGCACTATTTTAAAATAACAAACTCTTGATTGAAGAAATAAAAACTACAAATCTAACACCACATACTCTTTACCCTCCTGTGGAGATGCTACTTGTTAGAGCGGCAAAGAGAATGACTGGGGGGGCGGAGCCTGAGGGGAGCTATATGGACAGCTTTGCTGTGTGCTCTCTTTGCCACTTCCTGTAGGGATTGAGAATATCCCACAAGTAAGGATGAATCCGTGGACTGAATACACCAAGTAAGAGAAAACAATTTTATAGTATACTGTCCCTTTAAATGGTGAGGAATGGTAGCAAATTGTCTTAACAGAGGTCAGAGATTAGCCAATCCCTTGCACTGTGAATGCTGTATAAAGGTGGGTTGAATATGCACTACCTTACGCCAGATAGACAGAATCAAAACTAAACCTGACAGGAAAGGTATGTCCATTATTATATTATAATTTGTTTATAAAGCATCAACATATTATGCAGTGCTGTGTCTAGGAGGAAGAGAGACTCTCTGGGAGTGTCTCCAAGACACCACAAAGTAATACCAGTTACTGAAGATGGTATCACAAGGCACTGAAATATAATATCTGTATCTAACTTTTCATTGGAATAAGAGAGAATAAACTAGACAAGCCATATTCTCGTCAGTAATGGTCAGTATTGCTAGGAAACTACAAGGAGTTCACTCACCTCAGACATGCAGACATGTATTCGGAGCTCAGACGGCTCAAGAGAGCCTCCCAGAAAAATTCCAGAGAGTGAGAAACTGGAAGAGATGTTCTACATTCATGTAAATGGATGGAGAAAGCAGCAAGTCCTACAATGTGTGTGTCACTGAGAAGGTTAGCCTAAAATAACAAAATACATGAGGAACATCATTATAAGAAATACTAGGAACAGCAAAAAGAGTTATTTGCAAAATTTTAATATATCACTAGATGCTATTTAAAAGGTCAAATATAAAAGCTTAAAGGGACATAATACTCATATGCTAAATCACTTGAAACTGATGCAGTATAACTGTAAAAAGCTGACAGAAAAATATCACCTGAGCATCTCTATGTAAAAAAGGAAGATATTTTACCTCTCTACTTCCTCAGCTCAGCAGAGTAAGTTCTGTGTAAAAACTTATACTCAGCTGCTCCCAGCTGCAGGTAAAAAAAAAAAAAAATGAAGAAGAAATGAACAGCAGTCAATCAGCATCAGCAGTGCTGAGGTCATGAACTCTTTTACTATGATCTCATGAGATTTGACTTAACTCATGAGATTTCATTGTAAACTTCCTTACACTGAATAGGGAAATAACATGAGAGTGCACGAGGCTCAATCCTACGGCTGTCCCGGGACTGACATACTGATTTGCTGCTTAGAAATCCTTTACAATGGGATGTGGCTACTGAGGAACTTTTGAGGTAAAATATCTTTCTTTTTTACATAGATGTTCAGGTGATATTTTCTAGTCAGCTTTTTACAGCTATACTGCATCACTTTGAAGTGCTTAAACATTTGGGTATTATGGCCCTTTAATCATTGTCTGCCTATAGATATTTTTCAGATGATTATAACAACAAAAAACCTTATAGGGCTGGTGTGATCGGAGAGAAGAGCTCATTTACTGTAAATTCATCTTGTCAGGACTTATATTTACTTTCACAAGTATTATTCAAGGGACACTAAAGTCAAAATGAAACTTTCATGATTCAGAAAGAACATGCACTTAAAAAACAAACAAAAAAAACATGTGCATGAAGAGTTAACAGTATATATGTACATATAGGGGGCAGGGCAAATGGAAGTATGAAATCTTTCAGAAAAAAAAAACAATTACTCATATGAAATTCAAACTAAGTGCTTATGCATTGTCTTTTTATTATGCATTTGCTGATTATGCAATTATCGTGTATTTAATGGCCCTTTAACTGTAACAAACACTGGAGGTGCACCTATTTTGCCTTCACTAGTTTTTATGTTGACAAATAACCATGTCATGTGAAACTAATACACACACACATGCATTTGTGTTCTGGAGTTCTCTGCTTAAAAGAAGCATCAATGAGCAGTAGAAGATATTTTCAAGCTAATTTTCCAGCAAAATCCTCAGATGATGTCTACCACCCCTGTGTGTTCTCGCACTCTGATTGGGAATTACTGGGCATAATAAATCCTTTTGTTAATGGGATTTTTACAAATAGCAGCTGTTAAACATCTTTCAAATATTTCTTTGCATGGTTTTGAATCAAACAGGAAGTGCATGGTTTTGCAGAACTGATCGGGATTAATTTCTCATGGCTAATTAAAACAATCTCTAAACCTCTGACTTCCTGGTAGTATAGCTCAAGGCAGCAAAATAAAACATTAAAAATTAAACAGAGTCCTTGGGCATGTCAGGAACATTGAAAACCCTGATGTAAAATCACATCAGCAGCAAGAAACTTAAATATATAATTCAGTAGACACATTATTTTTGGAAGTGCAGGTGACCGACTGTGTTCAAGTCTTGAAAAGGGGAGGAAGTAAGGAATATATCATTAGCCAAAGAGTTACAATTCAATTTCTATTTAAATGCTAGGACACCATTGAGATTAAATGGATTTTGTAAATCTTTCTGTACAGTGGCATTTTCTTATTCAGTTTTCATTTGGATTGAATTTCGTATCATGTAAATTTATGATAAAATTATTGTTATATATGCATACATTTTGGGTACTAAAAAGAATACTAATAGTAATAATGTTAATATCCAGTCTATAAGGGTTTTTAAACATGTGCAAGTGTTATATGTAAAGCATTCTCAATTTCAATTAGTGATTGTAAAGTTTCTAATAACAGTGATCAAGTGCAGAGGGTGGTTACAGTCCACATTAAAAGTAGCAAGGTACCATGCATAAAGATATATCCTGTAGTTTTACTAGAAGTACACACGTCCACAAGCATTAAAAAATATTTAAAATCAGGAAAGAAACAATTTTTTTGAAAACATAAAAATATATTTTATCAAAGACATATGAAACATTGATCATTTATGTTAAATCAAAGTAAATATAAAAACAGCATTCAACTTATTTGTTTTCTTGCAAAAAAAGCATTTAGAATGCAAGATAAGGAAGCAGACATGCTGAGAACACAAGTTGCATTCTGCCTCTTCTGAGCATGGGCAAGAAACTGAATTCCTGTTTCCCTAGCATCCCCTGAATAGTTCCCCAGCCTCCATTTAAAGTGCAACCAAGAAATTTCCCCTTTTTTCTTTTAAATATTAAACTCAGGACAGCAAAGAAAGACATAGGAGAGATTTCAAGAGAAGAGCTCAACCAGGGAGAAATCAATGTCTCAATAATTTGTTTTATTGCAAACAACCACCCAGTAACATTCTCTTTCAGCCCAATACTTTTTCACTGAAGTATATCATTCTGGGCATAAGGAAAACAAGGATGTATTCTGAGAGCATAGAAATCTAAAAACATAAATTATGCTTACCCGATAATTTCATTTCCATCTGTGGGAGGAGAGTCCACAGCTTCATTCATTACTTGTGGGAATTAAGAACCTGGCCACCAGGAGGAGGCAAAGACACCCAGGCCAAAGGCTTAAATACCTCCCCCACTCCCCTCATCCCCCAGCCATTCTGCCAAGGGAACAAGGAACAGTATGAGAAATATCAGGGTATATCAGGGACTCTCCTTCCCACGATGGAAATAAAATTATCAGGTACGCATAATTTATGTTTTCCATCTAAAGGGGAGGAGAGTTCATGGCTTCATTCATTACTTGTGGGAACATATACCCAAGCTTTAGAGGACACTGAATGAAACCGGGAAGGGTAAAAGGCAGACCCCTAATCTGGGGGCACCACAGCCTGTATAACCTTTCTCCCAAAAACAGCTTCTGCAGATGCAAAAACGTCAAATTTGTAAAACTTTGTGAAAGTATGCAAGGAGGACCAGGTAGCCGCCTTGCAAATCTGCTCCATAGAAGCCTAATTTTTGAAGGCCCAAGATGAAGCTACCGCTCTAGTGGAATGAGCCGTAATCCTCTGAGGAGGCTTATGTCCCGCTGTCTCATAGGCCAAGAGGATCAAGCTCATCTGCCAGAAAGACAAAGAAGTAGCAGAAGCCCTCTGACCCCTGCGCTTCCCTGAATATACAACAAAAAGAGATTTAGATTGTCTGAAATCCTTAGTAGCCTGAAGATAGAATTTCAAAGCACGAACCACATCCAAATTATGAAGCAACCTCTCCTTAGGAGAAGAGGGAACAACTATTTCCTGATTGATGTTACGGTTAGACACCACCTTGGGGAGGAACCCCAAGCCCGCGTGAACAGCCTTATCCGCATGGAACACCAGATAAGGAGACTCATACTGCAAGGCCGCCAGTTCTGAATCTCTGCGTGCCGATGCAATAGCCAACAGGAAAAGAACCTTGCAAGAGAGAAGTTTTATGTCAAGAGAATGCATAGGCTCAAACGGAACCATCTGCAGAACCTTAAGTACCAAGTTTAAGCTCCAAGGGGGAGCAGACTGCCTAAAGGCGGGCCTGATTTGAGACAGAGCCTGTACAAAAGATTTAATGTTAGGGAGCTCAGCGAGTCTCCTATGCAACAGAACTGATAAAGCCGAAATCTGTCCCTTTAGGGAGCTAGCGGCCAGACCCTTATCCAAGCCTTCCTGGAGGAAGGTCAAAATCCTGGAAACCCTCACCTTGTGCCAGGGGATCCATGACTCTCACACCAGGACAAGTAAGCTCTCCACACCTTGTGGTAGATGCGTCGAGTAACTGGCTTCCTTGCCTGAACTAAAGTGTCAATCACACTTTCAGAAAAACTTCTCTTGGTCAATACTAAGCGTTAAATCTCCATGCAGTCAGCCTCAGAGATTCAAGATTTTGATGATGAAAGGGACCCAGGATGTGGATCGCAGAGAGTGAACAGTTGTGGGTTTCCGCCCACTCCAGTATCCGAGACGCCTCCCTCATTGCCAGAGAGCTCCTCGTGGCTCCCTGGTGGTTGATGTAAGCCACCGAGGTGATATTGTCCGCCTGGAACCTGATAAAGCTGAAGGCTCTCAGCCGATGCCACGCCTCCAGAGAGTTGTAGATCGCTCGAAGCTCCAGAATATTTATTGGAAGAAGGGCCTCTAAACGAGACCACTTCCCCTGTGCCATCCAAGCACACCAAACAGCTCCCCTTCCCGCTAAACTCGCGTCTGTGGTAACAATCTCCCAGGACAGTCTCAGGAAGGATGTCCCCATGGACAGGTGATCCGGGCGGATCCACCAGGAAAGGGAAATCGGAGTCCACGCATCCATGTATATCGGCTGCGACAGATCAGAATGATGGCCGTTCCACTGTCTCAACATGCAAAATGAAGAGGTCTGAGATAAAATCTGGCAAATAAAATGACGTCCATGCTGGAGACCATGAGCCCAATCATTTCCATGCACTGAGCTACAGATGGTCTCACCGAAGACTGAAGGGTAAGACAAGTAGACGCCATCTTTGTGCATCACTTGTCTGTGAGAAAGACCTTCATGGAGTCTATGATCGTGCCCAAGAACTCCACCCTGGTACTGGGAACCAGAGAACTCTTCTCGAGATTGGCCTTCCAACCATGAGAGTGAAGTAACTGCAGCAGGACCCTGGTGTGGGCCTCTGCCAGATGGAATGACGGCGCCTGAACCAGGATTTCGTCCAGGTAGGGTGCCACCGCAATGCCCTGGGATCTGGCAACTGCTAGAAGAGCCCCCAGGACCTTCATGAAGACTTTCGGGGCTGTCGCCAGACCGAAAGGGAGAGCCACGAACTGGAAATGCTGATCTAGAAAAGCAAATCTGAGGAACCTGAAATGGTCC
This sequence comes from Bombina bombina, assembly GCF_027579735.1. Taxonomy (NCBI): domain Eukaryota; kingdom Metazoa; phylum Chordata; class Amphibia; order Anura; family Bombinatoridae; genus Bombina; species Bombina bombina. The sequence goes on along the minus strand of NC_069499.1, from coordinate 798,055,847 downwards.
CTGTGAATCGGAACATGAAGGTATGCATCCTTCAAGTCTATAGAGGTCATTAGCTGCCCCTCTTGAACTAGGGGCAGACTGGATCTGATCGTTTCCATTTTGAACGATGGAACGGACAGGAACTTGTTTAAACATTTAAGGTCCAGAATCGGGCAGAACGTGTCCTCCTCCTTTGGGACCACAAACAAACTGGAGTAGTACCCTAGACCACGTTCTGCCTGGGGTACTGGTACGACAACCCCTAGAGCGGAAAGATCCTGCACACAACTCAGAAAGTTCTCTCTTTTTTCCGGCCTTGAAGACAAGTTTGACAGAAGGAATCTGCCCCTGGGCGGAAAAGACTTGAACCCTATCCTGTAGCCCTGGTCGACCACCTCCGGAACGCATGGGTCCTGAACATCCTGCAACCAGGCGTCTAAGAACAGAGACAATCTGCCCCCCACTTGGTCCGCAGACCAGTCGGGGCCGCCCCTTCATGCGGACATATTCTTGGCGGGCTTCTTGTGCTGCTTAAGCTTCTTCCAGGCTTGAGCAGGCTTCCAGGCACCCTTGGATTGGTCCGCTTTTGCGGTGGGCTGAGTGCGTTGTGCCTTATCCCTGCGAAAGTGACGAAAATTAGCACTCTTAGGCTTTGCCTTCTTATCCTGGGGAAGGAAGGCCCCCTTGCCTCCTGTAACTGTGGAACAGGATCTTGCCCTTGAAAGGCAAAGACAACAGCCTCGTCTTAGAGGTCATGTCCGCTGACCAAGATTTTAGCCACAGAGCTCTGCGTGCTAGAACCGAAAAAAAACTGACACCTTGGTATTCAGGTGGATAATCTGCATATTAACGTCACGAATGAAAGAATTGGCCACCTTTAGGGCCCTAATCTTTTCCTGCACGTCTTTGAAAGAGGGTTCACCCTCAATTGTATCAAATAATGCATCGCACTAATATGACAGCTCCAGCTACCGCCGCTGCCGGTTGAAAAACAAACCCTGTGTGTTAAAACATCTTTCGGAACATGTTTTCCAGCTTCTTATCCAAAGGCTCCTTGAACAAAGAACTATCCTCTAAAGTAATCGTCGTGCGCATAGCGAGCGTGGAGATGAACCCATCCACCTTGAGAATGGTCCCCCACTCTAGCTGGGCCTCCGGAATGGGGAAAAGCTTTTTAAATTGAGAAGGGGAAAAGGAAGAACCTAATCGCTCCCACTCATTCTTAATAATGTTCGCCATCTTGACAGGAACCCGGGAAGGTCTGGGGAACCACCCTGTCCTCAAACCTTATCCAACTTAGGAATGGAGGGCTCCTCTGGTAGTTTGGGTTCCGCAACCTCCAAGGTAGCCAGCACTTGCTTTAACAAAAAACGCAAGTTCTCCATCTTAAACAGAAAACTGGGTTCCTCCACTGACGGAGGTTTAGATGACACTGACTCCGACCCCGAAAGGGTCTCTTCCAACGCGTCGGATTGGGCCTCATCATCGCACCACCCCTCTGGGGCGTCTGACAGACAACTCCTGGGTTGGGCCGCTATGAAAAGCTCTACGCGGCAAAGCATGGATCACCTTAGCGACTGCCGTTTCAAGCTGGTCCGCAAAGTCCGGCGGCCAAGCAATTTCCCCCGAAGGGGTAACAGTCGGACCCTGGGGCGCTGCATGTGGTATAGGGACGCCAATGGGGAACGCACCTCATGGGACGAAGACCCCTCAGAGGTGGAAGGCTCAGTAGTGTTAAACATTCTCTTATGTTTGGAAGTCTTAGCCTTCTCAAGGCATTAAGAACACAGTTGCGCAGGCTGGTCTACCAAAACCTCACAATAAACACAGGTATAAGACTTAGATAAAGAGGGAGTACCCTCTAACGCGTCAGAATCCTACATAGCTTTTAGAAAAAAAGACTAGAACAGGCATCTTTTTAACCACCAATGGCTGGGGCACTCACCACCTCCTAGGAACCGGACTCAGAAACCGCTTTGTCTCCTCCATCCCAGATCAACACGGAAGTGATGAAGCCCCACCCGGTCACAAGGATGATTATGCAGGACTGCCCCTGCCGATGAGAAAGCACGCCAAAACCGTGCAAAACTCCCGGAAGAGAACCTGTCAGTTCCACACAATGCCTGAGCCGCGCCACTGCTCAAAAATCCCTTCATAGGAATATTACCCCTTGATTCTATAAAGATAAAGGCGCCACACTGTGGCCCTGCTTCTGTGTATCATCATGTAAAAATGAAACAATCTTACCAGAATCTACGCCATGGAACAGGAACACGGCCCTTCAAGTGTGACAAGTAGCAGCTGCGCTCTTGACATGGACTTGAGAGAAGAAATCAATCTGCGAAACCCATCAACACCAATTGCTAAGGAGCTGTTAATATGAGTCGGGATGGTGTTGCAAAGGGAAGCTCCCCTGCATCTCCGGACTCTAACGTTCACCCAGGCCCTCAAGTTGAACTAAAAGGGCTACTTAAACTCCTGTCCCATAGCGAAGGGTAGAACCCCTCATAAGAGACCTCCGATATTTTGGCACCTCTCTGCCACCTCCTGTGACAAAAGGTAAAGAATGACTGGGGGATGAGGGGAGTGGGAGAGGTATTTAAGCCTTTGGCTGGGGTATCTTTGCCGCCTCCTGGTGGCCAGGTTCTCAATTCCCACAAGTAATGAATGAAGCCGTGGACTCTCCACCTCTTTAATGGGAGGAGATTCCACTGCTTCATTCATTACTTGTAGGAACAAATACCCAAGCTCTAGAGGACACTGAATGAAAAAAACGGGAGGGTAAAAGAAGGCGGACCCTAAACTGCAGCATGCAGAACCTTTCTCCCAAAAGCTGCTTCCGCAGAAGCAAAAACATAAAATTTAGCAAAAGTATGTAAATAAGACCAAGTTGCTGCCTTACAAATCTGCTCCATAGAAGCCTCATTCTTAAAGGCCCAAGAAGAGGCCACAGCCCTAGTTGAGTGAGCCGCAATCCTCTGAGGAGGCTTATGTCCCGCTGTCTCATAGGCCAGACGGATAATGCTCCTCAAACAAAAAGACAGTGAAGTGGAAGAGGCCCCCTGCTCTTCCCAGAATACACAACAAATAAAGACGAAGTCTGTCTGAAATCCTTCGTGGCCTGAAGATAAAACTTCAAGGCCCGAACCGCATCCAAATTATGAAACCTTTCCTTTGACGAAGAATGGTTAGGACACAAGGAAGGAACTACTATTTCCAGATTGATGTTGCGATTCGACATGACCTTGGGAAGAAAACCCAATCCAGTGCGAAGAACAGCCTTATCAGCATGAAAAACCAGTTAAGGAGGCTCACATTGCAAGGCCGCTAACTCAGAGACTCTGCAAGCCAATGCAATAGCCAGTAGGAATAGGACTTTCCAGGAAAGAAGTTTAATGTCAAGCGCATGCATAGGCTCAAACAGAACCCTCTGAAAAATCTTAAGAACCAAATTTAAGCTCCAAGGAGGAGCAGAATTTCTAAAAGAAAGGTCTGATCCTAGACAGAGCCTGAACAAAGGACTGAATATCAGGAAGCTCTGCTAGCTTCTTGTGTAACTACAGATAAAGCCGAAATCTGACCCTTTAAGGAACTGGCAGCAAGACCCTTATCTAGTCCATCCTGGAGAAAGTCCAGAATCCTGGATACGCTAACCTTGTGCCAGGGATATCACGTTCCTCACACCAGGACAAGTAGGTCCTCCACAACTTATGATAGATGCGCTCAGTGACTGGCTTCCTGGCCTGAATGAGAGTATCAATCACTCTCTCCGAAAATCCTCTCTTGGCTAAGACTAAGCTCAACAGAAGCATCGTTTAATGAAGATGATTGACGGAAATCCTTAGATTCCTGTAAGTAAAACTTTAAGGCACGGACCACGTCCAGGTTATGTAATAGATGTTCCTTCGTAGAAGATGGATTAGGACACAAGGAAGGAACAACAATTTCCTGATTAATATTCTTATTTGAAACAACCTTAGGAAGAAATCCAGGTTTGGTGCGCAAAACCACCTTATCAGAATGAAATATAAGATAAAGCGAATCACATTGTAATGCTGAAAGCTCCGAAACTCTTCGAGCAGAATAAATAGCAACCAAAAAAAAAAACTTTCCAAGATAGTAATTTAATATCTATGGAATGCATGGGTTCAAACGGAACCCCTTGAAGAACTCTAAGAACTAAATTCAAACTCCAGGGAGGAGTAAATGGTCTAAATACAGGCTTAATTCTTGTTAGAGCCTGACAAAAAGACTGAACATCTGGAACATCTGCCAAACGTTTGTGAAGCAAAATTGACAAAGCAGAAATCTGTCCCTTTAAGGAACTTGCTGATAACTCTTTCTCCAAACCTTCTTGGAGAAAAGACAGAATCCTAGGAATCCTAACTTTACTCCATGAGTAGCTCTTGGATTCACACCAATAAAGATATTTACGCCATATCTTATGATAGATTTTTTTAGTGACAGGCTTACGTGCCTGTATCAAAGACCGAATCAGAGAATCCCCGCTTAGATAAAATCAAGCGTTCAATCTCCAAGCAGTCAGCTCTAGAGAACTTAGATTTGGATGTTGGAAAGGTCCCTGAATGAGAAGGTCTTGTCTCAAAGGAAGTTTCCACGGTGGCAGAGAGGACATGTCCACTAGATCCGCATACCAAGTCCTGCGTGGCAACGTAGGCGCGATCAGGATTACTGAAGCTCTCTCCTGTTTGATCCGAGCAGGCTTCTTTGAGGTATTGTTCCTTATCTAAGATCACAATAGAACCCCCTTTATCTGCATTGACAATTACTAGATCAGAGTTGTGAGTAGTGCTTGAATTTCAACTATTTATGCCCACTATGATATATGTTGAACTATGAGTGAGTTTGTATATGCACAGGGTTTATCTATGGTTGATGGTATTATGATTAACTGGAACTAATCTTTTATACTTGTTGCTTTATACATACACATTACCATGGATATAGACGTGTCTATGCTGAACCCGTCAATATGTAAATAGATTCTCTTTTATTCATTTATTTCAATATGATTTCTTAAGGTACTACAGTTTTACCATTTTCAATATATGTATTGTATGATTTTAAGTTTAGTGAAAGTTGTTAGAAATAAATGTATTATAAGATAATGTGTATTAGATAATATTGTCGAAAATAAAAAATGGCTCTGCATGGGTTAAATCCTTTGTTTACTTTCTGTAACCTGTGATTGGTCTCTGAGAGCGCCTCCCATTGTGAATATAACAGCTGTCAATATGCTTGATTCTCAGCTCTGATGAATTGCCCTTGAGGCAGGAAACGCGTCAGCTGCAGCACCTGTTGGCTGTGCCCTTGAAGTTCCTAATTTTTGTATCTAATAAATGAATGTTTTAAACTACAACAATCTCTCCTAGCTCACTGAATGCAGAGACCACAACTTTTGTTGCTTCTTTTGGATACGTTAATTTGTTTAGGGCAGAGTGGAGAACCCCAGTGGTCTGCTTGCTTTAGCCAATGACGGCCAATTCAGTGTCAGCACCAGAACGAGGCTACACGCACAGTGTGAGTTGAGCACAACACGCTTCTAACACTGAGGAGATGAACTATTAGCGGAGGTGAGACCGGAGACTCCAGACGGAATTCAGCTTTTATGTGGTAAGCCAGCGTTCATTTACTTTACTTGTAAGTCTTACACAAGTCGAATACTACCCCTGTGGAAGCTGCTATAGTGGGACTCAGAGTGAGTTTAATTTCACGGGAATTATGTGTGTATACAATCATTATTATTATTTACTTTTACTATCTGTGAAACCGCATTAGTGCGACTCAGAGTCAGTCAATTTCACGGGACTTGTCTGCATATACAAGTATACATATTCTCTGATCTACCCTGTCTGTGATTTTGATGAATTTTATGCAGCAGTATCTAACCCATGCAGTGCTGGTACGTGTACCGCAGAGGATATCTGAAGTAAATACCTATATCCTACAGGGGGAGGCTAAGCACAAGTCCCTGTGACGCCTGATGGTTGTGAGGGCTGAAGACCCATAGGGAAATACTGTGCACATAACAGGGTATTAATCCTTAAACCCTGCATCATTCAGCTGCTGTGAAATATCTTCTGTTTTCTTTCTGAATTATATGTCCCAGGGATAAGGGCCCTTACATTGGTCTGAGCTCTGAAATTTTAAAAGCAAGTAGCTTTAACACCTCTATTCTCAACCTTGTCCTTAAAGGCCAAGAAAACTGTGAAGAGATAGGATGGAATTTACGCTTGTGTGGGGTTCTTAGCCTCTTCCTAGTGGCGGGAATTATACCCCACATGTTATGGAGAACAACTATCATCATTATAAGAAAGAAAAAAATATTTAATGTGACAAAAGAAAAGAATTAGAAATAGCTGACATTAACAGTGACATGGTAGAACATGTAAACATCTTTTAATATTTATGATTCATTTAACAAGATAAACCGTCAAACCTATATCTACCAGCCTTCAGCTAACCTTATGTTAAAGTTATGTGTAGTGCAGCTAGAGTTTATCTGGTTCAACAATAATATACATACTTCTTAATCACAAACACCTACCTGATGGCAGAGAAGCTGCAAAATCCGTCTTAGTACTGCAAAGAGAGCCCTTATATTACCACACAGCATTTTCACATACAAGGATGGCCAGGGTCCCTGACTGTAGGAAACATAAAGAACTTGATTAAATGCACACAGAATACTAACCTGTGGGTGGTGTTAACAATACCTTAGAGGTAATTGTTACCTGTCAGGTGGATTAGAAGATGAGGCAGTCATAACACACTGGCAAAAACAGGTCAGGATAAGGTCAGCAACCTGAAAAGACATACACCTCAGTTACACCAAAGGAAATTATACAAGGGAATAAGTAGTGCCCAAAAGAATCCGAAATTCAACCTGGGGGAAAGCACACATGCCCATTAATTCATTAATGGTGATGCAAACTCCAGATATGGGAAAACCTAGCCTTGGTCCACAGATATAAATTTAGTGAGACATGAGTCTCCTTCTTTGCAAAGCACTGCATACATACTCAGACAAGCACGCATACTCACTTTCTCATCCTGGAGTTCCAGCATCGCTACAGAAGCAACCAAGTCTGGAATAGTAAAAACTCCTTCAGCTTTTTCACTCCCTATTACTGCAGCCAGCCTATCAGAAATCACAGCCACCTGAGATGAAACATCTGGAAAAAATGGAAAGATAAACAGGAATTGGCACAATATAATATATAGAAGAAAGGAGGGAAAGAGGAAATAATATTGCATACAACTAGTGGAAAGGTAAGAAGAGTATACATCTTCTTGGAACTTAGAAAGCAGTTACATTTATTGGAGTAATAAAATAATCAGAGTAAAATTATACCAGAAGTGGTTTATTTCTATATTAGTCTGACTGGAAACCAAACAAATGTACATGAACATCCAAATATTTCTAACGTATTTAAAAGTTAGTATTTTTTTGTTGTGCATATAATCTAGCAATCTGCAGTCTTGTAACCTTGTCAGTAAACGTTGTTTCACTCTTCCCTATTTGAGGTGTGGTTTGGCTTATACACACTGTCACTGTGTGCCCTATATAGCTGCACCAATTCCAATAGAAAAATTCTCCTGTAAAACTGATAGAAGAGGAGTTGTGAACTACATATGCTGAAAAATGAGAAAAGCTGCACTATTTATTGAAGCATTCTTCTCAGATATGAAGGTACATCATGCAGCTTACGGTTTGTGTTTAATATCCCTTTAAAGTGATGAATATGTAAAAGCATCTGCACTTCTTCAATCATAAAACAGTTTATCTGCGATAACCCAGTTATGTCTTTCAACAAGCAGCTTCCTAGTCCTTTCTCCACAAACCAAGAGATTCATAAAAATATGCTATTTGTCAAGTACATGGCTTTGATGTCAGAATCTCAAACATACACAGGGAAGACATATGTGACAATGTGGGATGTACATATACTTATCTTTCCTTGAGATTTAGTAGGTTTTAGCTAAAAAATATTTTTATTCCAATGGTTGTGGCATATTTCACAATAATTATACATTATTAGTAATGTGTGGCAATCCCTCACAGACAGTGATTTTATATTTTGAAATATTTTACTACACATATATAATCCCCCATTCACCACTAGTCATGGGATGCCGCCATATTTAAATTTGCTTTTTATTGCATTTCAGTGCTGACATGTTTGCACATGTGCAGCAATCGTCATTCAAATAACATAAGTTCCAAAATGGGGGCACTAAGAATTCAGAGGACATGAAACCAACATTTTTTTTTTTTATGATTCAGACAGAGCATGTGATTTTAAGCAACTTTCCAATTTACTTCTATTATCTAATTGGAAAGTTGTTTAAAATTGTATCCTCTATCTCAGTGTTTCCCAACTGTGGTCCTCAAGTACCCCCAACAGTCCTGGTTTTCATTATAGCTGAACCAGTGCACAGGTGAAGTAATCAGCTGATGGGTGAGAGCAGGTTGGTTACTGATCAGCTGATTACTTCATCTGTGCACTGGTTCAGCTATAATGAAATCCAGGCCTGTTGGGGGTACTTGAGGACCGCGGATGGCAAACTATCTGAATCATAAAAGTAAAATTTTGATTTTCATGTCCCTGTAAATGTATTTAGTGTAAAATGTTTTTTTGAAACTAAATGACAATTAGCACTCTGCTGTGAAGCTACTAATGACTTTTGTAAAACTATTTACAAAAATAAATGTTCCGCCTAAATTTATTACAGGTGAAAGTGTAAAACAGCATTCAACAGCTTTAAGTGCTTTGTCAATATTTCCTTGCATAACATATCCAACAAAGATTGGAGGACCGATAATTATACCTCATACCAGAGCTCTTGACTATGTAAAAACAATTTATGCTTACCAATAAATTCCTTTCCTTCCGGATAGGGAGATTCCACGGCTTCATTCCTTACTGTTGGGAAACCAGGAGGAGGCAAAGACACCCCAGACAAAGGCTTAAATATCCCTCCCACTTCATCATTACCCCAAGTCATTCTGCCGAGGGAACAAGGAAAAGTAGGAGAAACATTAGGGTATAAATGGTGCCAGAAGAATAAAATAAATAGGGGACCGTCCATAGACAAGAAAAAAGGAGAGAGGCCGAGGACTCTCCCGATCTGGAAGCAAAAGAAATTTATCTAGTAAGCATAAATTATGTTTTCCTTCCTAAGATAGGGAGAGCCCACGGCTTCTTTCCTTACTGTTGGGAGAACTATACCCAAGCTCCAGAACAAAAAGGAAGAGGTGAACGCTATTCTGAGGGCACCACAGCCTGTAAAACTTTTCTCCCGAAAGCAGCTTCAGCCGAAGCAAAAACATCAAACTTGTAAAATTTTGAAAAAGTATTTAAGGAGGACCAGGTAGCCGACTTACAAATCTGATCCATAGAGGCCTCGTTCTTAAAGGCCCAAGAGGAAGCCACTGCTCTAGTGGAATGAGCCGTTATCCTCTCAGGAGGACGATGTCCCGCTGTCTTGTAAGCTAAGCAGATGACACTAATTAACCAAAAAGATAGGGAAGTCAAAGGAGCCTTCTGCCTCTTACGCTTTCCCGAATAAACAACAAAGAGGAAGATTGTCTTAACTCCTTAGGACGCTGTTTTTAAGTGTACTTTTAAATACAATAGTCACTTTTTATTACGCTTGCTCTATTGCCTAATTATTATTCCATTACGTCTCCTATGGGGTCAGACTGATCCAGATTGATCCTCATCAAGTCTGCCAAGACGTCACTACACACCTCCTTTGGCCCGTTGGTGATCAGCCCATCTTCACGCCTCCCTGTTGTTGGATTGGTGCATTGATTCCATGTGACCGGCCCTGCGGCGTGCCTGGGAGTCTGTCGGGCGACTCTGCTGGTCCCGATCTGCTTTGTCCGGCACTCCGGTTGTGCCACTGCTCTTGTGAGTAGTCACATGCAAGGTTTTGCTATTGTTCTGTTTTAGCTCTCGTGCAGACAATATTGTCCTATTTGGCACCTCTTTTTTCTGTTCATGCAGGATTCCTCTAAACTCCTTAGGAGCCTGAAGATAGAACTTCAAGGCGCGAACCACATCCAAATTGTGAAGTAAGCATTCCTTCGATGGAGGATTAGGACACAAGGAAGGAACCACAATCTCCTGATTGATGTTGCGATCTGACACAACCTTAGGAAGAAAACCTAAATTTAGTATGTAAAACTGCCTTATCTGCATGAAAAAAAATCAGTAAGGGGGCTCAAATTGCAAAGCAGAGATCTCAGAAACTCTGCATGCAGAGGCAATAGCTAATAAAAAGAGAACCTTCCAAGATAACAATTTAATGTCAACGAAATGCAGAGGCTCAAACGGAACCTGTTGCAAAACCCGAAGAACAAGATTTAGGCTCCAAGGAGGAGCCCCAGATCTAAATACAGGTCTGATCCTAATCATAGCCTTAAAGGACTGCACGTCTGGAAGCTCAGCCGGTCTCTTGTGCAATAAAACCGACAGGGCTGAAATCTGTCCCCTCAGGGAACTAGCAGAAAGGCCCTTCTCCAGCCCATCCTGGAGAAAAGATAAGATCCTGGCAAACTTAACTCTGTGCCAGGAAAAACCCCGCTCTTCACACCAGAATAAGTAGGTCCTCCACACCTTGTGATAGATACGCAGAGTAACTGGTTTACGAGCTTGAATAAGAGTATCAATGACACTCTCAGAGAAACTTCTCTTGGCTAAGACTAAGCGTTCAATCCCTACGCAGTAAGCCTCAGAGAATCTAGATTTTGATGAACAAATGGACCTTGTATCAGCAGGTCTCTGCGACAAGGTAACATCCATGGAGGAGATGAGGACATCCCCACTAGATCTGCGAGCCACGTCCTTCGCAGCCACGATGAAGCAATCAGGATTACCGATACCCGCTCCTGCTTGATGCGGGCTACCACTCGAGGAAGAAGCAGTAATGGAGGAAAAAGATATCAGTTTGAACCTCCAGGGCACTGCTAGTGCATCTATTAGATCCGCTTGGGGATTCCTCAACCTCGACCCGTACCTGGATAGCTTGGTATTGAGATGGGATGCCATGAGATTATCTCCGGCGTCCCCCACTTGCTGCATATCTCTGCAAACACCTCGGGATGGAAAGACCATTCTCCTGGATGGAAGGATTGCCTGCTGAGAAAATCTGCCTCCCAGTTGTCCGCACCCGGAATGTGGAACGCTAACAGCGAACAGCTGTAAGCCTCCGCCCATTCTAGATTCTGAGATACTTCCATCATCGCCGAGGAACTTCTCGTTCCCCCTGATGGTTGATGTAAGCCACCAAGGTTATATTGCCTGATTGGAATCTGATAAACTGGGACGAACCCAGAAGTGGCCAAGCCTTCAAGGCCTTGAAGATCGCCAGTAGTTCTAAAATATTGATCGGGATGAGGACTCCTCCTGAGTGCCTTCCTGGCACCCCAAACAGCTCCCCATCAGGATAGGCTTGCGTCCGTAGTCACAATCTCCCAAGATGGTCTTAAGAAGCATGTCCCTCAGGACAGATTATCTGGACAGAGCCACCAAGAAAGAGATTCTCTCGACTGGCTGTCTAAAACAATCTTTCGAGACAGATCTGAATAATCACCGTTCAACTGCCTCAGCATGCACAGTTGTAAAGGTCTGAGACGGAACCTGGCAAAAGGAATGATGTTCATGCAGGACACCATGAGACCAATCACCTCCATACACTGAGCCACAGAGGGACTCAAGGAGGTCCAGAGGGCAAGACATGCCGAAGTTAGCTAGCAACGTCTCTGGTCTGTTAGAAATATCCTCATGGATATGGAGACTATTATAGTACCCAGGAATTCCACCCTGGTACTTGGGATAAGAGAACTCTTTTCCAAGTTTATCTTTCATCCATGTGATCGAAGAAGACTGAGAAGGGACTCTGAGAATTCTTCCGCAAAACGAAAGGATAGTGCTTCCACCAGAATATCATCCAAGTACGGGCTACTGCAATACCCTGAGTTCTGGCAACGGCTAGAAGAGCCCCTAGAATCTTGGTAAAGATTCTTGGAGCAGTAGCTAGGCCAAACGGAAGGGCAATGAACTGTAATTGCTGGTCCAGGAATGCAAACCTCAGGAACTGAAAGTGTTCCCTGTGGATTGGATCATGAAGGTAAGCGTCCTTCAGATCTATAGTGGCCTTCCTGAATTAAAGGAAGGATTGACCTTATTATCTCCATCTTGAAGGAAGGGACACTGAGAAATTTGTTTAAGCACTTTAGGTCCAGAATTGAGCGGAAAGTTCCCTCCTTCTTTGAGACCAAGAAAAGGTTTGAATAAAACCTCTTTCTTCGATAGGCACAGGGACAACAACTCCTAAGGAGGATAGATCCCAAATGCACCCTAGAAAGGCATCCATCTTTTCTGGTCTGGTAGACAAATTCGAGAGAAGGTATCTGCCCCTTGGCAGATGAGATTTGAAGCCTATCGTGTATCACTGAGATACTACCTCCAAGACCCACGGATCCTGTACGTCCTTGAACCAGGCGTCTGAGAAAAGGGACATTCAGCCCCCTACACGATCCTAATCCCGGATCGGGGGCCGCCCATTCATGCCAATTAGTTTTCAACAGGCTTCTTATACTGCATGGATTTATTCCAGGACTGAGTTGGCTTCCAAGTACTCTTGGGATGCTCGGGCTTGGAGGAGGATTGTTGTCGTTGGGATTGGAAGAGGATTGTTGTCGTTGGGATTTGTCAGAACGAAAAAACATAATTTATGTAAGAACTTACCTGATAAATTCATTTCTTTCATATTGGCAAGAGTCCATGAGCTAGTGACATATGGGAAATACAATCCTATCAGGAGGGGCAAAGTTTCCCAAACCTCAAAATGCCTATAAATACACCCCTCACCACACCCACAATTCAGTTTAATGAATAGCCAAGAAGTGGGGTGAAAAAGAAAGGAGTAAAAAGCATCAACAAAGGAATTTGGAAATAATTGTGCTTTATACAAAAAAATCATAACCACCATAAAAAGGGTGGGCCTCATGGACTCTTGCCAATATGAAAGAAATACATTTATCAGGTAATTTCTTACATAAATTATGTTTTCTTTCATGTAATTGGCAAGAGTCCATGAGCTAGTGATGTATGGGATAGCAATACTCAAGAAGTGGAACTCCACGCAAGAGTCACTAGAGAGGGAGGGATAAAATAAAAATAGCCATTTTGCTGAAAATAAATCCACAACCCAAATATAAGTTTATTCTCATAAATAAAAGAAAAAACTAAATTTCTAAAAAGAAGAATCAAACTGAAACAGCTGCCTGAAGAACTTTTCTACCAAAAACTGCTTCCAAAGAAGCAAATACATCAAAATTGTAGAATTTAGTAAATGTATGCAAAGAAGACCAAGTTGCTGCTTTGCAAATCTGATCAACTGAAGCTTTGTTCTTAAAAGCCCAAAAAGTGGAAACTGATCTAGTAGAATGAGCTGTAATTCTCTGAGGTGGGGCTTTAGCCGACTCCAAATAAGCTTGATGAATCAAAAGCTTTAACCATGATGCCAAAGAAACGGCAGAAGCCTTCTGACCTTTCCTGGAACAAGAAAAGATAGCTAGAAGTCTTCCTGAAATCTTTAGTAGCTTCAACATAATATTTCAGAGCTCTCACCACATCCAAAGAATGTAAAGATCTCTCCAAAGAATTCTTAGGATTAGGACACAAAGAAGGCACAACAATTTCTCTATTAAAGTTGTTAGAATTCCCAACCTTCGGTAAGAATTTAAATGAAATAAGTACAGTTTGTGACTACACCTTGCTGGATAAGCAGGTTAGTCACCCAAGAGGAAAGATGCTTATATGCACTGAGATAATATCATGTAAATTATGAATTATAGATTACTATGACGTCAAGAATACGAATGTAATTGTGTTTCAAATATAACTTTTATTAGTATCTTATATTAAAAAAGACAGCTTATGTGGATGGTGATGCTGCACTCAAAAATTAAAAGCACACTCACTGTGTTAGTGCAATTAACAGCTTATGCTTTTATCTAGTAGAATTGTAACAGAACTTAGTATAGCAAATAGCGGTAGATTTCAAAGGATCAGTGTACTAAAGAGTATTGCTGAGTGGTCAAATCTTCTTTGGAATTTATTGGCTCTTTAGTAATTCCTTAATTATTATACCCAACTATATAGAAATCATCTTACGCTACGTGAACACCTGCTTGACAGATAGCTGTCTAAAACTTCTGATATGTCTCAGGTTATGGGGATAGTGCTTGTAATATTTAATAAATGATTACTAGGTAGGTATTTTGAATACTACTGAGTATACATAGAGTTGCCTCAGGTATATTTAAGTTGCAAATCACAATCTATTATGTTGCAAGCTTACTAAATTATTGTTGCCCCCTGGATTATATTGTTCCACCAAATAAAGGGCTAGTAAATTGTAGCATATAACATATGATTCGTGAGAGAATGTGAAAATATGTCGAGCGCTATATAGCTTAGTTCAATCTAAGCTCTAGTTAGAGGCAAATCCTTTATTACGTATGTATTAGCTTGTGCTAATTGTTAATATTCTAATACCCCCTAAAGTTGTAACACACAACCACTTCGAGATAAACAGAGCCTTTGTCTGTATTTAACACTAACCACCACCGGACTGTAGCTAGTTGGTATTACTATGTCTGGCTAGATTCGGTTTAAGTATTTATAGTAGTTTGGTATTTGGCGTAAGTACATGTATCTAGGCATAAGAGCCTTAAGCGACTAAGTCTATATAATTGTTAATATTCTAATACCCACTAAAATTGTAACACACAATCACTTCGAGATAAACAGAGCCTTTCTCTGTATTAAACACTAACAAACACCATACTGAAGCTAGATTGTATTACTGTGTCTGGCTAGACTCGGTTTAAGTATTTATAGTAGTTTGGGTATTTAGCGTAAATGCATGTATCTAGGCATAAGAGCCTTTAGCAACTAAGTCTATATAATTGTTAATATTCTAATACCACCTAAAATTGTAACACACAATCACTTCGAGATAAACAGAGCCTTTCTCTGTATTAAACACTAACAACCACCGTACTGAAGCTAGATTGTATTGCTGTGTCCGGCTAGACTCGGTTTTAGTATTTTTGTAGTTTTGGTATTTAGCGTAAGTACATATATCTAAGCATAAGAGCCTTTAGCGACTAAGTCTATATTTTTTCTAATAATTCAGCCTCTGAGGAAGCGTTAGTGAAACGCCGCGTCAGGGGTCTCCTCCTTTTTTAATTAGCCTCACTTGTGGTATAACTATTAGAAATAACAGCATGCTGAATTATTAGAAAAAATATAGACTTAGTCGCTAAAGGCTCTTATGCTTATGTATACTCAGTAGTATTCAAAATACCTACCTAGTAATCATTTATTAAATATTACAAGCACTATCCCCATAACCTGAGACATATCAGAAGTTTTAGACAGCTATCTGTCAAGCAGGTGTTCACGTAGCGTAAGATGATTTCTATATAGTTGGGTATAATAATTAAGGAATTACTAAAGAGCCAATAAATTCCAAAGAAGATTTGACCACTCAGCAATACTCTTTAGTACACTGATCCTTTGAAATCTACCGCTATTTGCTATACTAAGTTCTGTTACAATTCTACTAGATAAAAGCATAAGCTGTTAATTGCACTAACACAGTGAGTGTGCTTTTAATTTTTGAGTGCAGCATCACCATCCACATAAGCTGTCTTTTTTAATATAAGATACTAATAAAAGTTATATTTTAAACACAATTACATTCGTATTCTTGACGTCATAGTAATCTATAATTCATAATTTACATGATATTATCTCAGTGCATATAAGCATCTTTCCTCTTGGGTGACTAACCTGCTTATCCAGCAAGGTGTAGTCACAAACTGTACTTATTTCATTTAAATTGAATAATAAAAATTGACATATTACATTTACAACATTGTATAACACTCAAGTAGTAATATTACACATTCTATTATCATAATAAGGTTCCAACCTTCTCCTCTCAGTACAAGAATTTAAATGAAGTCCGCAAAACTGCCTTATCCTGATGAAAAATCAGAAAAGGAGATTCACAAGAGAGAGAGAGCAGATGATTCAGAAACTCTTCTATCAGAAGAGATGGCCAAAAGGAACAACACTTTCCAAGAATGTAGTTTAATGTCCAAAGAATTCATAGGCTCAAATGGAGGAGCCTGTAAAGCCTTCAAAACCAAATTAAGACTCCAAGGAAGAGAAATTGATTTTATGACAGGCTTGATACGAATCAAAGCCTGTACAAAACAGTGAATATCAGGAAGTTTAGCACATTTTCTGTGGAATAAAACAGAAAGAGCAGAGATTGTCCTTACAAGGAACTTGCAGACAAACCTTTATCCAAACCATCCTGAAGAAACTGTAAAATTCTAGGAATTCTAAAAGAATGCCAGGAGAATTTATGAGAGGAACACCATGAAATGTAAGTCTTCCAAACTCGATAATAAATCTTTCTAGAAACAGATTTACGAGCCTGTAACATAGTATTAATCACTGAATCAGAGAAAACTCTATGACTAAGCACTAGGCGTTCAATTTCCATACCTTCAAATTTAATGATTTGAGATCCTGATGGAAAAACGGACCTTGAGACAGAAGGTCCGGTCTTTATGGAAGTGGCCAAGGTTGGCAACTGGACATCCGAACAAGATCCGCATACCAAAACCTGTAAGGCCATGCTGGAGCCACCAGCAACACAAACAATTGTTCCTTGATGATTTTGGAGATCACTCATGGAAGAAGAACTAGAGGCGGGAAAATATAAGCAGGTTGATAACACCAAGGAAGTGACAATGCATCCACTGCTTCCGCCTGAGGATCCCTGGACCTGGACAGGTACCTGGGAAGTTTCTTGTTTAGATGAGATGCCATCAGATCTATTTCTGGAAGACCCCACTTCTAAACAATCTGAGAAAACACATCTGGGTGGAAAGACCACTCTCCCGGATGTAAAGTCTGACGATTGAGATAATCTGCTTCCCAATTGTCTATACCTGGGATATGAACCGCAGAAAATAGACAGGAGCTGGATTCCGCCCAAACAAGTATCCGAGATACTTCTTCCATAGCTTGAGGCCTGTGAGTCCCACCCTGATGATTGACATATGCCACAGTTGTGATATTGTCTGTCTGAAAACAAATGAACGGTTCTCTCTTCAATAGAGGCCAAAACTGAAGAGCCCTGAGAATCCCACAGAGTTCCAAAATATTTATTGGTAATCTCGCCTCTTGAGATTTCCAAACCCCTTGTGCTGTCAGAGATCCCCAAACAGCTCCCCAACCTGAAAGACTCGCATCTGTTGTGATCACAGTCCAGGTTGGACGAACAAAAGAGGCCCCTAGAACAATACGATGGTGATCTATCTAAGTCAGAAATAGTTGAACATTGGGATTTAAGGATATTAATTGCGATATCTTTGTATAATCCCTGCACCATTGGTTCAGCATACAAAGCTGGAGAGGTCTTATATGAAAACGAGTAAAGGGGATCACGTCCGATGCTGCAGTCATGAGACCTAAAACTTGCATGCACATAGCTACTGAAGGGAATGACTGAGACTGAAGGTTCCAACAGGCTGCAACCAATTTCAAATGTCTCTTGTCCGTTAGAGACAAAGTCATGGACACAATCTATCTGGAAACCTAAAAAGGTTACCCTTGTCTGAGGAATCAAAGAACTTTTTGGTAAATTGATCCTCCAACCATGTTTTTGAAGAAACAACACTAGTTGATTCATGGGAGATTATGCAGAACGTAAAGACTGAGCAAGTACCAAGATATCGTCCAAATAAGGAAACACCGCAATACCCCACTCTCTGATTACAGAGAGTAGGGCACCGAGAACCTTTGAAAAGATTCTTGGAGCTGTCGCTAGGCCAAAAGGAAGAGCAATAAATTGGTAATGCTTGTCTAGAAAAGAGAATCTCAGGAACTGATAGTGATCTGGATGAATCGGAATATGAAGATATGATTCCTGTAAGTCTATTGTGGACATATAATGCCCTTGCAGAACAGTCCTTATAGTCACCATTTTGAAAGTTGGTACTCTTACATATCGATTCAAAATTTTTAGATCCAAAACTGTTCTGAATGAATTTTCTTTCTTTGGGACAATGAAGAGATTTGAATAAAACCCCAGACCCTGTTCCTGAAACGGAACTGGCATGATTACCCCTGATAACTCCAGGTTTAAAACACACTTCAGGAAAGCCTGAGTCTTTACTGGGTTTGCAGGGATGTGTGAGAGAAAAAATCTTCTCACAGGCGGTCTTACTCTGAGAATCCTATTCTGTACCCCTGAGAGACAATACTCTGAATCCAATGATTTTGGACCGAATTTGCCCCCTACCAGCTGAGCTGGAATGAGGGCCGCACCTTCATGCAGATTTGGGGGCTGGCTTTGATCTCTTAAATGGCTTGGATTTATTCCAATTCGAGGAAGGCTTCCAATTGGAAACAGATTCCTTGGAGGAGGGATTAGGTTTCTGTTCCTTATTTTGTCGAAAAAATAATAGATTTACCCTTAGGTCTTTTATCCTGAGGCAAAAGAACTCCCTTCCCCCCCAGTGGACAGTTGAAATTATTGAATCCAACTGAGAACCAAATAACTTATTACCTTGGAAGGAAAGAGATAGCAATCTAGACTTAGAAGTCATGTCAGCATTCCAAGATTTAAGCCACAAAGCTCTTCTAGCTAAAATAGCTAAAGACATAGATTTAACATCAATTTTGATGATATAAAAAATGGCATCACAAATAAAATTATTAGCATGTTGAATCAA
Organism: Bombina bombina; assembly: GCF_027579735.1. Taxonomy (NCBI): domain Eukaryota; kingdom Metazoa; phylum Chordata; class Amphibia; order Anura; family Bombinatoridae; genus Bombina; species Bombina bombina. Next base: position 798,037,009 of record NC_069499.1, on the reverse strand, counting down.
GTTAACAATGATAGACAAATCTTGATCCAATACTTGTGCTAAAGTTCCCAACCAAAAAGTTGAAGCAGCTGTAACATCAGCCAAAGAAATTGCAGGCCTGAGAAGATGACCTGAATATAAATAGGCTTTCCTTAAATAAGATTCAAGTTTCCTATCTAAAGGATCTTTAAAAGAAGTACTATCTTCCGTAGGAATAGTAGTACCTTTAGCAAGAGTAGAGATAGCCCCATCAACTTTGTGGATCTTTTCCCAAAACTCTAAAGTAACTGCTGGCAAAGGATACAATTTTTTAAACCTTGAAGAAGGAATAAAAGTAGTACCAGGCCTATTCCATTCTTTAGAAATCATATCAGAAATAGCATGAGTAACTGGAAAAACCTCTGGAATAACCACAGGAGGTTTATAAACAGAATTTAAACGTTTACTAGTTTTAATATCAAGCGTTTCCTCCATATTCAATGTAATCAACACTTCTTTTAACAAAGAACGAATATACTCCATTTTAAATAAATAAGAAGATTTGTCAGTGTCAATATCTGAGGCAGGATCTTCTGAACCAGATAGATCCCCATCAGAAGGATAATTCAGCATGTTGCCGGTTATTTGAAATTTCATCAACTTTATGGGAAGTTTTAAAAGACCTTTAACGTTTATTAGAAGGTGGGATGGCAGACAAAGCCTTCTGAATAGAATCAGAAATAAATTCTTTTAAATTTACAGGTATATCTTGTGCATTAGATGTTGAGGGGACAGCATCAGGTAATGAACTACTACTGATGGATACATTCTCTGCATGTAAAAGTTTATCATGACAACTATTACAAACCACAGCAGGAGATATAACCTCCACAAGTTTACAACAAATGCACTTAGCTTTGGCAGAACTAATATCAGGCAGCAGGGTTCGAACAGTGATTTCTGAGACAGGATCAGATTGAGACATCTTGCAAATGTAAGAGAAAAAAACAACATATAAAGCAAAAATATCAATTTCCTTATATGGCAGTTTCAGGAATGGGAAAAAATGCAAACAGCATAGCCCTCTGATAGAGAAAAAAGACAAGAGGCATATAGGAATGGGATCTTAAATAATGAAAAAAACAGATGACGCAACCTTGTGAAGGACTCTGCGTCGAATAAGAGGCCGGAAATGCCAAATTTGAGTCAACGAACGTAACTTTGCGCCAAAAAATCTCACGCCAAGAATGACGCAATAAACTTTGGCATTTTGCGCCCTTGCGAGCCTAATTCTGCCCGCGAATTTAAAAGACAGTCAGTTTGAAAAAGAGACTATACACCAGGTAAGAAATAAATGTTTCCTAAAAAAGCATTTCCCACATATGAAACGGACAGTCTGCAAAAGGAAATATACTGAAAACCTGAATCATGGCAAATATAAGTACAAAACATATATTTAGAACTTTATATAAATACATAAAGTGCCAAACCATAGCTGAGAGTGTCTTAAGTAATGAAAACATACTTACCAAAAGATACCCATCCACATATAGCAGATAGCCAAACCAGTACTGAAACGGTTATCAGTAGAGGTAATGGAATATGAGAGTATATCGTCAATCTGAAAAGGGAGGTAGGAGATGAATCTCTACGACCGATAACAGAGAACCTATGAAATAGATCCCCCGTGAGGAAAACCATTGCATTCAATAGGTGATACTCCCTTCACATCCCACTGACATTCACTGTACTCTGAGAAGAATCGGGCTTCAAAATGCTGAGAAGCGCATAGCAACGTAGAAATCTTAGCACAAACTTACTTCACCATCTCCATAGGAGGCAAAGTTTGTAAAAACTGAATTGTGGGTGTGGTGAGGTATGTATTTATAGGCATTTTGAGGTTTGGGAAACTTTAGCCCTCCTGGTAGGATTGTATATCCCATACGTCACTAGCTCATGGACTCTTGCCAATTACATGAAATAAATAGAAGATTGACGTCCCTTAGCTTTTTCTTCTTATCTTGAGGTAGGAAGGCACCCTTGCATACAGTAACCGTAGAAATAATGGAGTCCAGGCCTGGACAAAATAAAATCTTTCCCTTGAAGGGAAAGGAGCCTGGACTTAGAAGTCATATCCGCAGACCAAGACTTCAACCAGAGCGCCCGGCGGGCTAGGACCGCAAAGCCAGAGGCCTTTGCATTTAGGTGAATAATTTGCATGTTCGCATCACAGGTAAAAGAATTAGCAATTCTCAAAGCTTTAATTCTGTCTTGAATATATTAGAGGGGAGACTCCACCTCAATGAGTTCCGACAAAGTCGCACCAGTAGGTAGCCACTCCGGCAACCGCGGCAACTCCAGCCGCCGGATGAAACAAAAATCCTGTATGTTGAAACATCTTTCTCAGAAAGGTTTCCATTTCTTATCCATCGGCTCTCTGAAAGAACTATCCTCAAGAGGTATAGTAGTACGTTTAGCAAGCGTAGAGATAGCACCATCCTCATTAGGAATGGAGCCCCACAAATATAGTTGAGAGTCAGAGAACAACTTTTTAAAAGTAGAGGGGGAAAAGGAAGAACCAATTCTTTCCCATTCGTTCTTAATGTTCACCATCTTAACCAGCACAGGAAAAGTCAAAGGAACCTTCCTGTCTTCGTAAACTGTCTAATTTAGGTATCATAGCTTCTTCAGGCAGCCTCTGGAACCTCTAACGTAGACAGAACCTCTTTAGATTTAAAATTGAGCACTTGCATATTTTATTTAAGGATGATTCCTCCGCAGCAGGAGGCTTAGACGTTATGGACTCCGACCCAGAAGGTTCACCCTCTGAAACTACAGAAGTTAACTCATCATCGGATAATCATCGGATAACTGGGACATAGCTTAATCCAATAAATATTTAGATGACTCCGGGTCAGGAGAGCTATATTTAACCTTTCTCTTGTGTTTGTTAGAGCAAGGTAATGCACCGAGGGCCACAGACACCACCATTTGTAACTGCGCGCCAAAGTCCGCAGGAAGAAGGCCCCCTCCGGATGTAGGATTAGATGTGCTACGGGGAACTGTATGTGGAGTCTATAATGTAGCAAGGGTAGTAATCTCACGGGACGCCAAGTCCTGAGACGTAGACGGCTCAGCAGGACTAAGAGCCTTAGCAGGCTTGTCTCCCTTCTTAGACTTTATAACGGTGTTAAGGCATGTGGAACATAATTGAGTGGGAGGGAAAAGCACGGCCTCCTCACAATATAAACAGGTATGATTTAGTACAGAAGGAGTACCTTCTTACATGTCAGAGTCCTCCATAGCTCAGGTTATACCCACAGAAGGACACAAATAATGTTTTTTTTTAATATTATTATAGAAAACTGCACCTTTATACTCCCAATGGCTGGGGCACTCACCATCCCCTAGACCCAGACAGTTAACAGAGGAAACGCTCTCCTCAGGTTTAAGTCTCAGCCGGAATAGAGGAAATGAACATAGACCACACCCGGTCACATGAAGTGCAAGACCGTACTTCCCTTGTTATTACAAGTACAGCAAGTAATAGAAGCTGTGCAACACTTTCAAAAACGAAAGTGAAACCTGTTTGTTCCAGCCAAAAACACACAGTCTAAAAGCCCAGGAAAAAAAAACACACAAAGCAGCATGTGAATAAATAATACACTGATTAATTAACCCCAACTGTTCAATAAACCCCCTTCAGAGGATATTAACCTTGGATCCTATCAAGGTATAAAGGAGCCACACTGTGACCCTGTTATAGCGTTTTATGTGTAAAAATGTAAACGATCTTACCTCCAGGATCCATGCTGTGGAACAGAACACAGCCTCTCAAGTGTCACAGTCTTATAGCAGCACTCCTGACATGGACTTAAGTGAGAGAAAGCAGGCAGTGAAACTTGTCAAAACGGATTGCTTAGAAGCTGTTAGCGGTAGTCTGGATGGTTTTCACAGAAAAAGTTTCCCTGCATCTCCAGACTCTAACTTTCATCAATACTCTCACTGAGAGGTTGACATGTATACTTATAACTCCAGTCCTATCTCGAAGGGCAGATACCCTTTTTCAGGACTCTCCGAATCTTGACACTTCTCTGCCACCTCCTAACATGACGAAAGGCAAAGAATGACTGGGGTAATGAGGAAGTGGGAGGGATATTTAAGCCTTTGGCTGAGTTGTCTTTGCCTCCTATTGGTGGCCAGGTGCTGTCCCTATTTTAGGAAGGAAAACGATAAAATAACACAGAACATTTATAAGGCCTAATTGCTCAATTTACTAAGCTGTGGATTCAGCTTTGAAGTTCATGCAGACACATGAACTGCGAGCTAAAAAGGTTGTGTGAGAGCAGGGAATAGGGCTGCACAAGCGTTTGCTGAGAACTTTGTCTGCCTGATGCATTGTAAATGGAAGCCATAGTCAATGAAACAACACAGAATATGTCATATGCCACCTACCTTCATATTTGTTTGAGCCTGTAACTAAGGGGCGCAAATCACATAACGCTGATCTCAGTCTCTCAAGGGGCTCTTCTCGCAAATCTGGGTTTATTCTCTCAGTGCCTGGGAAGAGGAAGAATGCATAATCAAGGATCCCAACAATTAAACTAGTTATGATAAAAATATAGCTGGTTGATTGTCTCATTCAACATTGCTATAATTCCGGGGTTTAAACCCCTTAATATACGTTGCCGCTCGTTAGGGAAATAGGCTAGTCAAAATTAAACTTTCATGATTCAGATAGAGCATGCAATTTAAGAACAACTTTCTAATTTACTCCTATTATAACTGTTTTCTTTGATCTCTTGTTATCTTTATTTGAAAAGGTAAGAATGTAAGCTAACAAGCCAGCCCATTTTTAATTCAGCACCTGGGTAGCACTTTCTGATCGGTGTCTAAATCTAGCCACCAATCAGCAAGCACTACCCAGGTGCTTAACCAAAAATGGGCCAGTTTACATTCAAATAAAGATACTAAGGGGAGCGGAGCCAGCAGCAAACATGAATGGACGAACATCTTCAGAGCTCCAGATCTAACTGCTTTAAAATCAACCTAATATGATCTTGCTATTAGAGGGTTACATGGTTGACTCCAAACCAGCATTTACTGACCAGTAATCGTTGTCGCAGGCGTTCTGGAGTTGGGCTGAGAGTGGAGAACTAATTTTCTACAGAAGAGATGGCAGCCATCTTGCCACCTCCGTGGGTCAATAAATCATCATGGAAAATGCCCAGCAGTTTTTAGTTGAACTAAGCCAACTCCTAACCTCCTACCAGCTAAAATTTGTTACAACTTTAAACAGAGTTCTTGTCTCCATAGAAGACACCGGAACTTCAACAGAGGTCTATTTAAACCCTGCAAACACAAGCGTAATTGGCGGGGAAAATAAGGGACTTTTACATTCACCACTCACTTTTGATACAGTAATAGCTAAGGAGGAGCTGTACCAGAAGGTTGAAGTGATTACCGAAGAGCTCCTAAAGAGTGATATTAGTAAGCCAGTACCAATAGATCATGTTGCACGCTACCTGGAGTCACAGGCCTTTAATCAACCGCCGCTTCTTGCTATAGGAGAAAGGAATTATTCACCGGCTAAGCCTCAGAAGCTGCCAGAACAGATAGAGATTGGCCTAAAGTGGAGGAGAACGAGGACAACGGCTAGTTCAGGCTCACTGAATGCATGGCGAGTATTTACACGGAACTCTTGAATCTGTGGAAAAGCCGTCTTATACAAAAGCTCTGATACTTGATGCATCCCACCGCCATGTGACGATCTTGGGTGAGCTCCCATGTTGGATCCGTTGTACAAGGCCGACCTATAGCTATTTAGCCCCAATAGTCCACAAGTCCGGTATTGGCTAAGCGCTAGAGACATGAGCTTGATATCTGTTGACCTACATTAGTCCATAAGCCGATTATCTTGTTGTTGATTTTCACTGTATTGCCTATTTAATATGTATTTAAAAATGGTCCCACATAGGGGTTCTGATATTGTGTTAGAGTTATTAAACAAGTGTTATGATAATGCTGACATGATCCAGCTGTCATATCTATTAATAGACCACTAGATGTGATAACTTATTAATGTACAACTAAATCCCTGAAGTCTAACCTAAGGGAGATTATGATACTAGTTATTGTTCCTTTCTATAGAGTCGTCACATTCTGATCATAACCTTAGCAACATTACCCTAAACTATATGACAATAGAATTATTTTGTTATTGACCGTGATAAATAATACATTTCATGTCATACTAAGCCCAAAAAGGGCTATATACCCTGTTAACCTATCTATGCACGTATTGAACGAACCTAGCACTGCCTCTGTATTATTGTTACTGTTTTATGTTAAGCATTGTTTGTTTAGCTTTACAGGTTTATTGAACAATTGTCGGCTATATATACACATGATCTTGTGGGCTTCTAGAACTTTCCACATATAGAGCCTACTTTGTTTCACTTTTATTAGCTTTATAAGTAATGGGTTGTTAGCTCTTTGCAAGAATTCTCTTTAGATTGTGGTATTGTATAGATTTATATACTCTGTGATTTAAGTTAGCTATGAACTGGAGAGTCTTATTTAGAGACTTTGTTTATCTACATATACATACATAGCCCACTGCATATTTATAAGCTCTGACAATGCTTTAGAATGCCCATCATTGGACTTTGGCCAAGCAAGGCATTGGCTTAAGTCTTTTTTTTAACTCTGTTTTTCTCTACACTTGAGGGGCAAACCTGATGCTTATGTGTTCTGTGCAGTTCTGTAGTTGCAGTTGTATTATGTAATGTTTTATGGTCTCCAATAGCGGTTGCTTGTTAAGGATATACAGATATTCTACCTTTTTTTAAGTTATAGATCTTTATCACTGGAGCCATTTACATAAAAAATATAGCACACTGAGGAATATAGATTTAAAATAATTTGTTTTTTGGAAGTTGCAGTTGCCATCTTCTACCACTGGAGGGGAGTCAAGGTTTAATTATAATTTGCTCATAGCATATTTATGTACACGTTTGGCTTACTTCATTATATTACTTTGGCCCTCTCCAAGATTTCCAGTCCTATATTTATTGAGTTGCCCTCTACAGACATATGGCCTACCTCTATATATGTAGGTCCCAACTAAGAATTTATAAACTTTTACCTCTGCGTCCCACCGACTAAGGTTAATGTTAAACTCTTTACTACTAGGTGGAAAGTTATAGCTATAAGATATAGATCCTATCGGGAATTGGTTAAATTATATTGCTGTTTGGCTAAGCCATATTTATTTTCCTTGATTGATGAGGGCTGGAATATAAATGGTGCATAGAAAGGAGTAGCAGAATCTGTTTGTTATATACGATGCGCCTCCTAGGGGACTAAAGACTATAGCTGATTCACTTTTATAAAATCCATCTTGCAACCTCAACACTGTTGGAAGTACATATACATTTAAAAGTTGAGCATGTCCTAGAGGTAGTAGTTGTAAGTTATGCCTTTCTAGATTACCTTATCTTATTTATTTTGTGTCTAAATTATAGACGACATCTGCTTCTGTATGTCAACCTATCGCTGGGTATAGGGCCATGCCCAGATGGTGGGAGTTAATTGGGACAATATAAATGGCTTTGTGTCCTATCTGAACCAATGCAGGTTATGTCACACCTTCATCTTCGGGAAGGCATGTATAATTTTGGTCCGAGGGCACTTATATTTAGATTTTATATGTCTATTATAGGCTAGGGCAATAGAAATAATAGAAACGCCACAATGGTCTCCTTCACCTCAACAGTCATATTTCGCTAAATAGAGCCGTTTCCTTTGTATGCATATAACTATATATATGTATCTATATAATACTTCCTTATAGGTCTCACTGGTTTATCCCACATTGAAAGCTATTACATAAACGCTTTAAACTCAAAGGTCCATATTCCCAGTTTAGAAAACCTACAATTATTAAATAAATAAAGATACTAAGCGTACGAAGAAAAATTGATAATAGGAGTAAATTAGAAAGTTACTTACAATTGCATGCTCTATCTGAACCATGAAAGTTTAATTCTGACAAGACTATTCCTTTAAGGGTTTTCTTGTTTATAATAGCGCTGGTCTTGCCACAAGCCATGCTATTATACCCTCACTGCTGCCTTCTGGTCACCGGAAATAGTGTGGTCTTACAGCTGGCGGCAAGAGCATGCTATTAATAACGCAATCCCCATAGAAGCACTAGCGATGTACAGTGTAGGTAGGTGGTCCTTAAGAGGTTAAAAGTACTTGAATTAAGATGAAGATAAGTACAGCCACCAGTAATATAAACAATAGATCCTCACCTCCAATTTTCCGATGCTTCTCCTGATCACAAGCTTCTAGATACGTATTGAAGGTGTTTGCAGGAATTTTATCTGCTCTATAGAAACACACCAATTAAACAAACTAATTAGCAAGCTTGTAACACTCTCTGATTCTCTCCATTATATAACATTATTCAGTGCTGCATTGTGAAAAATTACAGTTTAAGGGGCTAATAAAGTCAAAATTAAAGTTTCAGGATTCATATAGAGCATACAATTTTAAAAAAAACAACAACTTTCCAATAAATTTCCATTATCAAAAAAAAGTGCACATACTTTTTATATGCACACTTTGAGGCCCCAGCTACTACTGAACATGTGCAAAAGTGTTTTTTTTTTTTATATATATATATATATATATATATATATATATATATATATATATATATATATATATATATATATATATATATACATACATACATACATACACACACACACACACACACACATATATATATACATATATACAAACACACACACAGTTGTATGCAAAAGTTTAGGCACCCCTGACAATTTCCATGATTTTCATTTATAGATAATTGGGTGTTTGGATCAGCAATTTCATTTTGATCTATCAAATAACTGAAGGACACAGTAATATTTCAGTAGTGAAATGAGGTTTATTGGATTAACAGAAAATGTGGAATATGCATCCAAACGAAATTAGACAGGTGCATAATTTTGGGCACCCAAACAGAAATAGCGCATCAATATTTAGTAGAGCCGCCTTTAGCAGAAATAATAGCCTCTATATGGTTCCTATAGCCTGTAATGAGTGTCTGGATTCTGGATGAAGGTATTTTGGACCATTCCACCTTCCCCCGGTGTAACTTCAACTTTGTGACTGATTCCTCAATATTATTCTCAAGTATCTGCTGATATTGAGTGGAATCCATGCAACCCTCAACTTTAACAAGATTCCTAGTACCGGCACTGGTCACAAAGCCCCACAGCATGATGGAATATCTACCAAATTTTACTGTGGGTAGCAAGTGTTTGTCTTGGAACGCTGTGTTCTTTTGCCGCCATGCATAACGCCCCTTGTTATGACCAAATAACTCAATCTTTTCATCAGTCCACAGCACCTTCTTCCAAAATGAAGCTGGCTTGTCCAAATGTGCGTTTGCATACCTCAAGCGACTCTGGCGTGTGTGCAAAAAAAGGCTTCTTCCGCATCACTCTCCCATACAGCTTCTCCTTGTGCAAAGTGCGCTAAATTGTTGAACGATGTACAGCGACACCATCTGTAGCAAGATGATGTTGTAGGTCTTTGGAGGTGGTCTGTGGGCTGTTTTTGACCGTTCTCACCATCCTTTGCCTCTCCGATATTTTACTTGGCCTGCCACTTCTGGCCATAACAAGAACTGTGCTTGTGGTCTTCCATTTCCTCACTATGTTCCTCACAGTGGACACTGACAGCTTAAATCTCTGCAATAGCTTTTTGTAGCCTTCCCCTAAACCATAATGTTGAACAATCTTTGTTTTCAGGTAATTTGAGAGTTGTTTTGAGGCCCCCATGTTGCCACTCTTCAGAAGAGAGTCAAAGAGAACAACAACTTGCAATTGGCCACCTTAAATACCTTTTCTCATGATTGGATGCACCTGTCTATAAAGTTCAAGGCTTAATGGGCTCACCAAATCAATTGTGTGTTCCAATTAATCAGTGCTAGGTAGTTAAAGGTATTCAAATCAACAAAATGACAAGGGTGCTCAAATGTATGCACCTGTCTAATTTCATTTGGAGGCATATTGCACATTTTCTGTTAATCCAATAAACCTAATGTCACTACTGAAATATTACTGTTTCCATCAATTATTTGATAGATCTAAATGAAATTGCTGATCCAAACTCCCAAAAGGGAAAATTGGATGAACTTTAAAATTTGCAATACAATATTCTACTGCTCATTTAAAATTCAAAATAAGCCCTATTGTATTGTCTTTTTTTGTGCATTTGTCAATTATTCAATTCTATTGTATATAGAGCAAGATTTATCATTGATGTTCTCCTATATTTGTGCCTAAAAATGCAAGCACAAATTAATGCCCCTATTTATCATAAAAAATGTGCCTAAAATTGGTCAAGGTTATTCACATTGGGGATTGGTCAAATCCCCCATGTAAATACAATCAAATCAAGTGTACGTAATATCATAAAATCTAGTGTACTTGCAATCCTAATTCAGGGTAAACCCATATGGGTTTACCCTAGAGTACAAGTACACTAGATTTTATTATATATTACGTACACTAGATTGGATTGTATTTACATTGGGGATTTGTCACAACTTATTATTAGTTGTCTGTGGGGGTGTGGTATTTGAACGATCAGGATTGGCTGTTCTCTTAGGGGAGGGTTCTTGGGGCCTATATAAGGCTTATTTTGTGCACTTTTTGTTTGTCAGAGGAAGGGACTGTTTTTTTTCCCGAAAACGTCACATCAATAAAAAGGTTTTCTTGTTGTCACAGACGTCGTTAGACCAGTGAGTGCTTATTTTCACAAACTATATATAAATATATATATATATATTTATATTATCTTATGTTCTGGGGGGTTGGGAGTTTTTTTTTGAAAAAATTTTATGTTTGTAAAAATTATATATATATTTTATATAAGATTATAGTGTCCTTTTTTATTGAAAAAGTTTACACTACAAATATATACATTTTAGTACTTTGGGGTATTTCATGGAACACAAACTTACATTATTTTCAATGATAAATGAAGCACATACAGTATACTAATTAGACAGGAGAAATGTATCATATCGCCTCAGCTCTCTTCTTTCTTGGTGACGAGAGTCCTCAAAATTCCTTACTGTTGGGAATTCATCACCTGGCCACCAGGAGGAGGCAAAGACACCCTACACCAAGAGCTTTAATATCCCCTCTACTTCCCTGACCCTCCCAGTATTTTATATAGCCAAGAATAGGAGGAAGTATGAAGGGTAAAGAGGTGCAAACTAGAACTGCTGTCACTAGGAAATCGGGTGGGTTTGTGGAATTTATCAGGTAAGCATAAATTATGTTTTCTTTTTTATGGTGGTGAGAGTCCATAAAATTCCATACTGTTGGGAACTAATACCCAAGCTGTGGGGTCCATGAAAAATTGTGTGGGACAAAAATGAAAGGCAGGAACCAATTTACCAGGAACTACAGTCTGAATAACCATCTTGCCAAAAGCTGCCTCTGCCGAGACAAAACATAAAATAATAAAATTTGGTGAAAGTATGAAAAACATAATTTATGTAAGAACTTACCTGATAAATTCATTTCTTTCATATTAGTAAGAGTCCATGAGCTAGTGACGTATGGGATATACATTCCTACCAGGAGGGGCAAAGTTTCCCAAACCTCAAAATGCCTATAAATACACCCCTCACCACACCCACAAATCAATTTAACGAATAGCCAAGAAGTGGGGTGATAAGGAAAAAGTGCGAAAGAATAAAAAATAAGGAATTGGAATAATTGTGCTTTATACAAAAAAATCATAACCACCACAAAAAAGGGTGGGCCTCATGGACTCTTGCTAATATGAAAGAAATTAATTTATCAGGTAAGTTCTTACATAAATTATGTTTTCTTTCATGTAATTAGCAAGAGTCCATGAGCTAGTGACGTATGGGATAATAAATACCCAAGATGTGGAACTTCCACGCAAGAGTCACTAGGGGAGGGATAAAATAAAGACAGCCAATTCCGCTGAAAAATAATCCACACCCCAAAATAAAGTTTTAATCTTATAATGAAAAAAACTGAAATTATAAGCAGAAGAATCAAACTGAAACAGCTGCCTGAAGTACTTTTCTACCAAAAACTGCTTCAGAAGAAGAAAACACATCAAAATGGTAGAATTTAGTAAAAGTATGCAAAGAAGACCAAATGGCTGCTTTGCAAATCTGATCAACCGAAGCTTCATTCCTAAACGCCCAGGAAGTAGAAACTGACCTAGTAGAATGAGCTGTAATCCTTTGAGGCAGAGTTTTACCCGACTCGACATAAGCATGATGAATCAAAGATTTTAACCAAGATGCCAAAGAAATGGCAGAGGCCTTCTGACCTTTCCTGGAACCGGAAAAGATAACAAATAGACTAGAAGTCTTTCGGAAATCTTTAGTAGCTTCAACATAATATTTCAAAGCTCTAACTACATCCAAAGAATGCAACGATCTTTCCTTAGAATTCTTATGATTAGGACACAATGAAGGAACCACAATTTCTCTACTAATGTTGCTAGAATTCACAACCTTAGGTAAAAATTTAAATGAAGTCCGCAACACCGCCTTATCCTAATGAAAAATCAGAAAAGGAGATTCACAAGAAAGAGCAGATAACTCTGAAACTCTTCTAGCAGAAGAGATGGCCAAAAGGAACAGAACTTTCCAAGAAAGAAATTTAATGTCCAGAGAATGCATAGTTTCAAACGGAGGAGCTTGTAAAGCCACCAGAACCAAATTCAAACTCCAAGGAGGAGAGATTGACTTAATGACAGGTTTTATACGAACCAAAGCCTGTACAAAACAATGAATATCAGGAAGATTAGCAATCTTTCTGTGAAACAACAAAGAAAGAGCAGAAATTTGTCCTTTCAAAGAACTTGCAGACAAACCTTTATCCAGACCATCCTGAAGAAATTGTAAAATTCTAGGAATTCTAAAAGAATGCCAGGAAAAATGATGAGAAGAGCACCAAGAAATGTAAGTCTTCCAGACTCGATAATATATCTTCCTAGACACAGATTTACGAGCCTGTAACATAGTATTAATTACGGAGTCAGAGAAACCTCTATGACTGAGAATCAAGCATTCAATCTCCATACCTTCAAATTTAATGATTTAAGATCCTGATGGAAAAAAGGACCTTGGGATAGAAGGTCTGGTCTTAACGGAAGAGTCTAAGGTTGGCAAGTAGCCATCCGAACAAGATCCGCATACCAAAACCTGTAAGGCCATGCTGGAGCCACCAGCAGAACAAACAAACGCTCTTTTAGAATCTTGGAGATCACTCTTGGAAGAAGAACCAGAGGCGGAAAGATATAGGATGATACTTCCAAGGAAGTGACAATGCATCCACTGCCTCCGCCTGAGGATCCCTGGATCTGGACAGATACCTGGGAAGTTTCTTGTTTAGATGAGAAGCCATCAGATCTATTTCTGGAAGACCCCAGATTTGAACAATCTGAAGAAACACCTCTGGGTGAAGAGACCATTCGCCCGGATGTAACGTCCGGCGACTGAGATAATCCGCTTCCCAATTGTCTACACCTGGGATGTGAACCGCAGAAATTAGACAGGAGTTGGATTCCGCCCAAGCAAGTATCCGAGATACTTCTTTCATAGCCAGAGGACTGTGAGTCCCCCCTTGATGATTGACATATGCCACGGTTGTGACATTGTCCGTCTGAAAACAAATGAACGATTCTCTCTTCAGAAGAGGCCACGACTGAAGAGCTCTGAAAATCGCACGGAGTTCCAAAATGTTGATGGGTAATCTCACCTCCTGAGATTCCCAAACCCCCTGCGCTGTCAGAGACCCCCATACAGCTCCCCAACCTGTCAGACTCGCATCTGTTGAGATCACAGTCCAGGTTGGAAGAACAAAAGAAGCCCCTTGAACTAAACGATGGTGATCTGTCCACCACGTCAGAGAGTGTCGTACAATTGGATTTAAAGATATTAACTGTGAGATCTTTGTATAATCCCTGCACCACTGGTTCAGCATACAAAGCTGAAGAGGTCGCATGTGAAAACGAGCAAAGGGGATCGCGTCCGATGCAGCAGTCATAAGACCTATAATTTCCATGCATAAGGCTACCGAAGGGAATGATTGAGATTGAAGGTTTCGACAAGCTGAAAGCAATTTCAGACGTCTCTTGTCCGTCAGAGACAAAGTCATGGACACTGAATCTATTTGGAAACCTAAAAAGGTTACCCTTGTCTGAGGAATCAATTAACTCTTTGGTAAATTGATCCTCCAACCATGTTCTTGAAGAAATGACACAATTCGATTCGTATGAAATTCTGCTAAATGTGAAGACTGAGCAAGTACCAAGATATCGTCCAAATAAGGAAATACCACAATACCCTGTTCTCTGATTACAGATAGCAGGGCACCGAGAACCTTTGAAAAAATCCTTGGAGCTGTTGCTAGGCCGAACGGCAGAGCCACAAATTGGTAATGCTTGTCTAGAAAAGAGAATCTCAGAAACTGATAGTGATCTGGATGAATCGGAATATGCAGATATGCATCTTGTAAATCTATTGTGGACATATAATGCCCTTGCTGAACAAAAGGCAGAATAGTCCTTATAGTTACCATTTTGAATGTTGGTATCCTTACATAACGATTCAATATTTTTAAATCCAGAACTGGTCTGAAGGAATTCTCCTTCTTTGGTACAATGAATAGATTGGAGTAAAACCCCAGACCCTGTTCCAGAACTGGAACTGGCACAATTACTCCAGCCAACTCTAGATCTGAAACACATTTCAGAAATGCTTGAGCCTTCACTGGATTTATTGGAATGCGAGAAAGAAAAAAATCTTCTTGCAGAAGGCCTTACCTTGAAACCTATTCTGTACCCTTGTGAAACAATGTTCTGGATCCAAAGACTGTGAATCGAATTGATCCAAATTTCTTTGAAAAATCGTAGTCTGCCCCCTACCAGCTGTGCTGGAATGAGGGCTGCACCTTCATGTGGACTTGGGAGCTGGCTTTTGCTTTCTAAAAGGCTTGGATTTATTCCAGACTGGAGATGGTTTCCAAACAGAAACTGTTCCTTTAGGGGAAGGATCAGGCTTCTGTTTCTTATTCTGACAAAATGAACGAAAACGATTAGCAGCCCTATATTTACCTTTAGATTTTTTATCCTGAGGTAAAAAAGTTCCTTTCCCCCCAGTAACAGTTGAAATAATAGAATCCAACTGGGAACCAAACAATTTATTACCTTGGAAAGAAAGGGAAAGCAAAGTTGACTTAGAAGACATATCTGCATTCCAAGTTTTAAGCCATAAAGCTCTTCTAGCTAAAATAGCTAGACATATACCTGACATCAACTCTAATGATATCAAAGATGGCATCACAAATAAAGTTATTAGCATGTTGAAGAAGTTTAACAATGCTATGAGTATTATGATCTGACACTTGTTGTGCCAAAGCCTCCAACCAAAAAGTGGAAGCTGCCGCAACATCAGCCAAAGAAATAGCAGGCCTAAGAAGATTACCTGAACATAAATAAGCTTTCCTTAGAAAGGAATCAATTTTCCTATCTAAAGGATCCTTAAAGGAAGTACTATCTGCCGTAGGAATGGTAGTACGTTTAGCGAGAGTAGAGATAGCCCCATCAACTTTAGGGATTTTGTCCCAAAACTCTAATCTGTCAGATGGCACAGGATACAATTTCTTAAACCTTTTAGAAGGAGTAAATGAATTACCCAGATTATTCCATTCCCTAGAAATTACTTCAGAAATAGCATCAGGGACAGGAAAAACTTCCGGAATAACTGTAGGAGGTTTAAAAAACGAATTTAAACGCTTAGTAGATTTAGTATCAAGAGGACTAGATTCCTCCATCTCTAATGCGATTAAAACTTCTTTAAGTAAAGAACGAATAAATTCCATTTTAAATAAATATGAAGATTTATCAGTGTCAATATCTGAGACAGAATCCTCTGAACCAGAAAAATCATCATCAGAAACAGACAAATCAGAATGATGATGTTCATTTAAAAATTCATCTGAAAAATGTGAAGTTTTAAAAGACCTTTTACGTTTACTGGAAGGAGGAATAACAGACATAGCCTTCCTAATAGATTTAGAAACAAAATCTCTTATATTAACAGGAACATCCTGAGTATTAGATGTTGATGGAACAGCAACAGGTAATGGTATATTACTAATGGAAATACTATCTGCATTAGGAAGCTTATCATGACATTCATCACAAACTACAGCCGGAGGGACAGATACCACAAGTTTACAGCAGATACACTTAACTTTGGTGGAACCAGCATCAGGCAGCGTTTTTCCAGAAGAAGCTTCTGATCCAGGGTCAATCTGAGACATCTTGCAATATGTAAGAGAAAAAACAACATATAAAGCAAAATCTATCAAATTCCTTAAAAGGCAGTTTCAGGAATGGGAAAAAATGCCAATGAACAAGCCTCTAGCAACCAGAAGCAAATGAAAAAACAGAATTTATGTTTACCTGATAAATTACTTTCTCCAACGGTGTGTCCGGTCCACGGCGTCATCCTTACTTGTGGGATATTCTCTTCCCCAACAGGAAATGGCAAAGAGCCCAGCAAAGCTGGTCACATGATCCCTCTTAGGCTCCGCCTTCCCCAGTCATTCGACCGACGTAAAGGAGGAATATTTGCATAGGAGAAATCATATGATACCGTGGTGACTGTAGTTAAAGAAAATAAATCATCAGACCTGATTAAAAAACCAGGGCGGGCCGTGGGCCGGACACACCGTTGGAGAAAGTAATTTATCAGGTAAACATAAATTCTGTTTTCTCCAACATAGGTGTGTCCGGTCCACGGCGTCATCCTTACTTGTGGGAACCAATACCAAAGCTTTAGGACACGGATGATGGGAGGGAGCAAATCAGGTCACCTAGATGGAAGGCACCACGGTTTGCAAAACCTTTCTCCCAAAAATAGCCTCAGAAGAAGCAAAAGTATCAAATTTGTAAAATTTGGTAAAAGTGTGCAGTGAAGACCAAGTCGCTGCCTTACATATCTGATCAACAGAAGCCTCGTTCTTAAAGGCCCATGTGGAAGCCACGGCCCTAGTGGAATGAGCTGTGATTCTTTCAGGAGGCTGCCGTCCGGCAGTCTCATAAGCCAATCTGATGATGCTTTTAAGCCAAAAAGATAGAGAGGTAGAAGTTGCTTTTTGACCTCTCCTTTTACCAGAATAAACAACAAACAAGGAAGATGTTTGTCTGAAATCCTTTGTAGCATCTAAATAGAATTTTAGAGCACGGACAACGTCCAAATTGTGTAACAAACGTTCCTTCTATGAAACTGGATTCGGACACAAAGAAGGTACAACTATCTCCTGGTTAATATTTTTGTTGGAAACAACCTTCGGAAGAAAACCAGGCTCAGTACGTAAAACCACCTTATCTGCATGGACCAGATAGGGCGGAGAACACTGCAGAGCAGATAACTCAGAAACTCTTCTAGCGGAAGAAATTGCAACCTAAAACAAAACTTTCCAAGATAATAACTTAATATCTACGGAATGTAAGGGTTCAAACGGAACCCCTTGAAGAACTGAAAGAACTAGATTAAGACTCCAGGGAGGAGTCAAAGGTCTGTAAACAGGCTTGATACTAACCAGAGCCTGAATAAACGCTGAAACGTCTGGCACAGCTGCCAGCCTTTTGTGAAGTAAAACAGATAAAGCAGAGATCTGTCCCTTCAGAGAACTCGCAGAAAATCCTTTCTACAAACCTTCTTGTAGAAAGGAAAGAATCTTAGGAATTTTTATCTTGTTCCATGGGAATCCTTTAGATTCACACCAACAGATATATTTTTTCCATATATTATGGTAAATTTTTCTAGTTACAGGCTTTCTAGCCTGAATAAGAGTATCTATTACAGAATCTGAAAACCCACGCTTTGATAAAATCAAGCGTTCAAACTCCAAGCAGTCAGTTGGAGGAAAACCAGATTCGGATGTTCGAATGGACCCTGAATAAGAAGGTCCTGTCTCAAAGGTAGCTTCCATGGTGGAGCCGATGACACATTCACCAGGTCTGCATACCAAGTCCTGCGTGGCCACACAGGAACTATCAAGGTCACCGAAGCCCTCTCCAGATTGATCCTGGCTACCAGCCTGGGAATGAGAGGAAACGGTGGGAATACATAAGCTAGGTTGAAGATCCAAGGTGCTACTATTGTATCCAATAGAGTCGCCTTGGGATCCCTGGATTTGGACCCGTAACAAGGGACCATGAAGTTCTGACGAGAGGCCATCAGAACCATGTCTGGAATGCCCCATAATTGAGTTATTTGGGCAAAGATTTCCAGATGGAGTTCCCACTCCCCCGGATGCTCCTCCATCGCCAGGGAACTCCTTGTTACCCCCTGATGGTTGATATATGTAACAGTCGTCATGATGTCTGATTGAAACCTTATGAATTTGGCCTTTGCTAGTCGAGGCCAAGCCTTGAGAGCATTGCATATCGCTCTCAGTTCCATTATGTTTATCAGGAGAAGAGAGTCTTCCCGAAACCATAGACCCTGAGTTTTCAGGGGTTCCCAGACCGCGCCCCAGCCCACCAGACTGGCGTCGGTCGTGACAATGACCTATTCTGGTCTGCGGAAGCTCATTCCCTGTGACAGGTTGTCCAGGGTCAGCCACCAACGGAGTGAATCTCTGGTTATTTGATCTACTTGTATCGTCGGAGACAAGTCTGTATAATCCCCATTCCACTGTCTGAGCATGCACAGGTGCAATGGTCTTAGATGAATTCGTGCAAAAGGAACTATGTCCATTGCCGCAACCATCAAACCTATTACTTCCACGGACTGCGCTATGGAAGGAAGAAGAACAGAATGAAGTACCTGACAAGAGCTTAGAAGTTTTGATTTTCTGGCCTCTGTCAGAAAAACCTTAATTTCTAAGGCAACTATTATTGTTCCCAAGAAGGGAACTCTTGTTGACGGGGACAGAGAACTTTTTTCTATGTTCACTTTCCACCTGTGAGATCTGAGAAAGGCTAGGACAATGTCCGTATGAGCCCTTGCTTTTGACAGAGACGACACTTGGATCAGGATGTCGTCCAAGTAAGGTACTACTGCAATGCCCCTTGGTCTTAGCACTGCTAGAAGGGACCCTAGTACCCTTGTGAAAATCCTTGGAGCAGTGGCTAATCCGAATGGAAGTGCCACAGGTAATGCTTGTCCGGAAAGGCGAACCTTAGGAACCGAAAATGTTCCTTGTGGATAGGAATACGTAGGTACGCATCCTTTAAGTCCACCGTGGTCATGAATTGACCTTCCTGGATGGTAGGAAGGATCGTTCGAATGGTTTCCATTTTGAATGATGAAACCCTTAGAAACTTGTTTAGAATCTTGAGATCTAAAATAGGTCTGAATGTTCCCTCTTTTTTGGGAATTATGAACAGGTTGGAGTAAAAACCCATCCCTTGTTCTCCTAATGGAACAGGATGAATCACTCCCATGCTTAACAGGTCTTCTACACAGTGTAAGAATGCCTGTTCGAAGATAATTGAGACCCGTGGAACCTTCCCCTTGGGGGTAGTTCCCTGAATTCCAGGAGATAACCTTGAGAAACTATTTCTAGCGCCCAAGGATCCTGAACATCTCTTGCCCCAGCCTGAGCAAAGAGAGAAAGTCTGCCCCCCACCAGATCCTTCCCAGATCGGGGGCCAACACTTCATGCTGTTTTGGTAGCAGTGGCAGGTGACTTGGCCTGCTTACCCTAGTTCCAGCCTTGTATCGGCCTCCAGGCTGGCTTGGTTTGAGAAGTATTACCCTCTTGCTTAGAGGGTGTAGAATTTTAGACTGGTCCGTTTCTGCGAAAGGGACGAAAATTTGGCTTCTTTTTAGCCTTAAAAGACCTATCCAGAGGAAGGGCGTGGCCCTTTCCCCCAGTGATGTCTGAAATAATCTCTTTCAAGTCAGGGCCAAACAGTGTTTTACCCTTGAAAGGGATGTTAAGCAAAAGCGCTCTGCGCGCCACGATAGCAAACCCTGAATTATTCGCCGCTAATCTAGCTAATTGCAAAGCGGCATCTAAAATAAAAAAGAGTTAGCCAATTTAAGAGCTTGAACTCTGTCCAAAACCTCCTCGTACGAAGATTCTTTATTGAGCGACTTTTCTAGTTCTTCGAACCAGAAACACGCAGCTGTAGTGACAGGAACAATGCATGAAATTGGTTGTAGAAGGTAACCTTGCTGAACAAACATCTTTTTAAGCAAACCCTCTAACCTTCAATCCATAGGATCTTGAAAGCACAACTATCTTCTATAGGAATAGAAGTGCGTTTGTTTAGAGTAGAAACCGCCCCCTCGACCTTGGGGACTGTATGCTATAAGTCCTTTCTGGGGTCGACTATAGGAACTAATTTCTTAAATATAGGGGGAGGACAAAAGGTATGCCGGGACTTTCCCACTCCTTATTTACTATGTCCGCCACCCGCTTGGGTATAGGAAAAACATCGGGGGGCACCGGAACCTCTAGGAACTTGTCCATCTTACCTAATTTCTCTGGAATGACCAAATTGTCACAATCATCCAGAGTAGATAATACCTCCTTAAGTAGTGCGTGGAGATGTTGAAATTTAAATTTAAAAGTTACAATATCAGGTTCTGCTTGTTGAGAAATTTTCCCTGAATCTGAAATTTCTCCCTCAGACAAAACCTCCCTCCTGGCCCCTTCAGATAGGTGTGAGGGTATGTCAGAACAGATATCATCAGCGTCCTCTTGCTCTTCAGTGTTTAAAACAGAGCAATCACGCTTTCTCTGATAAGTAGGCATTTTGGAAAAAATGCATGCAATAGAATTATCCATTACAGCCATTAATTGTTGTATGGTAATAAGTATTGGCGCACTAGATGTACTAGGGGCCTCTTGTGTGGGCAAAACTGGTGTAGACACAGAAGGGGATGATGCAGTACCATGCTTACTCCCCTCATTAGAGGAATCATCTTGGGCAATATCATATCTATGGCATTATTATCCCTACTTTGTTTGGACATTATGACACAAATATATCACATATTTAAATGGAGAGACACATTGGCTTTCATACATATAGAACATCGTTATCTGATGGTTCAGACATGTTAAACAGGATTAAACTTGTCAACAAAGCACAAAAAACGTTTTACAATAAAACCGTTACTGTCCCTTTAAATTTCAAACTGAACACACTTTATTACTGAATATGTGAAAAAGTATGAAGGAATTGTTCAAATTTCACCAAAATTTCACCACAGTAACTTAAAGCCTTAAAAGTATTGCACACCAAATTTGAAAGCTTTAACCCTTAAAATAACGGAACCGGAGCCGTTTTTACATTTAACCCCTATACAGTCCCAGGTATCTGCTTTGCTGAGACCCAACCAAGCCCAGAGGGGAATACGATACCAAATGATGCCTTCTATAAGCTTTTTCAGTGGTTCTTAGCTCCTCACACATGCATCTGCATGCCATGCTTTCCAAAAACAACTGCGCATTAGAGGCGCGAAAATGAGGCTCTGTCTATGACTAGAAAAGGCCCCCAGTGAAAAAGGTGTCCAATACAGTGCCTGCCGTTTTTATTAAAACAATCCCTAAGATTTAACAACTATTAAAAGTAATAATCTGCCAAATATACTTAGTAAAGTAATCGTTTTAGCCCAGAAAAATGTCTACCAGTTTTTTAAGCCCTAATGAAGCCCTTTATTCTTTTACTTAAACTAAGAAAATGGCTTACCGGTTCCCATAGGGAAAATGACAGCTTCCAGCATTACCGAGTCTTGTTAGAAATGTGTCATACCTCAAGCAGCAAAAGTCTGCTCACTGTTTCCCCCAACTGAAGTTAATTCCTCTCAACAGTCCTGTGTGGAAACAGCCATCGATTTTAGTAACGGTTGCTAAAATCATTTTCCTCTTACAAACAGAAATCTTCATCTCTTTCCTGTTTCAGAGTAAATAGTACATACCAGCACTATTTTAAAATAAAACTCTTGATTGAAGAATAAAAACTACATTTAAACACCAAAAAACTCTAAGCCATCTCCGTGGAGATGTTGCCTGTACAACGGCAAAGAGAATGACTGGGGAAGGCGGAGCCTAAGAGGGATCATGTGACCAGCTTTGCTGGGCTCTTTGCCATTTCCTGTTGGGGAAGAGAATATCCCACAAGTAAGGATGACGCCGTGGACCGGACACACCTATGTTGGAGAAATGAGACTTAAATAATGTGAGAAAAAAGGTGGAGATAAAAATGACGCCCACATTTTTTAGCGCCAAAAAAGCCGCCCACATTATTGGCGCCCAAATGCTTTTGGCGCCAAGAATGACGCCACATCCGGTGACGCCGACATTTTTGGCGCAAAAACGTCAAAAAAAATTACGCCGGAAATGACAAAGAAATTTTTTGCGCCAAAATAGTCCGCGCCAAGAATGACGCAATAAAATGAAGCATTTTCAGCCCCCGCGAGCCTAACAGCCCACAGGGAAAAAAGTCCATTTTTAAGGTAAGAAAAAATGTTTTAATTCCTATGCATTATCCCAAATAATGATACTGACTGTCTGAAATAAGGAATATTGATCATCCTGAATCAAGGCAAATAAATGTTTAAACACATATATTTAGAACTTTATATAAAAGTGCCCAACCATAGCTTAGAGTGTCACAAAAAATAAGGCTTACTTACCCCAGGACACTCATCTACATGTAGTAGAAAGCCAAACCAGTACTGAAACGAGAATCAGCAGAGGTAATGGTATATAAGAGTATATCATCGATCTGAAAAGGGAGGTAAGAGATGAATCTCTACGACCGATAACAGAGAACCTATGAAATAGATCCCGCAGAAGGAGACCATTGAATTCAAATAGGCAATACTCTCTTCACATCCCTCTGACATTCACTGCACACTGAGAGGAAAACCGGGCTCCAGCCTGCTGCAAAGCGCATATCAACGTAGAATCTAGCACAAACTTACTTCACCACCTCCATGGGAGGCAAAGTTTGTAAAACTGATTTGTGGGTGTGGTGAGGGGTGTATTTATAGGCATTTTGAGGTTTGGGAAACTTTGCCCCTCCTGGTAGGAATGTATATCCCATACGTCACTAGCTCATGGACTCTTGCTAATTACATGAAAGAAAGACAATTTTGAGACCCTAACAATTTGTTGGACTGATGCATCATTCTGGAAAAACCAAGTAGTAGACATAAAACCAAGACAAATGAGCTGAATATGTAAAGTCCCACCTTGCAAACAAAAAAGGTGAATTCAGCCATGAAACTCCTTAGAATATTGTGGATTAGGAAGGAACTACTAATTTCTGGTCAATATTCTCTGGATAAAAACACCTTGTCTTAGTGAAAAAAACAAATACAGAGGATCACTAGAAAAAAAGAGGCAACTCAAAGACCCTCCTAGCCAAATAAATGGCTTATAGAAAATATTATCTTCCAGGAAAACCATAGTAGGTACAATGTATACATAAATTCCAAAGAAAGATTGTAAAATCCCTAGAACCTGAACAAATGTCTTTGCATTCTCCTGGTTGCCAGGTGATTAATTCCCAACAGTAAGGAATTTTGTGGACACTCACCACCATAGAAAGAAAATAATACCAATTGTTTTTATTAATTTGGGGCGCACAGATGCGCTTCTCCAAAGGGGCGCTGAAATTAATGCATAGGAGAATAAAAGGAAGAACTCTTATTGCGCATGATAAATCTTGCTCTTAGTGGTCCTTTAAAGGGAAATTCTAAATTTAAAAATAAAAACATTAATTATGCTTACCTGATAATTTCATTTCCATCGTTAAGAGGAGAGTCAACGGCTTCATTCATTAATTGTAAGAATAGAGAAACTGGCCAACCGGAAGAAGCAAAGGCAACCCCAGCCAAAGGCTTAAATACCTCCCCCACTCCCCTCATTCCCCAGTCATTCTGCCAAGGGAACAAGGAACAGTAGGAGAAATATCAGGGTATAAATGGTGCCAGAAGGAAAACAAAAGAAATTTAGGTCCGTCCAACTTTGTGAAAGTGTGCAAGGAGGACCAGGTAGCAGCTGCCTTACAAATCTGCTCCATAGAGGCCTCATTCTTAAAGGCCCAAGAAGAAGCCACAGCTCTAGTTGAGTGAGCCGTAATCCTCTGAGGAGGCTAATGTCCCGCTGTCCTGTCTCATAGGCCAAACGAATCAAGCTCCTCAGCCAAAAGGATAAAGAAGTGGAAGAAGCCTTCTGCCCCTTACGATTCCCCGAATAGAGAACAAACAAAGCAGAGGTTTGTCTGAAAGATAGAATTTCAAGGCTCAAACAACATCCAAGTTATGAAGTAACCATTCCTTTGAAGAAGGATTAGGACACAAGGAAGGAACCTCAATATCCAGAATAATGTTTCAATCAGACACCTCCTTAGGGAGAAATCCCAGTGCAGTGAGAAGAATGGCCTTATCTGTATGGAAAACCAGGTAAGGAGGCTCACATTGCAAGGCTGCTAATTCAGACACCCTGCGAGCAGAGGCAATGGCCAGACAGAGTCTTGATGTCATGAGAATGCATAGGCTCGAATGGAGCCCCCTGCAAAACCTTCAGAACCAGATTCAGACTACAAGGAGGAGCAGGATCAATCACCCTCTCAGAAAATCTTCTTCTGGCTAAGACTAGGCTTCAATCTCCACGCAGTCAGCCTCAGAGAATCTAGATTCTGATGCACAAAGGGACCCTGTACCAGCAGATCCCTGCGACAGGGCAACCTCCATGGCGGAGAGGATGACATCCCCACTAGATCCACAAACCACATCCTCCGTGGCCATGACTTGCTCCTGTTTGATGCGTGCCACTACATGAGATAGAAGTGGTAACGGAGGAAATATGTAAACAAGGGTGAAACCGCAAGGCACTGCTATGGCATCTATCAGCACTGCTGAAGGGAAGAGCTACAAACTGGAAGTGCCGATCCATAAAGGCGAGCTTAAGAACCTGAAGTGATCCTTGTGTATTGGCACATGAAGGTAAGTGTCCTTCAAGTCTATTGTAGTCATAAACTGACCCTTTTGAACTAGAGGCAGAATAGACCTTATCGTCTCCATTTTGAACGATGGAACCAATAGAAACTTGTTTAAACACTTGAGGTCCAGAATCGGGCAAACGTGCCCTCCTTCTTTGAGACCACGAAAAGGTTTGAATAGTACCCTAGACCCCTTTCTGCTAGAGGTACCGGTACAATTACTCCTAGAGAGGAGAGATCTCTCACGCACTCTAGGACAGCATCTCATTTTTCTGGCTTTGTCGCTAGATTTGACAAGAGGAATCTGCCCCAGGGGGGTGAGTTTTGAAATCTATCCTGTACCCCTGGGCAACAACTTCCAGAACGTCTCTAATCCAAACCTCTGCGAATAGAGATAGTCTGCCCCCTACGAGATCCAACAACGGATGGGGGGCTGCCCCTTCATGCCAATTTTGTCTCTGCGGGCATCTTGCTCTGCTTGGTTTTATTCCAAGACTGAGCAGGCTTCCAAGAACCCTTGTACTGCTCGGGTTTCGCGGCAGGTTGCCGTCGTTGGGACTTGTCCAAACGAAAGGGAGGAAAATTAGGACCCTTAGGTTTATTCTTCTTATCCTGCAGTAGAAAGGCAACCTTGCCCCCTATGACCGTGGATATGATAGAGTCCAGGCCTGGACTAAATAGAATCTTTCCCTGAAACGGAAGAGAAAGCGATCTAGATTTGGACGTCATGTCAGCAGACCATGACTTCAACCACAAGGCCCTCCGGGCCAAAACAGAAAAGCCTGATGTCTTGGCATTCAAGCGACTAATCTGCATATTAGCATCACAAATAAATGAATAAGCAATCCTCAGGGACCTAATTCTGTCCTGTATCTCCTCGATGAAAGTCTCCACCATTTCTTACAGAGAGTCACACCAATAGGTAGCGGGTCAGCCACCGCAGCAACCGCGGCTGCAGGTTGAAAAACAAACCCTGTGTGTTGAAACATCTTTCATAACAGGGTCTCTAGTTTCTTATCCATGGGTTCCTTAAACGACGAACTATCCTCGAGCGGGATAGCGGTACGCTTAGCGAGTGTGCAGATAGCTCCGTCTACCTTAGGGACAGATGCCCACAACTCCAGCTGAGAGTCTGGAACTGGGAACAACTTTTTAAACAAAGAAGAAGGGGAAATTGATGATCCAAGTCTCTCCCATTCATTCTTAATAATATTCGCCATCTTAACGGAAACCGGTAAAGTCTGGGGCACAACCCTGTCCTCATAAACCTTATCGAGCTTAGGAATAGAAGGTTCTTCTGGTACCTTGGGTTCCCGAACCTCTAGAGCAGCCAACACTTCTTTCAATAAAAAGTGTAAATTCTCCATCCTAAACCTAAAGTCTGGTTCCTCCGCAGCCGGAGGTTTAGAGGCTGCTGATTCCGACCCAGAGAGAGAGTCCTCCGAAGTATCGGAATCCTCTGCATCAGCGGACAATCTAGACTCAGATACATCCAACGGAGTAGATGACCCCTGGGAAGGATAGCAATGTTTAACCTTTCGCTTGCAATTAGCCTGGCGAGGTAAAGCATTAAAGACTGCAGATACCACCGTTTGCAACTGTTAAGCAAAATCCGGCGGCAACATGGCCCCTCCCGCAGGAGGATTAGAAGTGCACTGGGGAGCTGCATGTGTAATCAGAGATGAATGTAGGGAACGCACCTCGCGGGACTGAGAGCCCTCAGAGTTTGACGGCTCAGTGGTACTAAACATCTTATTTCTTTTAGATAGCACTACTTTATCGAGGCATGTGGAACATTGTTGAGCAGGTGGGTATACCACAGCCTCCTCACAATAAACACAGGCATTGGATTTGGGTAAAGAGGGAGTACCCTCTACCATATCAGAGTCCTCCATAGCTTGGGCCTTTAATATGGACTTTAACAATAATTAAAAGGCACCTTTATACTCCCAATGGCCTGGGCACTCACCACCTCCTATGGCCCAGGCCCACAGAGAAACTCGCTTTCGTCTCCTGCAGCCAACAGTCAGGAAAGGAAGAGGAAGAAGCCACACCTGGTCACATGGAGTACCGTGCAGGACCGCCCCTGTAGTCAGGAAAAAGCGTGCCAAGTAAACAGGCTGTGCAGTAATTCAGGGAGGAAAAAGCATGACTGTTCCACATTGCCCAAGCCACATCTCATGTTGCAGCAATAACACAAAGTAATCATGTATACATCCCCCCTGTTCAATAATCACCTTCCAGAGATATTAATTCTTGATTCTATACAGATAAAAGGAGCCACACTGTGACCCTGTCTTCTTGAGTCGTCATTACATATATAGAAAATGAAACAATCTTACCAGAATCAACGCTGTGGAACAGGAACACGGCCTCTCAAGTTTGACAGTGTGTAGCCTCACTCCTGACATGGGCTTGAGTGAAGAAAGCAGGCAGCGAAACTCGTCAACTCTGATTGCTTAAAAAGGAAATTTATGCTTACCTGATAAATTTGTTTCATTTTGGATACGATGAGTCAACGGATTTCATCCTTACTTGTGGGATATCGCCTCCTGGTCAGCAGGAGGAGGCAAAGAGCACCACAGCAGAGCTGTATATATAGCAAATCCCTTCCCTCCCACTACAGTCATTCGACCGAAGTTAGGAAGAGAAAGGAAAAGCCAAGGTGCAGAGGTGACTGAAGTTTAACAAAAATAAGACCTGTCTCCTAAAACAGGGTGGGTCGTGGACTCATCGTATCTAAAAAGAAACAAATTTATCAGGTAAGCATAAATTTCCTTTTCTTTTTAAAGATACAATGAGTCTATGGATTTCATCCTTACTTGTGGGGTACAATACAAAAGCTATAGTACACGGATGAAAACTGAGGGACAAGAAAGGGAACCTAAATGGAAGGCACCACTGCTTGAAGAACTTTCCGCCCAAAAACAGCCTCAGATGAGGCAAAGGTATCAAATTTGGAAAATTTGGAAAAAGTGTGAATAGACGACCAAGTTGCAGCCTTGCAAATCTGTTCAACAGAAGCATCATTTTTGAATGCCCATGAAGAAGCCACAGCCCTAGTGGAATGAGCCGTAATTCGTTCAGGAGGCTGCTGTCCAGCAGTCTCATATGCAAAGCGGATGATACTCTTCAGCCAAAAATAAAGAGAGGTAGCCGTAGCTTTCTGACCCCGTGTCCCTGAAAAAACAACAAATAATGAAGACAATTGGCGAAAATCCTTAGTCGCCTGTAAGTAGAACTTCAAAGCACGGACCACATCCAAATTATGTAACTGACGCTCCTTCTTAGAAGAAGGATTAGGACACAAGGAAGGAACAACAATTTCCTGATTAATATTCTTATTTGAAACAACCTTAGGAAGAAAACCAGTTTTGGTTCGCAACACCACCTTATCCGAATGGAAAATAAGATGAGGAGAATCACATTGTAATGCCGAAAGCTCAGATACTCTTCGAGCAGAAGAAATAGCAACCAAAAATAAAACTTTCCAAGATAATAACTTAATATCTATGGAATGCATAGGTTCAAACGGAACCCCTTCAAGAACTTTAAGAACTAAATTCAAACTCCAAGGAGGAGCAATTGGTCTAAACACAGGCCTGATTGTAGTCAGAGCCTGACAAAAATATTGGACATCTGGAACATCAGTCAGACGATTGTGTAACAAAATAAACAAAGCAGAAATCTGTCCTTTTAAGGAACTTGCTGACAACCCTTTCTCCAATCCTTCTTGGAGAAAAGACAAAATCCTGGGAATCCTAACCCTACTCCATGAGTAGCCCTTGGATTCGCACCAATAAAGATATTTACGCCATATCTTATGGTAAATCTTCCTAGTAACAGGCTTATGTGCCTGAATCAAGGTATCAATGACCGAATCAGAAAACCCTCGCTGAGATAAAATTAAGCGTTCAATCTCCAAGCAGTCAGCTGCAGAGAAACTAGATACGGATGATGGAAGGGTCCCTGAATGAGAAGATCTTTCCTCAATGGGAGCTTCCACGGTGGCTGAGATGACATTTCTACCAGATCGGCATACGAAATCCTGCGAGGGCATGCAGTGGTGATGAGGATCACCGATGCCCTTTCTTGTTTGACTGGAGCAATCACCCGGGGAAGGAGAGCAAATGGAGGGAATACATAAGCTAGGCGGAAAGACCAAGGCACTGCCAAAGCATCTATCAGCTCGACATGGGGATCCCTGGACCTGGACCCGTATCTCTGAAGCTTGGCATTCTGACAAGATGCCATGAGATCCAACTCCGGCCTGCCCCATCTGAGAATCAGGTTTGAAAATACCTCCGGATGGAGTTCCCATTCTCCCGGATGAAATGTCTGTCTGCTCAGAAAATCCGTCTTCCAGTTTTCCACCCCTGGGATGTGGATTGCTGATAGATGGCAAGAGTGAGACTCCGCCCACTGTATTATCTTGGCTACTTCTGTCATTGCTAAGGAACTCTTTGTTCCTCCCTGATGATTGATGTAAGCCACAGTCGTTATGTTGTCCGACTGAAATCTGATGAATCGGGCCGAAGCTAACTGAGGCCAAGCCTGAAGCGCATTGAATATCGCTCTCAACTCTAGAATATTGATGGGAAGGAGAGAATCTGCCTGAGTCCATACACCCTGAGCCCGTAGGGAGTTCCAGACTGCTCCCCATCCTAACAGGCTGGCATCCGTTGTCACTATCACCCATGAGGGTTTGCGGAAGCAAGTCCCCTGGGATAGATGATCCAGCGACAACCACCATAGAAGAGAGTCCCTTGTCTCCTGATCTAGATTTAGTCGAGGAGATAAATCTGTATTATCTCCATTCCACTGCCTGAGCATGCTCAGTTGCAGAGGCCTGAGATGGAATTGAGCCAACAGAATGATGTCCATTGCCACAACCATCAATCCAATTACCTCCATGCACTGAGCCACTGAGGGCTGAAGATTGGACTGAAGGGCTCGACATGTATCCATGATCTTTAACCGTCTGACCTCTGTCAGAAAACTTTTCATGGAAAGAGAGTCGATTAGAGTTCCCAAGAAGGGCACCCTTGTCTGCGGAATTAGAGAACTCTTTCCCAGAATTACCTTCCACCCATGAGTCCTCAGGAATGATAGGACAATGTCGGTATGAGACTTTGCTAGCTGATAAGATGACGCTTGGATCAGAATATCGATTAGAAACAGCACCACCGCAATGCCCCGCGGTCTTAGAACCGCCAGCAGGGACCCCAGAACCTTTGTGAAATTCTGGGTGCTGTGGCCAGACCGAAAGGAAGAGCCACAAACTGAAAATGTTCATCCAGAAAGGCAAACCTCAGGAACTTGTGATGATCTCTGTGGATAGGAACATGAAGATATGCATCCTTTAGATCCACGGAAGTCATAAATTGACCCCCCCTGGATCAATGGAAGAATGGTACGAATAGTTTCCATCTTGAAAGATGGGACTCCTGTATTGGAACGGGACATATTACTCCCATGGAAAAGAGGTCTCCTACACAACGTAAGAACG
This sequence comes from Bombina bombina, assembly GCF_027579735.1. Taxonomy (NCBI): domain Eukaryota; kingdom Metazoa; phylum Chordata; class Amphibia; order Anura; family Bombinatoridae; genus Bombina; species Bombina bombina. The sequence continues at coordinate 798,006,477 of NC_069499.1, read as the reverse complement.
CCTCTCTTTTTATCTGGTCTGCAGATAATCGAGAAAGAAGAAACCTTCCTCTGGGGGAAGAATTTCTGAACTCCAACTGATATCCCTGAGACACAATTTCCAGTGTCCAGGGGTCCTGAACATCTCTTATCCAAGCCTGGACGAAGACAGAGAGTCTGCCCCCTACTAGATCCGATCCCGGATCGGGGGCCGACCCTTCATGCTGACTTGAAAACAGCAGCAGGCTTCTTGGATTGTTTACCCTTGTTCCAAGACTGATTGGGTCTCCAAGTGGACTTGGGTTGTGAAAAGTTCCCTTCCTGTTTAGAGGAAGAGGGAACTCCCTTGAAATTTCGAAAGGAACAAAAATTACTCTGTCGACCTCTATGTTTGGATTTTTTATCCTGCGGGAGATGACCCTTACCTCCCGTGATGTCAGAAATAATTTCCTTCAAGTCAGGCCCAAACAGGGTCTTCCCCTTGTAAGGAATAGCCAAAAGCTTAGACTTGGATGACACATCCGCAGACCAAGACTTTAACCATAAAGCCCTGCGTGCTAAGATGGCAAAGCCCGAACTCTTAGTCGCCAATTTAGTAATCTGCAGCGAAGCATCCGTAATAAACAAATTAGCTAACTTAAGAGCTTTAATCCGATCCTTTATCTCTTCCAAAGGAGTCTCAGTCTTAAGAGTCTCTTCCAGAGCATCAAACCAATAAGCGGCCGCACTGGTGACTGTGACAATGCAAGCCGCAGGTTGCAATAGGAATCCCTGATGAACGTAAATTTTCTTAAGGAGACCCTCCAATTTCTTAACCATAGGGTCCTTAAACACATAACTATGCTCAATAGGAATAGTAGTACGCTTGGCCATAGTAGAAACAGCACCCTCAACTTTAGGGACCGTCTGCCAAGAATCTCTAATAGCATCGGCTATAGGGTACATTTTTTAAAAAACTGGAGGAGGAGAGAAGGGAATACCTGGTCTCTCCCATTCTTTTGCAATAATCTCTGAAGTCCTCTTTGGGACTGGAAAGACATCCGAATAAGATGGAACTTCCAAGTATCTGTCCAACTTACTCAATTTCTCTGGAGGGACCACTATTGAGTCACATCCAGAGTAACCAACAGCTCCCTCAGTAATAAACGGAGGTGCTCAAGCTTAAACCTCAAACAAACTACATCAGAATCAGTCAAAGGTAAAGCACTACCTGATTCAGAAAGTTCACCTTCGGAGAGTACCTCTGTACCCTCCAACTCAGAACCCCGGGAGGGTACTTCCGCAATCGCCATCATAGTATCAGAGGCTGAATTGACTACATAGTTGTCCTGTCTTGAACGCTTGCCATGCGATATGGGAAAATTAGATAACGCATCAGAAAGTGTAGAGGACATCACTGCAGCTATGTCTTTTAACGTAAATGCTGCAGAAACTGGTGAAATACAAGGTCCCGCTTGAGCGGGCGTTAAGGGCTGTGACGCTTGGGGAGAAATCTGCGGCATACTCTGCATCTCATCTGTAGACTCTTGAGAAGCATCCGCCTTAGGCAAAGATTTGTCAAAAAATTTTTTGTCTCTATAATATAAGGCCCTCTCAATGCATGAGGGACAAAAATGAGCAGGAGGTTCCACAGTGGCATCCAGACACAACGAACACATTACAGTCTGGATATCATCTGAATCCATGACAATAGAAATCAAGAAGCACTTTGGTCTTTAAATTATAGGTTTTCAATTTATAGCCAAACAGTATAGAAATATCAGCACAGACTAAAAATCCATCAGAATACTATAATCATGACCAGATACTGTGCCTTTAAAAATAAGAAAGTATCAACAATATGTCAGTTACACTGAGAAAAGTTAACGATATAAGTACCATTAGGATGAAATATAACCTAAGCAGCACCTCGCCTCAACAGCTCTGCTGAGGCGCCTACCTGCCCCCACGGTCCTCCGACCACACTTAGGAACTAATCCGGGATGTAGCCCACAAACGCCCAAGACCGCTTGCTTAACTTTCAACCATGCGGTCGTGGCGTTACTCGCAGTGTGTTCCAGCAGTCGGGACTTCCGGAATGAATAAAATCTGCGCAGCAACGAAGGCAAGAGTGCCAAAGCAAGCCCCGCCCATCGTGGGCATCACATCGGCCGGCCATTGCTGAAAGTAGTCTCAAAAAGACCGGTCCATAAGACAAAAACACCCCAGCGTCAAATCGTATAAGCACACTAAGCAGTGACCTATACAAGCCCTCCGGTATAACATACAGTCCTGTTAACATACATTAGGCCAAATAAATTATTAGCTCCATAACGTAAACAGCACCCTTGTGTCGGTTGACATGGCCCCATGAAAACTCCCACACACTGTTACAGAGAACAGCCCTACCCAGAGAGCCCATGTTCCCCAACAGATCAGAAGTGCACAGTCATTTTCTGAGGTAGCAAATGTCCCAGAAAGTGAAAGACTGCACTTACCTCTGTGCTGAGCGACAGCATGTGAAGTCTCACAGGATCAAGAGGACTTCTCCCTCCTGCAGCTCTGTGGACACAGAAGGGCCTTAGTTAACATCTGCTAAGACCATCAGCATCTGAAGGGCAGCACTAATATGGGAGGCGCAGTGAGGGTTAAGTCCCACCAGTTCCCACTGCTCTAAAGCCACCTGCAGCTCTACTCTAGAGGCTGACAAGGAATACGGCTATACACTCTAGTAAAATAGCACTCACTGGTACCATTTTAAAAAATATAATTTATGCTTACCTGATAAATTCCTTTCTCCTGTAGTGTGATCAGTCCACGGGTCATCATTACTTCTGGGATATTACTCCTCCCCAACAGGAAGTGCAAGAGGATTCACCCAGCAGAGCTGCCATATAGCTCCTCCCCTCTACGTCACCTCCAGTCATTCGACCAAGGACCAACGAGAAAGGAGAAGCCAAAGGGTGTAGTGGTGACTGGAGTATAATTTAAAAAATATTTACGTGCCGTAAAAAAACAGGGCGGGCCGTGGACTGATCACACTACAGGAGAAAGGAATTTATCAGGTAAGCATAAATTATGTTTTCTCCTGTTAAGTGTGATCAGTCCACGGGTCATCATTACTTCTGGGATACCAATACCAAAGCAAAAGTACACGGATGACGGGAGGGACAGGCAGGATCTTTATACAGAAGGAACCACTGCCTGAAGAACCTTTCTCCCAAAAATAGCCTCCGAAGAAGCAAAAGTGTCAAATTTGGAAAATTTGGAAAAAGTATGAAGCGAAGACCAAGTTGCAGCCTTGCAAATCTGTTCAACAGAGGCCTCATTCTTAAAGGCCCAAGTGGAAGCCACAGCTCTAGTGGAATGAGCTGCAATTCTTTCAGGAGGCTGCTGTCCAGCAGTCTAATAAGCTAAACGTATTATGCTACGAAGCCAAAAAGAGAGAGAGGTAGCAGAAGCTTTTTGACCTCTCCTCTGACCAGAGTAAACGACAAACAGGGAAGACGTTTGTCGAAAATCTTTAGTTGCCTGTAAATAAAATTTTAGGGCACGAACTACATCCAGATTGTGCAGAAGTCGTTCCTTCCTTGAAGAAGGATTTGGACACAAGGATGGAACAACAATCTCTTGATTGATATTCCTGTTAGTGACTACCTTAGGTAAGAACCCAGGTTTAGTACGCAGAACTACCTTATCCGAGTGAAAAATCAAATAAGGAGAATCACAATGTAAGGCTGATAACTCAGAGACTCTTCGAGCCGAGGAAATAGCCATTAAAAATAGAACTTTCCAAGATAACAACTTTATATCAATGGAATGAAGGGGTTCAAACGGAACGCCCTGTAAAACGTTAAGAACAAGGTTTAAACTCCATGGCGGAGCAACAGTTTTAAACACAGGCTTAATCCTGGCCAAAGCCTGACAAAAAGCCTGAACGTCTGGAACTTCTGACAGACGTTTGTGCAACAGAATGGACAGAGCTGAGATCTGTCCCTTTAAGGAACTAGCGGATAAACCCTTTTCTAAACCTTCTTGTAGAAAAGACAATATCCTAGGAATCCTAACCTTACTCCAAGAGTAACCTTTGGATTCGCACCAATATAGGTATTTACGCCATATTTTATGGTAAATCTTTCTGGTAACAGGCTTCCTAGCCTGTATTAAGGTATCAATAACTGACTCAGAAAAACCACGTTTTGATAAAATCAAGCGTTCAATTTCCAAGCAGTCAGCTTCAGAGAAGTTAGATTTTGATGTTTGAAAGGACCCTGTATCAGAAGGTCCTGTTTCAGAGGTAGAGACCAAGGTGGACAGGATGACATGTCCACCAGATCTGCATACCAAGTCCTGCGTGGCCATGCAGGCGCTATTAGAATCACTGATGCTCTCTCCTGTTTGATTCTGGCAATAAATCGAGGAAGCATCGGGAAGGGTGGAAACACATAAGCCATCCTGAAGGTCCAAGGTGCTGTCAAGGCATCTATCAGGACCGCTCCCGGATCCCTGGATCTAGACCCGTAACGAGGAAGCTTGGCGTTCTGTCGAGACGCCATGAGATCTATCTCTGGTTTGCCCCAATGTCGAAGTATTTGGGCAAAGACCTCCGGATGAAGTTCCCACTCCCCCGGATGAAAAGTCTGACGACTTAAAAAATCCGCCTCCCAGTTCTCCAGTCCCGGGATGTGGATTGCTGACAGGTGGCAAGAGTGAGACTCTGCCCAGCAAATTATCTTTGATACTTCCATCATCGCTAGGGAGCTTCTTGTCCCTCCCTGATGGTTGATGTAGGCTACAGTCGTGATGTTGTCCGACTGAAACCTGATGAACCCCCGAGTTGTCAACTGGGGCCAAGCCAGAAGGGCATTGAGAACTGCTCTCAATTCCAGAATGTTTATTGGTAGGAGACTCTCCTCCTGATTCCATTGTCCCTGAGCCTTCAGAGAATTCCAGACAGCGCCCCAACCTAGTAGGCTGGCGTCTGTTGTTACAATTGTCCAGTCTGGCCTGCTGAATGGCATCCCCCTGGACAGATGTGGCCGAGAAAGCCACCATAGAAGAGAATTTCTGGTCTCTTGATCCAGATTCAGAGAAGGGGACAAGTCTGAGTAATCCCCATTCCACTGACTTAGCATGCACAATTGCAGCGGTCTGAGGTGTAGGCGTGCAAAGGGTACTATGTCCATTGCCGCTACCATTAAGCCGATTACCTCCATGCATTGAGCCACTGACGGGTGTTGAATGGAATGAAGGACACGGCATGCACTTTGAAGTTTTGTTAACCTGTCTTCTGTCAGGTAAATTTTCATTTCTACAGAATCTATAAGAGTCCCCAGGAAGGGAACTCTTGTGAGTGGAAAGAGAGAACTCTTCTTTTCGTTCACCTTCCATCCATGCGACCTTAGAAATGCCAGTACTAACTCTGTATGAGACTTGGCAGTTTGAAAGCTTGAAGCTTGTATCAGAATGTCGTCTAGGTACGGAGCTACCGAAATTCCTCGCGGTCTTAGTACCGCCAGAAGAGCACCCAGAACCTTTGTGAAGATTCTTGGAGCCGTAGCCAATCCGAATGGAAGAGCTACAAACTGGTAATGCCTGTCTAGAAAGGCAAACCTTAGATACCGGTAATGATCTTTGTGGATCGGTATGTGAAGGTAAGCATCCTTTAAATCCACTGTGGTCATGTACTGACCCTTTTGGATCATGGGTAAAATAGTCCGAATAGTCTCCATTTTGATAGATGGAACTCTTAGGAATTTGTTTAGGATCTTTAAATCCAGGATTGGCCTGAAAGTTCCCTCTTTTTTGGGAACCACAAACAGATTTGAGTAAAACCCTTGTCCCTGTTCCGACCGTGGAACTGGATGGATTACTCCCATTAATAAAAGCTCTTGTACGCAGCGTAGAAAGGCCTCTTTCTTTATTTGGTTTGTTGACAACCTTGACAGATGAAATCTCTCTCTTGGGGGAGAGTATTTGAAGTCCAGAAGGTATCCCTGAGATATTATCTCTAGCGCCCAGGGATCCTGGACATCTCTTGCCCAAGCCTGGGCGAAGAGAGAAAGTCTGCCCCCCACTAGATCCGTTCCCGGATCGGGGGCCCTCAATTCATGCTGTTTTAGGGGCAGCAGCAGGTTTCCTGGCCTGCTTGCCCTTGTTCCAGGACTGGTTAGGTCTCCAGCCTTGTCTGTAGCGAGCAACAGATCCTTCTTGTTTTGGAGCAGAGGAAGTTGATGCTGCTCCTGCTTTGAAATTCCGAAAGGAACGAAAATTAGACTGTCTAGCCTTAGGTTTGGCTCTGTCTTGAGGCAGGGCATGGCCTTTACCTCCTGTAATGTCAGCGATAATTTCTTTCAATCCGGGCCCGAATAAGGTCTGCCCTTTGAAAGGTATATTAAGTAATTTAGACTTAGAAGTAACGTCAGCTGACCAGGATTTTAGCCACAGTGCTCTGCGCGCCTGAATGGCGAATCCGGAATTCTTAGCCGTAAGCTTAGTTAAATGTACTACGGCATCTGAAATAAATGAGTTAGCTAACTTAAGAGCTTTAAGCTTGTGTGTAATCTCATCTAATGGAGCTGATTCAAGTGTCTCTTCCAGAGACTCAAACCAAAAAGCTGCTGCTGCAGCCGTGACAGGCGCAATGCATGCAAGGGGTTGCAATATAAAACCTTGTTGAACAAACATTTTCTTAAGGTAACCCTCTAACTTTTTATCCATTGGATCTGAAAAGGCACAGCTATCCTCCACCGGGATAGTGGTACGCTTAGCTAAAGTAGAAACTGCTCCCTCCACCTTAGGGACTGTTTGCCATAAGTCCCGTGTGGTGGTGTCTATTGGAAACATCTTTCTAAATATCGGAGGGGGTGAGAACGGCACACCGGGTCTATCCCACTCCTTAGTAACAATTTCAGTAAGTCTCTTAGGTATAGGAAAAACGTCAGTACTCAACGGTACCGCAAAATATTTATCCAACCTACACATTTTCTCTGGTATTGCAACTGTGTTACAATCATTCAGAGCCGCTAACACCTCCCCTAGTAATACACGGAGGTTTTCCAGCTTAAATTTAAAATTTGAAATATCTGAATCCAATCTGTTTGGATCAGAACCGTCAGCCGCAGAATGAAGCTCTCCGTCCTCATGTTCTGCAAGTTGTGACGCAGTATCTGACATGGCCCTAACATTATCAGCGCACTCTGTTCTCACCCCAGAGTGATCACGCTTACCTCTTAGTTCTGGTAATTTAGCCAAAACTTCAGTCATAACAGTAGCCATATCCTGTAATGTGATTTGTAATGGCCGCCCAGATGTACTCGGCGCCACAATATCACGCACCTCCCGAGCGGGAGATGCAGGTACTGACACGTGAGGCGAGTTAGTCGGCATAACTCTCCCCTCGTTGTTTGGTGAAATGTGTTCAATTTGTACAGATTGACTTTTATTTAAAGTAGCATCAATGCAGTTAGTACATACATTTCTATTGGGCTCCACTTTGGCATTAGCACATATAGCACAGATGTCTTCCTCTGAATCAGACATGTTTAACACACTAGCAAATAAACTAGCAACTTGGAAATACTTTTCAAGTAATTTACTATAATATGAAAACGTACTGTGCCTATAAGAAGCACAGAAAGAGTTATGACAGTTGAAAGTTAATAAACTGAAAGGTTATAGCATCAAATCTTTGTAAAAAACACAATTTTAGCAAAGGCTTGTTCCCATTAGCAAAGGATAACTAACCCTGATAGCAGAAAAAAAGTTACAGAAATAAACGTTTTTTATCACAGTCAACTACAATCTCACAGCTCTGCTGTGAGTGATTACCTCCCTCAAAACAAGTTTTGAAGACCCCTGAGTTCTGTAGAGATGAACCGGATCATGCAGGAAATACAATGAGCTTCTGACTGAATTTTTTGATGCGTAGCAAAAGCGCCAAAAAAGGCCCCTCCCCCTCACACACAACAGTGAGAGAGATCAGTAAACTGTCATAAATTAAATAAAACAACTGCCAAGTGGAAAAAAATAGTGCCCAAAATATTTTATTCACCCAGTACCTCAGAAAATGAAACGATTTTACATGCCAGCAAAAAACGTTTAACATAAATTAAGTGTTATTAAAAAGCCTGTTGCTAGTCCCTGCAAATTAGGCTAAAGTCTTATGCACACAGTATAATTCCAGTGAAGTGCCATTCCCCAGAATACTGAAGTGTAAAATATACATACATGACAGCCTGATACCAGTTGCTGCTACTGCATTTAAGGCTGAGTTTACATTATATCGGTATGGCAGAATTTTCTCATCAATTCCATTGTCAGAAAATAATAAGCTGCTACATACCTCTTTGCAGATTAATCTGCCCGCTGTCCCCTGATCTGAAGTTTACCTCTCCTCAGATGGCCGAGAAACAGCAATATGATCTTAACTACGCCGGCTAAAATCATAGTAAAAACTCAGGTAGATTCTTCTTCAAATTCTACCAGAGAAGGAATAACACACTCCGGTGCTATTATAAAATAACAAACTTTTGATTGAAGGTATAAAACTAAGTATAATCACCATAGTCCTCTCACACATCCTATCTATTCGTTGGGTGCAAGAGAATGACTGGGGGTGACGTAGAGGGGAGGAGCTATATGGCAGCTCTGCTGGGTGAATCCTCTTGCACTTCCTGTTGGGGAGGAGTAATATCCCAGAAGTAATGATGACCCGTGGACTGATCACACTTAACAGGAGAAATAATAAACTCTTGATTGAAGAATCTAAACTAACATCTCACTTTACCTCTTCCTATCACTAACACGGGCAAAGAGAGCGACTGGAGTGGGAGGGAAGGGAGAAGCTATATATACAGCTCTGCTGTAGCGCTCTTTGCCTCCTCCTGCTGACCAGGAGGTGATATCCCACAAGTAAGGATGAGATCCGTGGACTCATCGTATCTTTAAAAAGAAAAGCTGTTAATACGAGTCGGGATGGTTTTGCAGAAAAACTCTCCCTGCATCTCCGGACTCTAACTTTCATCCATGCTCTCACTGAGAGTCTGACAGGACTACTTAAAACTCCAGTCCCATCTCGAAGAGTACTACCCTTTATAAGAGACTACGCCTTAATCTTCTGACACTTCTCTGCCAACCTCCTGTGAAGAAAAAAGAATGACTGGAGGATGAGGGGAGTGGGGAGGTATTTAAGTATTTGGCTGGGGTGTCTTTGCCTTTTCTTGGTGGCCAGGTTCTGTATTCCCACAAGTAATGAATGAAGCCATGGACTCTCCTCGTATTAGATAGAAATGCTTTATTTTGAATTTAAATCACTTGTTTAATCCACAAAGTTGCATTCCCAGAATGTCCTGTATAGCTTCATAGCATATGGGCCCTCCTGTCTGATTTACTTAATCCACATTTGGATTACGTTGGTGAAACTTTGACTGTGTTGCAGGGAACAAATCTATACTAATAAAAGTTAATTTGTTTTAAAAAAAATGCTCTTAAGAAAAAGGAGCATTGTAGTTTTCTTTTAAAAAGGGACATTAAACACTAAATACTTTCTATAAGCAAAGTATTGAAGTTATTCCCCGCCTTCCTCTAGTCATGAGTGCGGCCATGTTGGAATTTATCTTTCACTGCATTCCAGTGCTGATTGCACATGTGCAGTAACTCTCCTTCAGATACCTGCAGTGTAACATAGGTTCCTTAATGGCTGCACCCATAATTAGAGATATGTGCATGAAGTGTTTAGTGTCCCTAAACCTTTAAAGAGACATAAAAGTGTAAAAAAAAATTTTTTATCAGATATATTAGATCAATTTATTATTGCACTATTGCTTGCAAATAACTGTGTTTAACCACTGCAAAGTCAGCTCTAGAGGAGCAATGCTCTAGTGGGACCTAGCCAAACACATCTGATGAGCCAATGGCAAGACGCAGATATTTGTAGCCACCAATCACCAGATAACTCCCAGAACAGCATTGCTGCTCTTTAGCCTACCTAGGTATGTGTTTCAACAAAGGATACCAAAAGAACAAAATAAAACAAAAAGTTGCATAGAAGTGCACTATCTGAATCATGGAAGTTTAAATGGGCACTAAAGTCAAGATTAAACTTTCATGATTCAGATAGAGCACACACTTGTAAAACAACTTTCCAATTCACTTCCATTATCAAAATGTGCACTATATTTTTATATGCACAGTTTCAGAAGCACCAGCTCCATTCACAGCATATTCATATATACATTCTGTGATTGGCTGATGGCTGTCACATGATGGGAAGGAAAACTGAACTAACTTTAAAAATTGCGAGCAAAAAAAATCGACTACTCATGCAAATCAGACTAGTACTTTTGCATGTTTTTTTTATTATCCATTTGTTGATTATGCAATTCTTCAATGACTCCTTTGACATAGTGCCAAATTATGTAACATTAGCTTAGCACCAGCTATGTAAAGCAAAGGGTTAGATAGATATTTTACAACAAAAACAGAACGCCGCTCCTGGCTCTACTGAGCGGGTCTGTTTTCTTCTCCTAAGCACATCGTGGGCACGCTGTCTAATCACAGCCGGCCTGATCTCGCTATTAAACCCAATGTAGCTCGCTCCAGCTACCAGACCGTGAGCGAGCTACATTGAGTTTAATAGCGCAATCGGGCACGCTGTGACTAGACAGCGTGCCCGCGATGCGCTTAAAAGAAAACAGACCTGCTCAGAGCCAGTATCAGCGTTCTGTTTTCGTTGTAAAATATCTAACGCTTTGCTTTACAGAGCTGGCACTAAGCTAATGTTACATAATTCTGCACTATGTGCAGAATCATATAACATTATTTGTTAGGTTTACTGCCCCTTTAAGCTTTATGTCATAAAAAAAATCATTATTTATTTTAAACAATTGAACACTAACGGTAGAAATTGTTACAGTTTAATGTCCCTTTAACTGGATGAGAATTAGCTCTCTAGCAATAAAGGTATTAATGTGATTAATGCGTCACAGCACGAGTGTTGTGATTAAACTGCAGAAAAGGATAAACATGCCCTGCTTCAGCTGACTCCTTTCATCAGTGATATCCCAGTCTTACCTCTTCAAAGAATCAATAAGCTGCATGAGAGAGTCTGGAGAAGCTGGGAGCTAAAAGAAAAGACATCCAATATTTGCAAGTGTATCCTGCATGCATGTGACAATTACTAAACATATAAAGCATCTTCAAGGCCTACATTATAGGGCAGACAATTTTACTGTACAACGAGAAATACAATTTTTACAAGAAACAAAAAAACTACCAGCTATTTTGGCATAGCCCAGCTTTCCTTTATTTACACTGCTGAATCATCAAAAACATACTAACCACACGAGGTGCAAGCAGAGCCGGAAGGAAGCGAGATGTAAAATACGGTCTACGAAAAATGCTATACAAAAGAGAGATAAAATATATTGAAATTAAAAATTTAAGGAAAGGGATGCGACTTATCAAACATCAAGGATAACATAAGTAAGAAAGATAGATAAGGTCAGTTCAAAAATTATTAAAGAGGGATATGAAATCCAGCATTTTTCATTCATGATTTAGATAGAGAGAGCAATTGAAAAAAGTTTGTAACTGACTTTAATTATCAAATGAATGTTCTCTTGGTATCCTTTGTTTAAAAGCAGGTATGCCCAGCAGCATGCACATGTCTTGGAGCACTATACAGCAGTAGCTTTGCAAGAATACTTTAAAGAATGTCATACATTTGCAAGAGATGTGTTGCACTCCAGAAATGTGCATGATATATACCTAGATTTGCTCTTCAATAAAGAATACCATGAGAATTAAAGTGATGGTAAATCCTAGCGTAGGGAAACTAAACCCAAATTTTTTCTTTCGTGATTCAGATAGAGCAGGCAATTTTAAGCAACTTTCTAATTTACTCCTATTATCATTTTTTCTTCATTCTCTTGCTATCTTTATTTTAAAAGCAGGAATGTAAAGCAAAGGAGCCGGACAATTTTAGGTTCAGCACCAGGGATAGCTCTTACTTATTGGTGGCTACATTTAGCCACCAATAAGCAAGTGTAACCCAGGTTCTGAATTAAAAATGGGCTGGCTTCTAATGGATAGTAAAGTCCAAATTAAACTTTCATAATTCAGATAGGGCAAGTAATTTTAAATAACTTTCCAATTTACTTTTATCGTCAAATTTACTTTGTTCTCTTGGTTTTCTTAGTTGAAAGCTAAACCTAGGTAGGCTCTTATGTTAATTTCTAAGACCTTGAAGGCCACCTCTAATCTGAATGCGTTTGACAGTTTTTCCCAGCTAGAGGGCATTAGTTCATGTGTTTCATTGTGCTCACACACGTGAAGTTATTTAAGAGTCTGCACTAATTGCCTGAAATTGCACTAATTGTCTGTCAAAAGATCTGAGATAAGGAGGCAGTCTGCAGAAGCTTAGATACAAGGTAATTACAGAGGTAAAAAGTATATTTCTATAACAGTGTTGGTTATGCAAAACTGGGGAATGGTAAATAAAGGGATTATCTATCTTTTTAAATAATTTTGCTGTTTACTATCATTTAAGCAAATTTAATAACAGAAGAAAATTGAAAACTATAAAAATTGTATGCTCTGTAAAATTGTTTAAGAAAAATGTAGGGCTTTATTACCCTTTAACACTGTATGCTCGGGTTATACAATTTGTTGTAAAGCGGTTTACAGATAAAACTTCCTTCTCTCGTGCCACAACTTAATTTTGATTAAACATGACAATAAAGTGTTATATAGCGATTATCTTTCCTTAAACAAAACTAATAACAGTGATCAAACTACCATTAATACCCCTCCACAGGAGTCTAGCCCTACACAAGTAAATGAGGCTAAAATCTGCTTCACCAATAATATATATAAAATTGCCTGTCAATGTAAAAATGTCTGAATCATTACCTGGCTTCCATTACACTGGCTGGTATTTTGCCAGTGTTCTCAAATATACTAATGGCCTTTTCCACATCCTGTAGAGCCTGGGACTGAGGCTGAAGAAACAGTGAGAAGATTAATATTAAAATCATGTCCTGAGTAGAGTGAATGCAGTGTTATTACATATTTAATGGAATTGTATACATACAAAGATACACACACGTTATAAATATAAAGAGGTATTTATTACTCCATTGAATCGGTTCGTATAGCCTCTAATATTGGTCACTACTGGAGCCGAGATGTGTGTGTTCCGTTTTTAAGATATGGTTGATACAATGAACTACTGCAAAAATGTAATATGAATGTATCTATTACTGAACAAACTTCACTTATGTTGATAAAGCTATAAAAACTCAATTTCCCCCACGTGTGGAACATTAGTTTTTTTTGTACAAACATCCTAGAAAAGTTGAATTTATAGTAACCTTCCATCTTTTATTTTTATTTATATTACACACACAAAAAAAATTCCTCTCATCCCTATGATCACCTTTCCATAGCAATTAATTATTTTTTAGATTGTACAAACTCCAGCAAACTAGACATCTAGTTTCATTCCTTTGTTACTTCACAACTTATATTACAAGCAGGTTTCACAGCACATGCTCATTTTTTTGTATGCACATACTGTATGTTTGTTTTATAAATTCTTGGTGTCTGTTTTTTTCCCCCCCAAATCTTCAAATAAACACAGACTTTCCAATTTACTGTCATTATCAAACTGTTCACAGTATTTTCATATGCACACTTTCTGGTGCATCAGCTACTGAATATGTGCAGAAATTCACAGTGTATACTTATATATGTGTCTGTGATTGGTTGATGGCTGTCACATGATAGAGGGGGGGAAGGAAATGTGAAGGAAAGTTTGAAAATCCTCTGAAAAAAAATCTATTGCTCATTTAAAATTCAGAGTAAAAGCTATTGTAATGTCTTTATTATGTAATTGTTGATTATACAATTCTACAGAATTTAATGGTCGTTCAACAATTTCCTCTCAAATCAATAAACAAGCAAAAGCACTCACAATTCATAAGGGAGGTACAGAATAAAATGACTGTTACCTACAGCAAAACACTTATTAAAAGAATATATCCCAGCCCCTCCTTCTTAAAACCGGACCTTTATTTTACTGCACATGGGTCCAGACAAACAAAAAGATGTTTCAAGCTACTAACAGGCCCTTAGCCATGCTTTACACAAGCAAAAAACATAATTTATGCTTACCTGATAAATTCCTTTCTTCTGTTGTGTGATCAGTCCACGGGTCATCATTACTTCTGGGATATAACTCCTCCCCAACAGGAAATGCAAGAGGATTCACCCAGCAGAGCTGCATATAGCTCCTCCCCTCTACGTCACTCCCAGTCATTCGACCAAGAATCAACGAGAAAGGAGAAACCAAGGGTGAAGTGGTGACTGGAGTATAATTTAAAAGATATTTACCTGCCTTAAAAAACAGGGCGGGCCGTGGACTGATCACACAACAGAAGAAAGGAATTTATCAGGTAAGCATAAATTATGTTTTCTTCTGTTATGTGTGATCAGTCCACGGGTCATCATTACTTCTGGGATACCAATACCAAAGCAAAAGTACACGGATGACGGGAGGGATAGGCAGGCTCATTATACAGAAGGAACCACTGCCTGAAGAACCTTTCTCCCAAAAATAGCCTCCGAAGAAGCAAAAGTGTCAAATTTGTAAAATTTGGAAAAAGTATGAAGCGAAGACCAAGTTGCAGCCTTGCAAATCTGTTCAACAGAGGCCTCATTCTTAAAGGCCCAAGTGGAAGCCACAGCTCTAGTAGAATGGGCTGTAATTCTTTCAGGAGGCTGCTGTCCAGCAGTCTCATAGGCTAAACGAATTATGCTACGAAGCCAGAAGGAGAGAGAGGTAGCCGAAGCCTTATGACCTCTCCTCTGACCAGAGTACACGACAAACAGGGAAGACGTTTGTCGAAAATCCTTAGTTGCCTGCAAGTAGAACTTGAGGGCACGAACTACATCCAGATTGTGTAGAAGACGTTCCTTCTTTGAAGAAGGATTTGGGCATAAAGAAGGAACAACAATCTCTTGATTGATGTTCCTGTTAGTGACTACCTTAGGTAAGAACCCAGGTTTAGTACGCAGAACTACCTTATCTGAATGAAAAATCAAATAAGGAGAATCACAATGTAAAGCTGATAACTCAGAGACTCTCCGAGCCGAAGAAATAGCCATTAAAAATAACACTTTCCAAGATAACAACTTTATATCAATGGAATGAAGGGGTTCAAACGGAACTCCTTGTAGAACGTTAAGAACAAGGTTTAAACTCCATGGCGGAGCAACAGTTTTAAACACAGGCTTGATTCTAGCTAAAGCCTGACAAAAGGCCTGGACGTCTGGATTTTCTGACAGACGCCTGTGCAACAAGATGGACAGAGCTGAGATCTGTCCCTTTAATGAACTAGCCGATAAACCCTTTTCTAAACCTTCTTGTAGAAAGGACAATATCCTAGGAATCCTAACCTTACTCCAGGAGTAACCTTTGGATTCGCACCAGTATAGGTATTTACGCCATATCTTATGGTAAATCCTTCTGGTAACAGGCTTCCTAGCCTGTATCAGGGTATCAATAACCGACTCAGAAAAACCACGTTTTGATAAAATCAAGCGTTCAATTTCCAAGCAGTCAGCTTCAGAGAAGTTAGATTTTGATGTTTGAATGGACCCTGTATCAGAAGGTCCTGTCTTAGAGGTAGAGACCAAGGCGGACAGGATGACATGTCCACTAGATCTGCATACCAAGTCCTGCGTGGCCATGCAGGCGCTATTAGAATCACTGATGCTCTCTCCTGTTTGATTTTGGCAATCAATCGAGGAAGCAGCGGGAAGGGTGGAAACACATAAGCCATCCCGAAGTTCCAAGGTGCTGTCAAAGCATCTATCAGAACCGCTCCCGGATCCCTGGATCTGGACCCGTAGCGAGGAAGTTTGGCGTTCTGGCGAGACGCCATGAGATCTATCTCTGGTTTGCCCCAACGTCGAAGTATTTGGGCAAAGACCTCCGGATGAAGTTCCCACTCCCCCGGATGAAAAGTCTGGCGACTCAAGAAATCCGCCTCCCAGTTCTCCACTCCCGGGATGTGGATTGCTGACAGGTGGCAAGAGTGAGACTCTGCCCAGCGAATTATCTTTGATACTTCCATCATTGCTAGGGAGCTTCTTGTCCCTCCTTGATGGTTGATGTAAGCTACAGTCGTGATGTTGTCCGACTGAAACCTGATGAACCCCCGAGTTTTTAACTGGGGCCAAGCCAGAAGGGCATTGAGAACTGCTCTCAATTCCAGAATGTTTATTGGCAGGAGACTTTCCTCCTGATTCCATTGTCCCTGAGCCTTCAGAGAATTCCAGACAGCGCCCCAACCTAGTAGGCTGGCGTCTGTTGTTACAATTGTCCAGTCCGGCCTGCTGAATGGCATCCCCCTGGACAGATGTGGCCGAGAAAGCCACCATAGAAGAGAGTTTCTGGTCTCTTGATCCAGATTCAGAGTAGGGGACAAGTCTGAGTAATCCCCATTCCACTGACTCAGCATGCACAATTGCAGCGGTCTGAGATGTAGACGTGCAAAGGGTACTATGTCCATTGCTGCTACCATTAAGCCGATCACCTCCATGCATTGAGCTACTGACGGGAGTTGAATGGAATGAAGGACACGGCATGCATTTAGAAGCTTTGTTAATCTGTCTTCTGTCAGATAAATCTTCATTTCTACAGAATCTATAAGAGTCCCCAAGAATGGAACTCTTGTGAGAGGAAAGAGAGAACTCTTCTTTTCGTTCACTTTCCATCCATGCGACCTTAGAAATGCCAGAACTAACTCTGTATGAGACTTGGCAGTTTGAAAGCTTGAAGCTTGTATCAGAATGTCGTCTAGGTACGGAGCTACCGAAATTCCTCGCGGTCTTAGTACCGCCAGAAGGGCACCCAGAACCTTTGTGAAGATTCTTGGAGCCGTAGCCAATCCGAATGGAAGAGCTACAAACTGGTAATGCCTGTCTAAGAAGGCAAACCTTAGATACCGGTAATGATCTTTGTGAATCGGTATGTGAAGGTAAGCATCCTTTAAATCCACTGTGGTCATGTACTGACCCTTTTGGATCATGGGTAAGATTGTCCGAATAGTTTCCATTTTGAACGATGGAACTCTTAGGAATTTGTTTAGGATCTTTAAATCCAAGATTGGCCTGAAAGTTCCCTCTTTTTTGGGAACCACAAACAGGTTTGAGTAAAACCCTTGTCCTTGTTCCGACCGCGGAACCGGATGGATCACTCCCATTAATAACAGATCTTGTACACAGCGTAGAAACGCTTCTTTCTTTATCTGGTTTGTTGACAACCTTGACAGATGAAATCTCCCTCTTGGGGGAGAGAATTTGAAGTCTAGAAGGTATCCCTGAGATATGATCTCTAGCGCCCAGGGATCCTGAACATCTCTTGCCCAAGCCTGGGCGAAGAGAGAGAGTCTGCCCCCCACTAGATCCGGTCCCGGATCGGGGGCCCTCGATTCATGCTGTCTTAGGGGCAGCAGCAGGTTTCCTGGCCTGCTTGCCCTTGTTCCAGGACTGGTTAGGTTTCCAGCCTTGTCTGTAACGAGCAACAGCTCCTTCCTGTTTTGGTGCAGTGGAAGTTGGTGCTGCTCCTGCTTTGAAATTCCGAAAGGGACGAAAATTAGACTGTCTAGCCTTAGCTTTGGCTTTGTCTTGAGGCAGGGCGTGGCCCTTACCTCCTGTAATGTCAGCGATAATTTCTTTCAAACCGGGCCCAAATAAAGTTTGCCCCTTGAAAGGTATATTAAGTAATTTGGACTTAGAAGTTACATCAGCTGACCAGGATTTTAGCCACAGCGCCCTACGTGCCTGAATGGCGAATCCTGAGTTCTTAGCCGTAAGTTTGGTTAAATGTACTACGGCCTCCGAAATGAATGAATTAGCTAGTTTAAGGACTCTAAGCCTGTCCGTAATGTCGTCCAGCGTAGCTGAACTAAGGTTCTCTTCCAGAGACTCAATCCAAAATGCTGCCGCAGCCGTAATCGGCGCGATGCATGCAAGGGGTTGCAATATAAAACCTTGTTGAACAAACATTTTCTTAAGGTAACCCTCTAATTTTTTATCCATTGGATCTGAAAAAGCACAGCTATCCTCCACCGGGATAGTGGTACGCTTAGCTAAAGTAGAAACTGCTCCCTCCACCTTAGGGACCTTTGCCATAAGTCCTGTGTGGTGGCGTCTATTGGAAACATCTTTCTAAATATTGGAGGGGGTGAGAACGGCACACCGGGTCTATCCCACTCCTTAGTAACAATTTCAGTTAGTCTCTTAGGTATAGGAAAAACGTCAGTACTCGCCGGTACCGCAAAGTATTTATCCAACCTACACAATTTCTCTGGTATTGCAACAGTGTTACAATCATTAAGAGCCGCTAAAACCTCCCCTAGTAATACACGGAGGTTCTCCAATTTAAATTTAAAATTTGAAATATCTGAATCCAATCTGTTTGGATCAGAACCGTCACCCACAGAATGAAGCTCTCCGTCCTCATGCTCTGCAAGCTGTGACGCAGTATCAGACATGGCTCTAGTATTATCAGCGCACTCTGTTCTCACCCCAGAGTGATCACGCTTGCCTCTTAGTTCTGGTAATTTAGCCAAAACTTCAGTCATAACAGTAGCCATATCTTGTAATGTTATCTGTAATGGCCGCCCAGATGTACTAGGTGCCACAATATCACGCACCTCCCGGGCGGGAGATGCAGGTACTGACACGTGAGGCGAGTTAGTCGGCATAACTCTCCCCTCGCTGTTTGGTGAAATTTGTTCAATTTGTACAGATTGGCTTTTATTTAAAGTAGCATCAATACAGTTAGTACATAAATTTCTATTGGGCTCCACCTTGGCATTGGAACAAATGACACAGGTATCTTCCTCTGAATCAGACATGTTTAACACACTAGCAAATAAACTTGCAACTTGGTTACAATCTTATTTAACAAAAACGTACTGTGCCTCAAAGAAGCACTAAACGATTAAATGACAGTTGAAATAATGAACTGAAAAACAGTTATAGCATCAATCCTTGAAAACAACACAACTTTTAGCAAAGGTTTGTTCCCATTAGTAAAGTAACAATAATCAAATTTGAAACGTAAAAATTACAGAGCAACGTTTTTAATCACAGTCAATATATAAGTCTCACAGCTCTGCTGAGAGAATCTACCTCCCTCCAAAGAAGTTTGAAGACCCCTGAGTTCTGTTAGAGATGAACCGGATCATGCAGGAAATACAAGAGTAACTGACTGGAAATTTTTGATGCGTAGCAAAGAGCGCCAAAAACGGCCCCTCCCCCTCACACACAGCAGTGAGAGAGAAACGAAACTGTCACAATTAAAACAAGCAACTGCCAAGTGGAAAAATAATGCCCAAACATTTATTCACTCAGTACCTCAGAAAATGCAAACGATTCTACATTCCAGCAAAAACGTTTAACATAATAAATACCTATTAAAAGGTTTAATGTACTTTTAACAGAGTAATTCCAGTGAAGTACCATCCCCAGAATACTGAAGTGTAGAGTATACATACATGTCATTATAACGGTATGGCAGGATTTTCTCATCAATTCCATTCAGAAAATAAAAACTGCTACATACCTCAATGCAGATTCATCTGCCCGCTGTCCCCTGATCTGAAGCTTTTACCTCCCTCAGATGGCCGAGAAACAGCAATATGATCTTAACTACTCCGGTTAAAATCATAGTAAAAACTCTGGTAGATTCTTCTTCAAACTCTGCCAGAGAGGTAATAACACGCTCCGGTGCTATTGTAAAATAACAAACTTTTGATTGAAGTTATAAAAACTAAGTATAATCACCATAGTCCTCTCACACATCCTATCTAGTCGTTGGGTGCAAGAGAATGACTGGGAGTGACGTAGAGGGGAGGAGCTATATGCAGCTCTGCTGGGTGAATCCTCTTGCATTTCCTGTTGGGGAGGAGTTATATCCCAGAAGTAATGATGACCCGTGGACTGATCACACATAACAGAAGAAAAGTGAACCAGCACAACTCCAATTAGAGTCCCACAGTGAGAACTGCCAAAACTCGCCAGCCAATAGGAAAATGAAGAAAAGGTGGTCTCCAATGGTGCAAATAATCTTCTTTATTCAGTTACATGGAATGGACTCCAAACAGGTCACAACGTTTCGGGGTAACTCCCCTTAGTCATGTGATGTATGGGTCATCAATTTTCATTGCTTATATAGCCAATACACCTGTCATTAATTAAACACCTGTGAAAACCTTAAGGGGACATAATACACATATGCCAAATCACTTGAAACTGATGCAGTATAACTGTAAAAAGATGACAGGAAAAACAAAATTTATGCTTACCTGATAAATGTATTTCTTTCTTGACACGGTGAGTCCATGGATCATCTAATTACTATTGGGAATATCACTCCTCCCAGCAAAGCTGTTAAATATCACCTCCCTTCCCTCCAACCCCAGTCATTCGACCGAAGCAAAGGAGAGAAAGGAAGCAACAAGGTGCAGAGGTGTCTGAAGTTTATAACAAAAAACCCTGTCCTTAAGAAAAAAGGGCGGGCCATGGACTTACTGTGTCAAGAAAGAAAGAAATTTATCAGGTAAGCATAAATGTTCTTTTCTATCTAATGACACGTGACTCCACGGATTATCTAATTACTATTGGGAATCAATACCCAAGCTAGAGGACACAGATGATAAGGGAACTTAAATGGAAGGCACCACTGCTTGAAGAACCTTTCTCCCAAAAGAAGCTTTAGCCGAGGCAAAAGTATCAAATTTATAGAATTTAGAAAAAGTGTGAAGAGAGGACCAAGTTGCCAGCCTTGCAAATCTGTTCCACAGAAGCTTCATTTTTGAATGCCCAGGAAGAGGAAACAGCCCGCATAGAATGAGCCATAACTCTCTCAGGAGGCTGCTGTCCAGCAGTTTCATAGGCAAAGTGAATGATACTCTTCAGCCACAAAGAAAGAGAAGTCGCCATAGCTTTCTGCCCCTTACGTTTTCCAGAGAAAACCACAAACAGAGCAGAAGACTGACGAAAATCCTTAGTCGCCTGTAGATAGAATTTTAATGCACGCACCACGTCCAGATTGTGCAGCAGACGTTCCTTCTGAGAAGAAGGGTTAGGACACAAGGAAGGAACAACAATCTCCTGATTAATGTTCCGATCTGAAATCACTTTAGGGAGAAACCCTAACTTAGTAAGCAAAACTACCTTATCCGAATGAAAAATAAGTTAAGGAGACTCATACTGTAATGCCGAGAGCTCTGAAACCTCTACGAGCAGATGAAATAGCAACAAGAAACAAAACCTTCCAAGATAACAACTTAATATCTAAGGAATGCATAGGCTCAAACAGAGCCTGTTGAAGAACTAGATTAAGACTCCAGGGAGGAGTAACCGGCTTAAACACAGGCCTAATTCTGACCAAGGCCTAACAGAACGATTGCACGTCTGGTACATCCGCCAGACGTTTATGTAACAAAATAGACAAGGCAGATATTTGACCCTTTAGGGAGCTTGCCGATAAACCCTTTTCCAAACCCTCTTGGAGAAAAGACAAAATTCTAGGAATCCGAACTCTACTCCAAGAGTAGCCTTTGAATTCACACCAATGCAGATATTTATGCCATATCTTATGGTAAATCTTTCTAGTCACAGGCTTACAAGCCCGAATCATGGTCTCAATGACCGAATCTGAAAACCCACGCTTAGATAAAATTAAGCGTTCAGAGGGCGGAGCGTAGCCGTGCAGGAACATGGCTGCACTTTGATACTGCTCCGTTACATATTCCCACTCACTGGCTCTAATATGGAGATCTAAAGGGCAGTTGAAGGTTTAATTACCAAATGTTTTATTCCTAACCGAGGGGCGTATGGTCTGAGCTGTTACCGCACCTTAGACGTGCCTAACGGGGAAGAGAAGCATTTCTGCGCCACAGGGCTACTCCGGCGATCACCCGACTGATGGCCTCAGGCCCCTAAGAACACTGCAAGACCCCGCGACTTACCCGTCTGAGCGGAACTGTCGCAACGAGGTGACCGGAGCAACGGACATAGGCCTAAAGCAGAACGTCCGGACGGATCCCCGTAAGCAGCCGCACGCCACCACGACACCCACGTGGCGTCTTTCCTTACCGACCAGCAGCGGCTTACACGCAGACGCCCAGCTGTGAACGACCTCATTAGACCCATCTAAATGCAGGTACCAACTCGCACAAGGTATCCGACACCGCACCAGGGTAATTGCTGTTATAGGACTTGGGCCCACAAGGCGAGTTGCGGTAAACCAGGGGAAAGGTCCTTCAGGCCTGTTTACCATCCCATTGCCACACATAAACAGAGGCCAGGATTGTGGGCGCGGAGGGTCCCAAATTGCCCTGAAATTGCCCTGCACAGACACTTCACTACCTGTCAGCCCAATCACCAGTATATGCCACTTATATTGAAAGTAAAGGGATAAACCCACTACACTAATGGCGTCTAAACAGAAGCTGAAAGCAGACAAAAAGTCTTCCATCTCTGCCACTGCTACTATGTCCTCATTCTTCCATAAACAAGAAAATGAGATACCTGATACTGCCAGGGAACTCCAGTTGGCAGATACACCCACAATACAAGACCAGGACCCTGCTTCACAGTCACAGCAGCTCAATTTGATACAGCAGACCATCTCACAGCTCCCCTCAAAATCTGACCTAGCAGATTTAAAATCTTTCATTAAAACGGAGATGTCTTTCTTAAAAAAGAATATTGGAGAACTTGGGGCTAGAATAGAATGCTTGGAAGACTGTCAAGACACCTTAAATACCATGATGTCCAATGCTAACCACCAAATGATTAGACAGGACCTCACGTTACAAGCACTCCAACTTAAAGTAGGGGACCTCGACAACAGAGGTCGCAGAAGCAATTTGAGGATAAGAGGAGTCCCTGAAGAAGCAACACATGACTGCCTTGCCTCCTACCTGCTACAGCTATTCAAATACATTGCCCCCGCCCTTAAACTTACTGAAACATCAATGGAACGCGCACACAGAGCGCTGAGACCCGTTCCAAAACCACCTAACCCTCCCAGAGACATTATTGTCAAGTTTGCACATTATATAGAAAAGGAGGAGATTTGGAGACAAGTACGCCTACAAAAGGAGATTAAGTTCCAGACTTATAGTATTCAAATATTCCAGGATATTAGTCCGGCAACAATCGAAAGAAGAGGAGGAATACGCTTTATTACCCAAGTCCTACAAGAAAGGAGAGTGAAATATAGATGGGGGTTCCCATTCAGCCTCATAGTCCAGCATGATGGCAGAACACACGTCTACAAAGATTCCGAAGATTTGGAAGCTTTTTCAAAAGGTCTTAACATTCTCTTCCCTCAACCAAACCCTAAAGATTCAGATTCACCCCCCACAAGCAGCCAAGCAGACCCCAAACCGCAAAGACCACAGTGGTCCCAAGCTAACAAAAAGAAAAAACTGGACCCATTACCATCCTAGGCCCCCTTCATCGATTACGCTCATGGGCACCTGCCTACTACCCAGAAATGCAGACACAGAAGACACTGAACTTCTCTCTCAGGACATGATAAGTATAATATTACACAGTTGTGTGCTCTGGTGGGGGTTGGGACCTGGGATAGATGCTGGACTGGCTCGAAATGATGCTCACTTGTTTTGTAATTGTTATTGCTTATAAAAGGGATTTAGTTTCACTCCTTCCCCCTCTCTTTCCCCCCTCCCCTCCCATGCCCTGCCCCCCTAGCTACCTGCCTATTACCTATAAAACTCTTTCCATGGTCTGTGAATTGCAACTGTTATGACACCTTCTTGTGCAATGAAACGTGGGGCTACTGTACTGTATGAGATACTTGTTGGAGGGGTGGGAGGTGGACATTGGGTAATGCTTAACCGTTACTGTAAAAGAATTTGTTTTAAACGCACTTCTTCCCCTCCCTTACGGCACAAGTTACTAACTCTTCCCACGCCAGCCACCAAAACCAAGCATTGGCTAAATTCAATATGAACCCCTGGTCCCCCCCCCCTAGTCTTATAGCCAGAGGAAACTTACCTTTCACCTTTTATGTCCCGACCCTCCCGAGCCCGTAACCAGAACCGCTAACACTACACTAATGTAACCTGAGAGTCTCTGCGGTCCATTCCCTCTCCCCGCACCTTGCCGCCCAAGGCACGGACGCGTACCCGCCCTTATATACGGACCAGCTATAGGTAGCTCGGGCCGCAAGTCCTGAGGTATTAACTCTCACCTTCCCTTTGAGTTAGACTTTTTTCCATAGTTTGCCCACAATTTCCCAAAATTCTTTTTGAAGAGTCAAGTGCCAGTTGGGATGTGACACCCCCTATTTTCCAACATGTTATTGTTGGTTCTTTCAATAATTCTAGTTTTCTTGTTTATGTTTTTTGTTTCCAGATTTTGTATGTGTTATTTAAAGTTACATTAAAACTGCATGGCCAATTGATTAGGCCGTGCTTGAATCCTCCCGGTCCGCCCCGCGCACAGACACGCATTTCCTCAAAACAACAAATAGAAGCCCTACTAGCCACACAATATACAATTCCATCCCAAAACATAGATAATGGCTAATCTAAGAACAAGATCCCATGCTAGCAATGACATAAACATATACTCCATCAACGCTAAAGGCCTGAACATACCCTCTAAGAGATCGATAGCCTCCAAAGACTTCCACAGACTTAAGGCAGACCTTGTGTTCCTACAGGAAACCCACTTCCGCAAAGGGAAAGAACCCTCCACCTTCACACGTAGGTTTGGTAAATGCTTCTGGGCATCACACTGTAGTAACAAAAAAAATGGGGTGGGAATCTTACTTAGGAAAAATGTACCCTTCATGTCAATACAAACGATTAGAGATAGAGAGGGCAGATACCTTCTTCTAACTGGCCTACTATATGGGAGACCTATCACACTGGTTTCAATATATGCCCCCAACACCGCACAACATTCCTTCATGAAAAAAATTAAAAACCTAGTCTTAGACCACCAGAAGGGCACACTCATAATATGCGGAGACCTGAACACTGCGCTCAACCCTAATTTAGACTGCTCAACACTTCATTCCTCCACACCACTATCGAGGATCTCCAAAGTTAAATCACATTTAGACGTATGGCGAACCTTGCACCCGCAGACTAAAGACTATACCTATTACTCATATCCACATGGAGTTTACACCAGAATCGACTATGTGTTTGCGGATGTGGGGGCCTATCTCTATTTAACTCGGCCACGATATCCCCA
Organism: Bombina bombina; assembly: GCF_027579735.1. NCBI lineage: Eukaryota > Metazoa > Chordata > Amphibia > Anura > Bombinatoridae > Bombina > Bombina bombina. The sequence continues at coordinate 797,981,203 of NC_069499.1, read as the reverse complement.
ATCACATGGTCTGACCATGCCTCCATAGTATGCTCAATGACTTGGCCTTCTAAACCCATAAGAGACTTCCTTTGGAGACTCGATGAGCACTTACTGACAGAACCGGGGGTGACCTCCAAACTGACAGAATCTCTCACAGAGTACTTCGCACACAACTCTCAACCTGAGACTCACGTCCATACTCTTTGGGAGGCACATAAGAGCGTCAATAGGGGGGACTTGATAGCCCTTAAGGCACACCTGAATAAAACCAAGAGAGAATACACAACCTCCCTGATATCACAAATACTTCACTTGGAATCCCGGCACAAGAAATCCCCGACCGATAGAAACCTGTTAGACGAAATCACGGCACTCAGACAGACTCTAGCTTCCCACCTCGACAAGACACATAAAAGACAAGCTTTACTCACTCAACAAAAAAACAATGAAGGTAGAAATAAGTCAGGCAGACTGTTAGCGAGATACCTCAAACAGAAAACACACCAAAAATACATTATGCAGATTAAGGATAACAGAGGTAACCCCCAGTTCTCCACCTCTAACATCTCTAAAGCCTTCAAATTCTTCTTCCAGAAATTATACAACATACTTCCCACTGACTCTGGAAACCCACTCCAAATCTCTACCAGGGCACAATTAATAGAAGGATACCTTAACAAACTACATATGCCACAAATAAACTATCTACAGAAGGAAAAATTAGAAAACCCCCATTTTCCCTGTCCGAACTCCATAGACAAAAGCAAATCGTTCCCCCCTTCCGCACTGGAAGCCCACATAATTTTAATCCCCAAACCAAATAAACCCCAAGACCTACCCAGTAACTTCCGGCCAATATCGCTACTGAACACTGATGTTAAAATATATGCTTGTATACTAGCACACAGAATGAACGATGTCCTCCCAGACCTGATCCATTTGGACCAGGTCGGGTTCGTGCATGGAAGGGAGGCGAAAGACAACACGGTCAGGGCCTTAAATTTGATTCACTATGCTAGAATTAAAAATATTCCCTCTGTGATACTATCCACCAACGCAGAGAAGGCCTTTGACCGTGTTGCCTGGGACTTCATGCGGGCCACGTTGGCCCATATGGGAGTAGGCACAAAGATCCTCACGAGGATCTTTTCCTTATATTCCCGTCCTAAGGCCAGATTGTTAATGGGACACTGTCCCCCCCATTCCATATCAACAACGGCACACGCCAGGGTTGCCCCTTATCCCCCCTCTTATTCGCCTGCGTCATTGAAGCATTAGCAATCAAGATTAGGCAGAACCCTCAGATAAAAGGCATCAATATCAAAAACCACAAATACGTCGTGTCATTATTCTCACCGACCCCGAACATTCAATACCCCACCTTCTCAGTGAATTCGCTACCTTTAAACACCTATCTAACTTCGTTATTAACATGTCCAAATCAGAAATTTTAAATGTTAACATGAAGGGCTCCTCACTGGAAGCCACACGGGAGGTTTCCCCTTTCACCTGGTGCACTCATTCCCTGAAGTACTTGGGAATTCACCTGACCTCTTTGCACGACGATTTATTTCACCTCAATTACATCCCCATCAAGCACAACATAATACGAGATCTCTCCTCATGGGGTTCCAAAAATTTAACGTGGTTAGGACGCATCGAAACCATTAAAATGAACATATTTCCACGTTTTTTATACCTCCTCCAGACATTACCGATTCCTCTCCCTAAGACATATCTCCCTTCCCTTCAGAGAGCTTTCAGCGACTTCATCTGGCGTCGCAGACCGCCCAGAATTAGTAGACAAACCATGCTGATTTCCAAAACACAAGGGAGGCTGGGGGTCCCCGACTTCGCCGCCTACCGTCAGGCGATCTTTTTACAACGCATAGTAGACTGGAATATCCACTACAATCACAAACGATGGGTCACACTAGAACATCTAATGATGGATAAACCTCACTTAGGAAGGCTATGCTGGAGCAGCCCTCACTTATTCAAATCCATCAGCACAACCAACCCAATAATCCAGGAAACCTTTCAGGTCTGGGAACACACAATCAATACAACTCACTTCATCTCGTCAATTCCTTCGCCCCTGACCTCTCTGATAGAAAATGGAGAATTCACTACTAGACCATACACTACACAAACCACCACAGAAGCCACAAACAGAGACCTCACAATACACGACCTAACTAGCAACGAAACCCTTCTCTCACGAAACGACTTGATAACAAAAGGCCTTGAATGTTTTGCAGACTGGTTCACCTACGCACAGGTAACCCACTTTATCACCAAACACCAGGGACATAGGAATATGATCAGACCCCTGACCTATTTCAAATCCCTTTGCGTCCAAGAACCCCCCATACGACACACACTTTCTATTATATATAAGATCCTAACTCACACCCCTCCAGGCCATATTCCACCTTACCTTGAAAGTTGGGAGAGGGACCTAGGAGTCATTATATTACCCCACACGAGTAGACTAATGTTCCAGGGCACAAAAAAATCCTCTATCTCAGCCTTAATACAAGAAGTTAACTTTAAACTCTTGCATAGAGGAAGCTACACCGTCTTTTCCCTACCCAAAGCAACAAATGTTGGCGCTGCGGCCATGTTAATAGTGATACCGCTCACATGTGGTGGTGGTGTAACAGCAATCAGAACTTTTGGAGGAATGTTATCTCTGAAATGGAGACCATATTAACAACTCAATTCCCGATCGACCCCCTGATATGGTTATTACACAAGCCCCCCACCACACTTAAATATAAACCTTACCTAAACCTACTTAATATCATGACCAATGGGGTCAAAGTACTGATAGCTAAGAACTGGAGGAGTAGGGAAGCCCCATCTGTGCGCATGTGGTCCGCAAAAGTTTCGGAAACACTAGAACTTGAGGAATACTACTTCCTCAAAAATGACAAAATGGACTCCTATGCGGAATTCCCCCAACTTTGGGCCACTTACATCCAAAGCAAACACAAGGATTCCAGATAGTCCCCCAAAAAAACAGCCAGGACATTTTCTATATATCACCTCTGCATAACATGCTAGCAAAGGGATCCAAAAACGTCTCATATCTAAAACACTTACATTCTGTGCGCGGGCGGAGCGGGGGTGTTCATCTACTGTTCATGTAATTTGTATTGTATTAAATTTTTAAAAAGGATAATCAGGACGAAATGTCCCTTGGGCAGTCCCCTCCCAGTTTCTTGCGATCCTACAACAGGACTCTATCACAGACTTTTCATCTATATCTGATATCGCAGAACACTCTGAATGGACATTCTGGGAGGGCCTGCCATTTTTGTGCCGGTAGGCACCTCGCATTTCTACTTTATCCTTAAAAATCACAGCTGTTGTTGTAATTGGCGATCAGGAGCTGCGTCTCCAACCCTTTGTAACCTTAATTTCTTTCTTACAATAAAGCCGTTTCAAAAAAAAAAATTAAGCGTTCAATCTCCAAGCAGTGAGCTTCAGAGAAACTAGATTTGGATGAAGGAAGGGCCCTTGAAGTAGAAGGTCCTTGCTCAATGGAAGTCTCCAAGGTGGAAGAGATGACATCTCCACCAGGTCTGCATACCAGATCCTGCAAGGCCACGCCGGTGCTATGAGGATCACCGACACCCTCTCTTGTTTGATTTGAGCAATGACTTGAGGGAGGAGAGCAAACGGGGGAAATAGGTATGCGAGACTGAAATTCCAAGGTACTGCCAGAGCATCTATCAGTACCGCCTGAGGATCCCTCGACCCGTACCTCGGAAGCTTGGCATTCTGCCAAGATGCCATGAGATCCAGCTCCAGCTGTCCCCATTTGAGAATCAAGCTGGAAAACCCTTCCGGATGGAGTTCCTTCTCCCCCGGGTGAAAGGTCTGTCTGCTCAGAAAATCCACCTCCCAGTTGTCCACTCCTGGGATGTGGATCGCCGACAGGCAGTAGTTGTGGGAATCCGCCCACTGAATTATCTTGGCTACCTCTGCCATGGCCAGGGAACTTCGAGTTCCCCAATGATGGTTGATGTGAGCCACTCCGACTGGAACCTGATAAACCAGGCCGAAGCTAACTGAGGCCAAGCCAGAAGTGCATTGAAGATTTCTCTAAGCTCCAGAATGTTTATGGGTAAAACACACTCCGACCGAGTCCATGTCCCGTGAGCCTTTAGAGAGCCCCAGACTGCTCCCCATCCCAGTAGGCTGGCGTCCGTTGTCACAATCACCCAGGAGGGTCTGCGGAAGCAGGTTCCAAGGAAGAGATGATCCTAAGACAACCACCAAAGGAGAGAATATCTAGTCTCCTGCTCCAGATGTAATTGTGGAGACAGATCCGCATAATCTCCGTTCCACTGACTGAGCATGCATAACTGCAGAGGCCTGAGGTGGAAACGGGCAAACAGGATGATGTCCATGGCTGCTACCATCAGACCGATTACCTCCATACATTGAGCCACTGATGGCCGAGGAGAGTACTGAAGCGCTAGACAGGAATCGAAAATCTTTGATTTCCTGACTTCTTTCAGAAAAATTTTCATTGATAAGGAATTTTTTATGGTTCCCAAGAAACCTACCCTTGTAGTTGGAACTAAGGAACTCTTTTCCAAATTCACCTTCCATCCGTGAGATCGCAGGAAGGATAACAACATTTCCGTGTGGGATTTTGCTTGTTGAAAGGATGGCGCCTGAACCAGAATGTCGTCCAGATAAGGCGCCACTGCAATGCCCTGCAATCGGAGCACCGCCAACAGGGATCCCAGAACCTTTGAGAAAATTCTGGGAGCCGTGGCAAGGCCGAATGGAAGAGCCACAAACTGGAAGTGTTTGTCTAGAAATGCAAACCTCAGAAACTTGTGATAGTCCCTGTGGATGGGAACATGCAGGTACGCGTCCGTTAAATCTACCGTTGTCATGAATTGACCCTCTTGAACCAAGGGAAGAATGGAACAAATAGTTTCCATCTTGAAGGACGGTACTCTGAGGAATTTGTTTAGACTTTTGAGATCTAAAAATGGTCTGAAGGTTCCCTCTTTTTTGGGAACCACGAACAGATTAGAGTAGAACCCCAGACCCTATTTCTGCATTGGGACAGGAACTATCACTTCCAGGTCGGAAAGGTCCCGAACACAGTGTAAGAACGCCTCTCTTTTTATCTGGTCTACAGATAATCTTGAAAGCAGAAACCTGCCCCTGGGAGGAAAGGTCTTTAACTCTAGCTTGCATCCCTGGGACACGATGTCCACTGCCCCTGAACATCCCGAACCCAAGCCTGAGCGAAGGAAAGTCTGCCCCCTACAAGATCCGGTCCCGGATCGGGGGCAGGCCCTTCATGCTGCTTTTGAGTCAATAGCGGGCTTCTTGGATTGTTTTCCCTTGTTCCAAGACTGGTTGGGCCTCCAGGAAGGCTTGGAATGTTCCTGCTTGGAAGAAGGAGAGGAAGGCTTACCCTTGAAGTTTCGAAAGGAACGAAAATTACGCTGACGTCACTTCTGCTTATTCCTCTTATCCTGAGGGAGGAAATGGCCCTTTCCTCCCGTAATAAATTATTTCCGTCAAATCCGGCCCAAAGAAGGTCTTTCCCTTGTAAGGGATCGCCAAAAGCTTAGACGACACCTCCGCAGACCAAGATTTTAACCATAAAGCTCTGCGGGCCAGTTTAATAACTTGTAGGGAAGCATCCGTAATAAAGGAATTGGCCAACTTAAGGGCCTTGATCCTATCCTGAATCTGTTCGAGGGGAGTGTCTGTCCGAATAGAATCGGACAACACATCAAACCAGTATGCTGCCGCACTAGTGACGGTAGCAATACACACTGCAGGTTGCCATTGTAAACCCTGGTGTACATACATTTTCTTGAGTAACCCCTCTAATTTCTTGTCCATAGGAACCTTAAAGGAACAACTATCTTCTATAGGAATAGTGGTCCTCTTAGCAAGCGTGGAAATTGCCCCTTCCACCTTGGGTACCGTCTGCCAAGACTCCTTGAAAGAGTCTGCTATAGGAAACATCTTCTCAAATATAGGGGATGGAGAAAAAGGGATACCCAGTCCCTCCCATTCCCTAGCAATAATCTCTGTAGTTCGATCTGGTACAGGAAAAAAACTCCACCATGGAAGGTATATCAAAATACTTGTTTAGTTTAGGATTGACTACGACAGTAGTGTCGGAGTCGTCCAAGGTAGCTAAAACCTCCTTAAGTAACAAACGGAGGCATTCAAGCTTAAACCTGAAAGATACAACTTCAGTATCAGCAAAAGGAATTACACTGTCTGAGATTTCACCCTCAGATGCTACCGAAGTATCTTCCTCCTCAGATTTCTGGGAGGTGACATTCGGAATAGCCACGACTGTGTCAGCAACCTTACTCACTGATTGTTTACATTTCCTCTTGCGCTTTCCCTGCAGCATGAAAAAAGCAGACAACGCATCAGATACCGCTGAGGACATGAGGGAAGCAATGTCTTGCAAAGTAACTCCAGGTGAAGTAATAGAGGAAGCGCAGAGCACTGGCTGTGTGGACGATAAATTTTGGGACGCTTGAGGAGAAAGCTGCAGCATATCTTGAACATTGTCAGAAGACTCCTGAACAGCATCCGCCTTAGACAATGTTGGCTCAGGAAAAACATAATTTATGCTTACCTGATAAATGTATTTCTCTTGTGATGTATCGAGTCCACAGATTCATCCTTACTTGTGGGATATTCTCCTCCCCTACAGGAAGTGGCAGAGAGAGCACCCCCACAGCAGAGCTGCCTATATAGCTCCCCCCTTAGCTCCACCCCCCAGTCATACGACCGAAGGCTAGGAAGAAAAAGGAGAAACTATAGGGTGCAGTGGTGACTGAAAGTTTTAAAATAAAAATATATATGCCTGTCTTAAGAAACAGCGCGGGCCGTGGACTCGATACATCACAAGAGAAATAAATTTATCAGGTAAGCATAAATTATGTTTTCTCTTGTAAGATGTATCGAGTCCACGGATTCATCCTTACTTGTAGGATACCAATACCAAAGCTTTAGGACACGGATGAAGGGAGGGACAAGATAGGGACCTTAAACGGAAGGCACCACTGCTTGTAGTACCTTTCTCCCAAAAATAGCCTCCGAAGAAGCAAAAGTATCAAATTTGGAAAATTTGGAAAAAGTATGAAACGAAGACCAAGTCGCCGCATTACAAATCTGTTTAACAGAAGCCTCATTTTTAAAAGCCATGTGGAAGCCACAGCTCTAGTAACATGAGCAGTAATTCTTTCAGGAGACTGTTGGCCAGTAGTCTCATAAGCCAAACGGATGATGCTTTTCAGCCAAAAGGAAAGAGGTAGCCGTAGCCTTCTGAACTCTCCACTTACCAGAATAAACAACAAACAATGAAGATGTTTGACGGAAATCTTTAGTTGCTTGTAAGTAGAACTTTAAAGCACAACCCACATCCAGATTGTGCAACAGACGTTCCTTCTTTGAAGAAGGATTAGGACACAGTGAAGGAACAACAATCTATTGATTGATATTCTTATAAGAAACAACCTTAGGAAGAAACCCAGGTTTGGTACGCAAAACCACCTTATCTGCATGGAAAATAAGATAAGGGGAATCACACTGTAAAGCATATAGCTCAGAAACTCTTCGAGCCGAAGAGATAGCTACTAAAAACAAAACTTTCCAAGATAGAAGCTTAATATCCATGGAATGCATAGGTTCAAACGGAACCCCTTGAAGAACTTTAAGAACTAAATTTAGGCTCCATGGCGGAGCAACAGGTTTAAATACAGGCTTGATTCTGACCAAAGCCTGACTAAATACTCTAACGTCTGAGACATCTGCCAGACGTTTGTGTAGAAGAATAGACAAAGCAGATATTTGTCCTTATAAGGAACTAGCTGATAATCCCTTCTCCAAACCTTCTTGGAGAAAAGCAATATTCTAGGAATCCTAATCTTACTCCACGAGTAACCTTTGGATTCACACCAATAAAGATATTTGCGCCAAATCTTATGATAGATCTTCCTGGTGACAGGCTTTCTAGCCTGAATCAGGGTATCAATGACCGACTCAGAGAAACCACGCTTTGATAGAATCAGGCGTTCAATCTCCAAGCAGTCAGACGCAGAGAAATTAGATTTGGATGCGTGAACAGACCTTGGATTAGAAGGTCCTGTCTCATTGGCAGAGTCCATGGTAGAACCGAGGACATGTCCACTAGGTCTGTATACCAAGTCCTGCGTGGCCACGCAGGTGCTATCAGAATCACCGAAGCTCTCTCCTGCTTTATTCTGGCAACCAGACGTAGGAGGAGAGGATATACATAGGCCAGATTGAAGAACCAAGGCACTGCTAGAGCATCTATCAGTACCGCCTTGGGATCCCGGGACCTGGACCCGTAACGAGAAAGTTTGGCATTCTGACGTGCCCCATAGCTGAATCAGCTGTGCAAATACCTCCGGATGGAGTTCCCACTCCCCCAGATGAAAAGTCTAACGACTTAGGAAATCCGCCTCCCAGTTCTCTACTCCTAGGATGTGGATTGCGGAGAGATGGCAAGAGTGATCCTCTGCCCATCGGATTATTTTGGTTACCTCCATCATCGCTAGAGAACTCCTTGTTCCTCCTTGATGATTGATATAAGCTACAGTTGTGATGTTGTCCGACTGAAACCTGATGAATTTGGCCGCAGCAAGCTGAGGCCACGCCTGAAGCGCATTGAATATCGCTCTCATTTCTAGAATATTTATCGGGAGAAGAGATTCCTCCCGAGACCATAAGCCCTGTGCTTTCAGGGAGTTCCAAACTGCATCCCAGCCTAGCAGGCTGGTATCTGTCGTTACAATGAGCCACTCTGGCCTGCGGAAACACATTCCCTGAGACAGGTGGTCCTGAGACAACCACCAGAGAAGAGAATCTCTGGTCTCCTGGTCCAGATGCAGTTGAGGAGACAAATCTGCATAATCCCCATTCCACTGTTTGAGCATGCATAGACGTAGTGGTCTGAGGTGTAGGCGGGCAAAAGGAACTATGTCCATTGCCGCTACCATGAGTCCGATTACCTCCATATACTGAGCCACTGATGGCCGAGGAATGGAATGAATAGCTCGGCAAGTGGTTAAGAGCTTTGATTTTCTGACCGCCATCAGAAATATTTTCATTTCTACCGAGTCTATCAGAATCCCTAGGAAGGAAACTCTTATAAGAGGGAAGAGAGAACTCTTTTTTATGTTCACCGTCCACCCGTGAGATCTCAGAAAAGCCAACACAATGTCCGTGTGAGACTCGGATAGCTGGAAAGTTGACGCATGAAATAAGATGTCATCTAGATAAGGCGCCACTGCTATGCCCCGTGGCCGTAGAACCGCCAGAAGGGACCCTAGCACCCTTGTTAAAATTCTGTGAATAGAGATGTGTAGATACGCATCCTTTAAGTCCACGGTGGTCATATATTGACCCTCCTGGATCAGAGGTAGAATAGACCGAATAGCTCCATCTTGAATGATGGAACTTTGAGGAACTTGTTTAGAATGTTGAGATCCAAGATTGATCTGAAAGTTCCCTCTTTTTTGGAAACCACAAACAGGTTTGAGTAAAAACCTAGCCCCTGTTCCTCTTTTGGGACTGGGCGGATCACCCCCATGGTATGTAGGTCTTCTATACAGCGTAAGAACGCCTCTCTCTTTGTCTGTTTACAGACAATCGAGAAATGTGAAAAGTCCCCCTTGGAAGAGAGCCTTTGAATTCCAGAAAATATCCCTGGGACACAATTTCTAAAACCCAGGGATCGTGAACATCTCTTGCCCAAGCCTGAGCGAAGAGAGAGAGTCTGCCCCCTACTAGATCCGGTCCTGGATCGGGGGCTACCCCTTCATGCTGTCTTAGAGGCAGCTGCAGGCTTTTTGGCCTGTTTACCCTTGTTCCAAGCCTGGTTAGGTCTCCAGACTGACTTGGATTGGGCAAAATTCCCCTCTTGCTTTGCAGCAGAGGAAGCTGAAGCGGGACCACTCTTGAAATTCCAAAAGGAACGAAAATTATTTTGTTTGGTCCTCATCTTATTTGATCTATCCTGAGGGAGGGCATGACCTTTCCCTCCAGTGATGTCTGAAAAAATCTCTTTCAGTTCAGGCCCGAATAGGGTCTTTCCTTTGAAAGGGATGTTCAAAAGTTTAGTTTTAGATGACACATCAGCAGACCAGGATTTAAGCCATAACGGCCTGCGTGCTAAAATGGCAAAACCTGAGTTCTTTGCCGCTAATTTAGCCAGTTGAAAAGTGGCATCTGTAATAAAAATGATTAGTACGTCTAGTGATACCAGCGTCACCAGAGTACTACTAAGAGGCGCCGGACAAATATGACACTATATATGACACTATATATATATATATATATATATATATATATATATATATATATATATATATATATATATATATATATATATATATATATATATATATATATATATATATATATATTCAATCCAATCCAATTTGGACAAATATTACCATAGATGTTGAAATCGTGGAATACTGTACAAAGATGAAAAAAAAATGAATAAAACAATAATACTTGGTAATCACTATAAAACTAAGAGGAAAATGGTTAAATGGATATATAGGAACTATATTAGTCCAGTATATATAGTTGGTTTGTCAAGTTCAACAAAGTCCAATTTTTAATACCCAAAGGAGAAATATAGTGGGTAATGTTTCAAGAAAAGGTAGGCTGCTCCTCCAGAGTGTTATGCCAGGAACACAGATGGAAAATCTAGAAGAAAATAGATAGAGGGCGCCACATTGTTTAGATCAAACAAAATAAGGACAAAGCAACAATATAATCATAGGAATCCTACTCACAAATTGTGGCGCACGTAAGAGTGCAGTAATCGCAGTCCGGAACCACACATCGTCCGGTAGACCACAATGGGTAGATTTCACAGATGGAAGTCCTTGTCTCACCAGGGAGAGTCCAGGGATATCCAAGATAATATAGTAGATGTAGATCAGTGCACCAGAGATCCAACAGGAAGTCCGATAAGGTGCTTGGGAAGGTGCCAGATGAATATAACAAGCCAAAGCTCAAAGAAGAAAAAATGTAGTCGGCAGCAGGTGAAGAGTTAAAAATTATTAAAAGTTTAATAACATTAAAAACTACAGCAACGCGTTTCTCAGTGTAACACACTGTTTCATCAGGCTATCCTATCATATCCTATCATAGCCTGATGAAAGTGTGTTACACTGAGAAACGCGTTGCTGTAGTTTTTACTGTTATTAAACTTTTAATCATTTTTAACTCTTCACCTGCTGCCGACTACATTTTTTCTTCTTTGAGCTTTGGCTTGTTATATTCATCTGGCACCTTCCCAAGCACCTTATCGGACTTCCTGTTGGATCTCTGGTGCACTGATCTACATCTACTATATTATCTTGGATATCCCTGGACTCTCCCTGGTGAGACGAGGACTTCCATCTGTGAAATCTACCCATTGTGGTCTACCGGACGACGTGTGGTTCCGGACTGCGATTACTGCACTCTTACGTGCGCCACAATTTGTGAGTAGGATTCCTATGATTATATTGTTGCTTTGTCCTTATTTTGTTTGATCTGCACAATGTGGCGCCCTCTATCTATTTTCTTCTAGATCTGTAATAAAAGAATTAGCCAATTTAAGGGCCTTAATTCTGTCCAAAATTTCTTCTAATGGAGTCTCCATCTGAAGAGCCTCTTCTAGAGCCTCAAACCAGAAAGCAGCTGCAGTAGTTGCAGGAACAATGCACGCAATAGGTTGAAGAAGAAAACCTTGATGAACAAAAATTTTCTTCAGGAGACCCTCTAATTTTTTATCCACAGGATCTTTGAAAGCACAACCGACTTCAATAGGTATAGTTGTACGCTTAGTAGAAATAGCTCCCTCCACCTTAGGAACTGTCTGCCACGAGTCCCGCATGGTGTCAGATATGGGAAACATTTTATTAAAAACAGGAGGGGGAATGAACGGAATACCTGGTCTATCCCACTCCTTAGCAATAATATTCACAATCCTCTTAGGGACTGGAAAAAAAACATCAGTGTAAACAGGAACCTCTAAGTATTTATCCATCTTACACAATTTCTCTGGGACCACTATAGGGTCACAATCATCTAGAGCCGCTAATAACTCCCTGAGCAATAAGCGGAGGTGTTCAAGCTTAAATTTAAAGGCCGTCATATCAGAATCTGTCTGAGGAAGCGTCTTTCCTGAATCAGAAATTTCTCCCTCAGATAACAAATCCCTCACCCCTACCTCAGAGCATTGTGAGGGCATATCAGATACGGCTACTAAAGCGTCAGACTGCTCAGCATTTTTCCTTAACCCAGAGCTGTCCTGCTTTCCTTGAAAACCAGGCAGTCAGGATAAAACCTCTGTGAGGGTTGTATTCATAACTGTGGCCATGTCTTGTAAAATAAATGAATTCGACGCACTAGAGGTACTTGGCGTCACTTGTGCGGGCGTTACTGGTTGTGACACTTGGGGAGAGCTAGATGCTAAACCCTCATTTACTTCTGACTGAGAATCATCTATTGCTCTATTTTTAAGTGCTAATATATGTTCTTTATAGTTTATGGACATATCAGTACAATTGGGACACATTCTAAGAGGGGGTACCACAATGGCTTCCACACATATTGAACAAGGATTTTCCTTGGTGTCAGACATGTTAAACAGGCTAGTAATGTAACAAGCAAGCTTGGAAAACACTGTAATCAAAGTAAATAACACTTAGAAATAAAACGGTAGTGTGCCTTTAAGAGAAAAAAAGCTGCACAAATTGTGCAAAACAGTTTTTACAGTAGTATCATATAGCCTTAGTAACTTTGCACTGCTATGCAAATAAACAATTAACCCCTTAATGGCAAAACCGGATTGAAAAAACATCAAAACCAGTAAAAAAGACTTTCAGCACTTTGCCACAGTTCTGCTGTGGCTCCTACCTGCCCTTCAGAACAATTTGTGGGGAAAAAACTTCTTTGACAGCCCTCAAACATGGCAGGAACCTCTGGAGAAGCAGTTAGAAGTCTCAGAGGAAAAGAAACTGCACAACTGAGGCACGAAAATAGGCCCCTCCCACCTCACTCAATGTTTTGAGGCCTAACAGACAAACACTAGAGTGTCTCTAAATTAACCATGTGGGTTAGAAAACTCAAAAACAAGCCACAATGACCCCTTTAGTCCCTTCAAAAAAACGTTATAATTGCATCATTCACTGAATAAACAAAAACGTTTTTACCAAACAGTGTCACCAGTAACTAATGAGCCCTTCATGCAAGCTGAAATTCCTATCCAAGTGTCTGAATACAGCTTACCCTTCCCTCATGGGGATATTGCCAGCCTTTTCTAGAAATAACACAGTCTGTCTAGAAAAAAATAGACTGAACATACCTTAATGCAGTTTAGCCTGCAAACTGTTCCCCCAACTGAAGTTTTCCTGTACTCTTCAGCCCTTGTGAGAACAGCAGTGAATCTTAGTTACAAAATGCTAAGATCATCCTCCTCCTTGCAGAAATCTTCATCCCTTTTCTGCCAGAGAGTAAATAGTACACACCGGTACCATTTAAAAATGACAAACTTTTGCTTGAAAAATAAAAACCTAACATTTTTGTCACCACACTCCTCTTTGCCCTTCCTAGCAGTTAAGCAGGCAGAGAGAATGACTGGTGGGTGGAGCTAAGGGGGGAGCTATATAGGCAGCTCTGCTGTGGGTGCTCTATCTGCCACTTCCTGTAGGGGAGGAGAATATCCCACAAGTAAGGATGAATCCGTGGACTCGATACATCTTACAAGAGAAAAGTCTATCCCTGTAATGTAAAGTTCTCTCAATACATGAGGAACAGAAAGGGATTGGTGGTTCCACATTAGCATCAAAACATAAAAGAACATGTAACATCTTGCAGGGCCTCTTGGTCCATCTTTATTCACCAATAAAAAGAATAAATAGATAAACTTATATTTTATTTAGAAAATACCCCACAAAAAAACCTGTTACTGTTCCTTTAAATTTAAAAAAAAAACTTTTTCTGCAATAAAAATATAAAGTATCACAAAAACCACTCCGGACAACCTCTACACCTCAGCTTAGTTTTGCTGAGGTGCTTACCTGCCTGACTAAAAACGGAGTGAATATTCTGCTAGAAAAACCGGACTCAATTTATTTCTCCGCTCCGGGAACACAGGAAGTGTAGGGGGTAAAAGGCGCGCGCAACAGAAAATGCTGCCTCGGCTAACCCCGCCCTTCGTGGGCGTTACAACATTAACTTCCCGTTCGGCTAAATGTATTACTAAAGCCACAGGGAGTAAAGTAACAATAAAAACACCACCTACTGAGCTATAAATCTCCTCGTCCCCAGTGCCTGCTATTGCTGCCAATAATAAAATGACCCCCCTAGCAATAGTCGGATGTCTCTTGTCCCACAATCATATTTTAAAGTGCCATCCTTTTATTTTCTGAAATGTGTCCCAGAAAAAATAAAGTTAGCACTTATCTTTAGACTTCTGCCAGACAGCACGGCAGCTCACTAGGTTTGAGAGGCCAGTTCCCTCACATGGACTTGTGGAAAAAAACAAAGACTGAGTAATCTTACTCAGGCTTGCACGATTAGGGCAGAATTAAATACATGGGAGGCGCAGTGAGGAGGGAAGGGAGGTGATATTTAACAGCTTTGCTGTGGTGCTCTTTGACCAGCTGCAGGTTAAATAAATAAAAAAAATGAAGAGCAGCCAATCCGCATCAACAGTGCCGAGGTCATGAACTCTTTTACTGTGATCTCATGAGATTTCATAGTAAACTTCCTTAAACTGAACAGGGAAATAAGATGAGTGTGCACTGTGCACGTAAGCTCACTCCCTTAGCTGTCCCGGGACAGACATACTGATTTGCTGCTTAGAAGTCCTTTACAATGGGATGTGGCAACTGAGGAATTTTTTAGGTAAAATATCTTTCTTTTTTACATAGAGATGTTCAGGTGATATTTTCTAGTCAGCTTTTTACAGCTATGCTGCATCACTTTCAAGTTTTCAACATTTGGGTATCATGGCCCTTTAACTAGGTATACTACATTTACAAACATATACCGCCATCTAGTGGACGGAAATTAAAAACACCTTAAATTTTAAGACAACCAGAACAGAGTTAATTTCGTCGACTAAAACTAGACTAAAATAAGTATAAAACTTAAGAAATTCTGATGACTAAAATAGCATTTTAGTCAAAAGTCTATGACTAAAACTAAATCACAATGACATTTTAGTCAAAAGACTATGGCCTATATTTATCAATACGCTCTCCGTATTCAGCATTGCACCAGCAGCTCACAAGAGCTGCTGGTGCAACGCCGCCCGCTGCAGACTCGCGGCCAATGGGCTGCCAGCAGGGGGGTGTCAATCAACCCGATCGTACTTGATCGGGTTGATTTCCGGCGATGTCTGTCCGCCTGCTCAGACCGCTGCTTCATAACTGCTGTTTCTGGCGAGTCTGAAGACTCGCCAGAAACACGGGCCGTTAAGCTCCTTTCGGAGCTTGATAGATAGGCCCCTATGACTAAAACTAAATCAAAATTTGCTGACAAAAACATTTTATGCAAGGTGTTATAATCAATCTATATCTAATTACTGCTCTTTTGTCAAATTTTCAAAACTTAATTTTATTAAATTTTAAGATAAAGACATGTTATATACCACAACAGTTAAATCTGTTAAATCTGTATTGCATGTTCAAACCTTAATACAATAAATAAAAACAGGTTAATAAACCTTTACTTCAGGAGTATATAATGAGTTTGGAAGTTCTAGAACAGTGCTAATATCGTTGCAGAAAATTTTTCGAATCTGTGAACAATCAATTGATTCTTCCTATAGAAATAAGCATAACCCACGAGTATGGGTTTAAGTTATGCTCTGCCTGTGCTAGCTGCAGAAACTTTTTGTTGTGTTGAGTTACTCGATACTTGTTTTAATTATTAACAGTTTTTATATTGGGTAATATGTGCAATACAGTTTACATGTTTATTTTTTTATATTTTAAAGTTGCACTTCTGTTTGTTTATGAAACTTGGTTTTATTTCATTTAAAGTTTAATTAAGATGTTATATATCACAACGGCTAAATCTGTGTCTGTATTGCGTGTTTAAACCTTAGTACTATAAATAATAACAGGTGTTATGTTTACTCCTGGAGTATAGCATCAGTTTGCAAATTATAGAGAAATGCTTAAATAATGCATTACACTTTAACTAAACGCCTTCGATTTTAGTCGACTAAAATATACTGGAGATTCAGTCAACTAAAACTAGACTAAAACTAAAACAATTCAGATGACTAAAATACGACTAAAACTAAAATGGCATTTTAGTCAAAAAAGACTAAAACTAAGACTAAATCGAAATTTGTTGTCAAAATTAACACTGAACCAGAACAGAGATTGTCAAACCATAATTTTCCTTTTGTTTCATTTTAAATGCATCATTTTTGTAGACATCATCTGATATATTGTAATACATATACAATGTAACAAAAAATGCAATACAGCATAACTAGCTTAAATTTAATATAGAAACATCCACTGTATTCATTCTAAAAAATAGTTAGCTAGATCAAGTTCAGTAGAAAACAGACCAATTCATTTCTCTATTCATGCCTTTTGGCTCTAGTGTGTCTAATTGAAAGATCCAATAGGTCTCCCTTTGTTTTAAAAGAAGCTCCCTATTGCCTCCCTTTCTGGGGGGTTTTATTTGCTCAATAACTAGGTACCTAAGTTGATTAACCCGATGGCCTAGTTTCAAAAAATGACATGCAACAGGAGCAGTAATCACTGTACATCTAATATTAATTTTGTGCTCCGTTATGCAATCTCGTATGCGTTTAGTAGACTCGCCAACATGGGCACTTAATCAGATATACAACAAATCTGGAGTTGCATGTAAAATGATCACAAAAGTAATATTTGTGTCCAGTATGATGATGTGAGAAGTATGGGCTCTTAATGATAAAGCTGCAATTAATTCAGCCCAAACAGGGGAAACATCCTAAGTTGTTCTCTGAGATATAGGTTTGTGTGCAAGTTGTCCCTGCACCAATGTCTGCCTTGACTAAAACATCCCTTCTTCCAGCTCTTACTCCTTTTATATGCTGGCATAGGGAGTAAATGAAATCTCTCTATATTGGGATTACATCTACTCAATACATTCCAGTGTTTTTGTATAGTCTTCACTATCATTGTGCTTTATTTGGAAAATTCAGAGACAAAACACATTCTTTTTCTGTCATTTTTAGACCCCTTAGATTTGAGTACGGTTTCTCTCTGAATAGGCCGAACCTCATCAATGACTATAAAAATGTTTTTGGTATCCCCTTTCCAAAAAATTTTTCACCCATTTCCTCCAATCTGGATTGTACATATCATTGTCTGAAACAATACGCTTAACCCTTAGCATTTGACTGCGAGGTAAAGACTTCTTGTGGTCAGTGGCTTTCCTGAAGATGTCAGTCTTAAAACCAAAGCCATCTGTGCAGCCATATCAAGAGTTTCCTTTAAGTGTAGATATATTTTTAGGAATTTAACTAAATAGGGCATAGGATTTGTCAATGTATTGGCTTCGAAAAGATGAGCCCATACACAATACCTGATTTTTATCTGGTGCAGCTGACAAATCTTCATATAGTCCCATGTCTTCGATAGAAACCTGAAGGCAGAGAAAAGGATGTATGACAAACAATGTCAAGTTAATGACAAACAGGAATAAGTCATGAACATCTCATTTAGTCTTCTCACCTTCATGTCCGCTAGCCTGGTTTTGGCCAAGGAGATGTATTCCATTAGAAGGCAACGATATTTTGTGGCCACAAATGGAGGATGCAGAACATGTACCTGAAGTTAAATATAGGGCTATTATTTAGATAGCCATTAGAACATAGAGACTAGGGGAATACACACTACTGCTGGACATTTTTTTTTCTCAAAACTGATCTAATCTTACCTATTCCAGCAGTACTCAACTTTTTTCTAACTGGAAAATAATGATGTGCTTTTTTTAAGTTCATGTAACAACATGCATTGTTTAATATTATGCCTTACATCAAGATCACTGGTTTTCAAACCTATTCTCAAACCTCCCTAACAGGCCACATTTTGAGGATATCTGAACTAGAGCACAGGTGAAATAATCAGCTGATGAGTAAACTTGGTTATTTTACCTGCTCTCACCCAAGGAAATCCTGAAAACCTGGCCTGTTGGGGAGGCCTGAGAACAGGTTTGAAAACCAGTGATGAAGATAAATAGTGCTGATAGTCAGAAATTGTTATCTGTTATCAATGCTAATTTACTGGGACGCCCTCTACTGAAAAAGGATGCCCCAGGGTCACGTTTCCAACTGCAGTCATACATGTGCATAGGAGTCATTTTTTATATGATCAATGACTGTGCTTAAAGGGACATGAAGCCCCAATGTTTTTCTTTCGTGATTCAGACAGAGTACAACTTTTAAAAATGTTCAAATTTACTTCTATTATTACATTTGCTTCCTTTCAAGGTATTTTTTTGTTGAAACTAGGAAGGTAGCAAACACACGTCTGAAGCACTACGTGGCAGGAAAATGTGCTGACATCTAGAGATATTGCAAATGTATAAAATTCTTCCTACTGTTGAGATATAGTGCTGCAGACACAATGCAGGCGTACATTCCTGCTCTTCAACAAATGATACAAAAAGAACAAAACATTTGATAACAGAAGTAAAATAGAAACATAATTTATTAAGCAATATTGGAACCCCCCTAACTTGCGCGCATATCACAAGTTGAAAGTAAATGGTTGTGCTTAAGCGTAAACAGAATTTGTGTCTAAATATGTGTATGGGTGTGTATATATATATATATTATTATTTAGTTATTTTTTTATTTTTTATTCTTTTTATTGAAAAGAGACACAGTGATCAAACAACAAATACCATCCAGTTAGCATGGTTATACGGTACACAGATCATTAGGAGCTGAATAAAATCCAACAAGAGAATATGCAGAGCTATACAAAAGTCCACGAATAAGTCCAAAAAATAAAGATCCGATGTGTCATTCTCATAGCAGACCCCATATCACTCCTAGGAGTGAAGTATGACGAGCCATTGTCCCACTGTTTATAAAGTATATGTGATCACTCCGTCTCCTTTATTTATCCTATTTTCCAACATCAATTAACCTAATAACTTTAATATAATAGCCACAACCACACCAAACAAAGAGCTCACGCAAAAAAAAAAAAAAGGGGGGATGCTCTGCCTCGTGTGTCCTCTCTCCCACCCTCCCATCTCACCCCCCCCCACCCTCCCAGTTCCATCAGTGATCAGAAAAGAATCTCTTCAAAAGCAACAATTCCATCTCGGGATTCCACAGGATTACTCAAATCCTGCCATTCCCCTCTTAGTATGGCTGCCAACATAACCTCATGCTGCATAAATGGTCTGAGAATCTGCTGTTGCAATGATGGTGCAAGGGTGACAATCAAAGGTCGCCATTTTTTTAGAAAGTAGGTTAGTCTTCGCTCTGTATCTAATTTAGTATCGTATTGTTCAATGAACAGTTGTTTTAATAAGCTACATTTTAATTGCGCAATAGAAGGGGGTTGTCTATGAATCCACATATTTAATATACACTGCCTTGCCAGCAAAATACAAAGTGTCAGCAATTTATGTAAGTTCCTATATGAGTTATCCCATTGGAAAAGATATACCTTGCCAATATCTATAGTGAGAGATAAGTGAAAATTTGACTGTACCCAGTACTGAAAGTGACCCCAAAAACGTCTAATTAGTGGGCAAGTGAAGAGGTAATGCCGGAAAGACGGAGAGTCCTCTCTACATTTTACACACCTGTTAGGGTGACCTGTGTTCCATTTAGATGACCTATTAGGAGTAATATAATCCCTGTGTAATAATCTAACCTGTGCCTCCCTTAGTGGTATAGCTAAAGTAGCTGCTCTAGCCAGCTCCAAACTTCTCCCCAAATCCTGTATATCAAGCTGAGGAGAAACATCAGCAGTTAATTTTTCTAGCATGGGTGCTTTCAACATCCCCTCTCTACATTTCAGTAAGCATTTATAAAAGTTAGAGATGGCAAAGACCCCTATACTAAACAACGTGTGCGAGACAGCAAAGGGTGAAATGTTCCAGAACTCTGGGTACCTGCAGGTATGCGTAAAAGTGCCTGTGTGGGATCTGAAATCTGTTTCTAAGGTCTTGAAAAGATCTAATGGAATGTAACAAAGGATCCAAGAGGTCACCCACCGTTTTAATCCCCCCAGAGCACCAAGTACGGAAAGGCTCATAGTCATTACCAGCTGGGAAGTCCTGGTTACCGACCAGGGGTATAAATTTGGGTGATGGACAAGTAATACCCATATATTTATTAATTGAACTCCATGTTCTCAAGCGGTCTCTGTATAAGGGATTGTTACTAATGTGCACTGGGGCATCTTTCACTGTTATGTAAGGTAAATATGCCAAAGCCAAGGGCGCACATATTGCCTCCTCCAGCCGTGACTCATAAAAATGAGCAGTGCTAAGTTGCCAGTCTGTGACCAATCTCGCCAATGCGGCCCAGTTATAAAGCTTTAAATTTGGAAGACCCAGGCCTCCACTAAGGTAGGGTTGACCAAGTTTGTCAGCTGCTATGCAAGGCTTTTTCCCTTTCCAGATGAAACTGGTAATCGCCCTAGAGAGAAGAGCTAAGTCCCTGTTTGTCATAAGGAAAGGCAGCATCAACAAGGGATACATAATCTTAGGCAAAATTGTCATCTTCACTAAGTTAATCCGCCCAGACAGTCCCAGAGGCAGGTCGTTCCAACTCTGAAGTTGGATAGATAGAGCTTTGCATTTGTCCGTTAAATTTAAGTCGTCCATCTTTTGGGGGTTATTATGTAGCTGAATACCCAGATACGTGAGAGAGTTAACCATCACCTTGAACGGATATTTGTGAGTAGAGTCAGAATGTCTATGTAACCACAATATATCCGATTTGGCGGTGTTTATTTTATACCCCGAGAAACTACCGAATTCCGAAATAGCCTGTAATATGCGGGATATGTATAAAGAAGGGGACTCCACAAACAGGAGCATATCATCAGCATATAATGCCAGATGTAGGGGAACTCCCTGGATCACAATCCCAGGGAAGACTTGCTTAAGCTTAATTGCCAATGGCTCCAATTCCAGGTCAAATAGTAGGGGGGATAAAGGGCATCCCTGTCTAGTTCCTCTCTGAAGGGTGAAGTCGGGGGAAAACAAGCCGTTAGTCAGTATTCTAGCAGTCGGGGAGTTATAAATTTTACGCATGATGCTGAGAAAGGGGCCTCCGAAGTTAAATTTTGTCATGGTGTTAATTAGATGCGTCCAGTCCACTCTGTCGAAAGCCTTCTCTGCATCAAGCGAGAGCAAGAAGGCCTCCGGTTTGTCAGTCACCCCAACCCCCGTCCAGTAATGATTAATCACATGTAGTACCCTTCGTAGGTTGACAACCGAAGAACGTTTAAATACAAAACCTGTTTGGTCTGGGTGTAATAAGGAAGGAAGTATGGTTTTCAGTCTATTGGCCAATATCTTTGTGAAAATTTTGTAGTCAGTATTTAGCAGGGAAATGGGGCGGTACGACTCTGGCATGGAAGGGTCTTTCCCTGACTTGGGTATCAGAGTAATGTGGGCAGCGGTAAAATGCTGTGAAGGTGTCACGTTGTCTTGAAAGTAGGTGTTATATAGTCTGGCTAATGTCGGGGTAATTTGCGATTGAAGAATCCGATAGAATTTGGTTGGCAACCCGTCCGGGCCCGGAGCCTTGCCCACCGAAAGAGATTTTAAAATGAGCGTGACCTCATCAGGGATTATCCGGGCGTTCAAGTGGTCTAATTGTTCCTGGGTTAACTGGGGGAGTTTAATAGATTGCCAAAAAGAATTCTGTGTCTCAGGGGATCCGGATTGTTGTCTAATGTAAAGTTGAGAATAGTAATCTGCAAAGCATTTGGCTATTTCGTCTGGAGTCTGAAAAGTCTTACCCCGGTACCGTAGTGCCCCTACATTAGATCTTGCAGTCTTTGGTTTTGTAAGAGCAGCTAAAAGTTTCCCGGATCTGGCCCGAAAGCGGTAATATTTACTAGCCGTGTATAGTAAGCCAGAAGCGGCCTGTTGCCCCATAAATGCGTCAAACTCTGACTTTGCCACAATGTAGGAATCGTATTTGTCTCGTAATTTAGATTGGCGAAATGCCAGATTGGCCTGTCCCAGTTTTTTGCTAATATCGTTATGTCTTTGTTGTGTTCTATGTTTGATGTTAGAAGTGTAGGAGATTATGGAGCCCGAGAGCACCACCTTGGCCGCTTCCCAGAACAGCTGGGGGTTATCTAAGTGAGATATATTGTCCGAGTAATAGTCAGTCCAGCACTGCATTAAAAATTTAGCAAAATTTACAGAGGCCGCTAAATATGAAGGGAATCTCAGGGTATTTCTATTAGGACAAGGTCCCCTACTTTCCAGAACCAACTCAACTGGAGCGTGGTCAGATAGCACAATATCACGTATGCGACACTGCTGAACCCTATTAGTCAATGAGTTAGGTAATAAGAAAAGGTCAATTCTAGATAGTGTGGACTTGGCTCTGGACAGACAGGTGAAGTCCCTGCCCTCTGGATGTAACAATTTCCAGATATCACACATGTCCAAAGTTGACTCAAGCATGTTAAAAATTTTGGTTTCATATCTAGCTTTGTAATTAATCTTAGGGTTTCTCATCACTGGGGTCTCTAGCCACATCCTATCCAAAGTATGTGAGGGAGTGAGGTTAAAGTCACCTCCGACTATTAAATTCGAGCCCATATGGGGCAGCAGGAATTTAGCCAAAGCATTCCAGAAGTCTATTTATCTATGGTTAGGGGCATAAATATTACAGAGTGTATAGTCAATGGAGTTAATCCGCGCCTGTACCAGCATAAATCTCCCCTCTCCATCAACTTGTACCTGCTTAATGTGAGTATTCAGCCGCTTGCCGAAAACGATGGCCAAGCCTCTGCTAGAACTAGAGTGAGATAAAAATTCTACATGACCCACCCAGTCTGACCTAAGCTTAAGATGTTCTACATCTGTCAGACGCGTTTCTTGCAGTAACGCAACATCAGTCCCCTGTCGTCTTAAAAGGGTAAGTATTGCTTTGCGCTTTATGGGGGAATTAATACCCCCCACATTCCATGTAACAAATTTTAAAGACATCCAAAGTCAAAGGAGTATTTGTACACCAGAGGCAGGGGCGCACAGGGGGAGGGGAAAAAAAAACGAAAAAAAAAACACACACAAAGCAAGTAACCCACACTCTGCACGAAGACATATATATATATATATATATATATATATATATATATATATATATATATGAGAAACATCAAGAACAGCGACAACAGGCATACATTTTTAACAATTTTGCTGATGACATTGATCCATCTGAGGACCAAAAAATGCCCCTTTCGGCAAACATAAGTAAGCATGCATCTATTCAAATTATTAAGATTAAGCATCCATGTGCATATCAAAATCAAAATTACAGCAGTCCTCAACCATTTCAGCAGTAATTTCAAAGGGTTCAAAGGAAAGGCAGTCACTCCCATTCTTGTGCCAAACAGCACAATGTTAAAAACAGTTTGAAATTTGCCCCCCCACCCCCCGAACCGGCCAAAGCCAGCCCAAAGGGAACAAAGGAGCACAAAACTCCGCCTCTCCAAGAAGCCTGCAATACAGTTATGGACAAAACCTGTAAACAAAAGGGTTAACAAGAGGGTTAACACAACAATTTGAGCAAACAAAAACAACAACAACAACAAGGCATTTTTTACAGATTCTCTGATTACATTGACCCATCTGAAAACAAAAAACTGTCTGTTTTGGCAAACATATGTGAGCCTGCGTATGTTCAGATTATTTAAACTAGGGGACCATATACATATCAAGAGTACAACAGGCCACATCCATTTCCAGGTTAACTTCAAGGGATTCAAAGGAAAGGCACTTTTATGCCGAGCAGCACAGTATTAAGACAGGTTTGAGATTTGTCCCCTCAAGACCAGCCGAGACCAGTCCAAAGGGGACAAAGGGACACATGTCTCTGCCTCTGGACAGAACCTGCAAATATAAAAAACAACAAGAGGGTAAAAATAACACTTTGTGCAACATTTAACAATATACTCATCTTCAGGTTAGAGTCCATGTAAAACAGGAGCAATTGGCTCCCAAACAGTCCACTTTCCCAAGGCTGTGTGTCTCCAACAAACATGACCTCTCTCCTCCAGGAAAACCAAGAGGTAGGAGGTGAGCTATGAGCATAGAGGTATGAGACCTCCATCTATGCTCTATTATGACAAGTGCTGTAGTTCGGACATACGGTCCAGATGCTCAATCATGGTGGAGGTTGATTATTTTCCGTTGCAAGATAGCTCTGGAGCCTGAGGAGTGTGGAAAAACTTGACCCCCATAAGGTGTTTGCAAACGCAAGATTGCTGGATAAAGTAGGGCCACCTGACGGCCCTGCTCATGAAGCTGAGAACAGAGTGGGGCGAAGTCCTTTCTCTGTTTGGTGAATTCCAGCAAGAAGTCCTGGAAAAGCAGGAGACATGAACCTTCATAGCCGACTTCCTTACGAGCTTTATAGGCCCGAAGTATCTTTAGCTTCTCCTGAAAATTTAAACATTTGAAGATGTTGATGGATCAGTAAAAGTATAGTGAGGAATCTAATACAAGAAGCTTGTTTACTCAGTCAATTCCCCATCTAGGGGACAGGAAGTTCAAAGAATACAACCAGAAAATTATGCAGGCGTCCAACCTATACCAAGACAGGCCACAATATACAGCCGAATAAATGGTGTCCAATCCCTGAGCCTTGCCATAAAAACGTGATCTGTAGACACTGATCTATCAGTTTAAATAAATGTCACAAATATTACACTTTTTATCCCTCCTTACCTCCTCCTGTTTCTTTTAAACGGCTTGTGGGAGGCTGAGAGCAGATCTGTATGAGGCCAAGGATGCACAGGCCCAAACCACGTGTTAGTTATCCGAGGCCTCTAAGCAGTTTCCCCCAGGGCCAAAAAACCACAAAATGCCAGCTTAAAAACAACTTCATACGTGTGCAGCCCTGTCGTTAGGCTTATGAGGGTTGTGGCAATACACTGGAAACTGTTATGCGTCTACCTGAGGGCCGTTGCTGCTCTGTGACAGGGTGCGATCCTGTTTGAGAAGGCTCGTCGGGACGCACTTGCCCCCTTGGCTCCGGCGCTCTGTTGAGGTGATGTTGTCCTCCGCCGGTCGTGGAGCCCACAGGGTCAATGTTGTCTGGCTGTGAAGGGGCTCAGATACCTGAGGGCCGTTGCCGCTCCGTAACAGGTTGCAGCCCTATTTGAGCAAAGATGGTGTTTTTGAAACTGCTGCGCTAGGGCTCCCGGCTGCCAGAACAGATGTGATGTCCTGCTCACAAGGTCGATGGCCGGTGAAAGATTTCCCCCACCCGGCAAATCAGCTGTGAGAGGCTAGGCAAGAATAAAATGTATTAAAAGTCCCAAACTTCACTCCGACATGCGGAGCTCCACAGATCTGCGACTGCCTAATAAGCCTGCCCACCGGAAGTCATATATTTATTTTTATATATTTATGTGTTTACATATATACATTCATATATAGACATATAAACACATATACACACTTTGGAGCCCTTTACAGTTAAATTCCTTAAAAGTTGAAAAATCATTTTTAATAATGTCTTTTAATGTTTTTTGCTTGTATTTTAAAATAGATATTTCTATATATCTGTACCTATATATTCATATAGGCGTAGATATATATTTTTAAAAATTATATATATATATATATATATATATATATATATATATATTATACACATTTTCTTCTATGATTTGCTTTATTCTCTTGGTATCCTTTGTTGAAAAGCAAACCTAGGTAGGCTCAGGAGCTGCTATGCACTAAAGGGAGTGAGCTGGTGATTGGTGACTGCACATATATGTCTCTTGTCACTGGCTCAAAAGATGTGTTCAACTAGCTTTCCAGAAGTGTATTGATACTCGTTCAACAAAAGTTAAACAGGAGAACAAAGCAAATTTGATAACAGAAGTAAATTGAAAAATTGTTGAAAGTTATATTCTCTTTCTGAATCATGCAAGAAAGACGTAGGGTTTTATGTCCCTTTAGCCGCACTTATAATTTAAAAAAATAAAATTACATGTTTAGATGTCTGCATTGAGAGTAGAAGTTATCATATATGATTCCAACCACACCTGTCACATTAAAGGCACAAAAACCCCAAAAAATTCTTCCATGATTTAGACAGAACATACAATTTTAAACAACTTTCCAATTTACTTCTATTATTTAATTTACTTCCTTCACTTTTCATCCTTTGCTGAAAGGTTTATCTAGGCAAGCTCAGGAGCAGCAGAGAACCTAGGTTCTAGCTGTTGATTGGCGACTGCATGCATATATACTGTGATTGGCTCACCCATGTGTTCAGTTAGAAACCATTAGTGCATTGCTGCTCCTTCAATAAATGATACCAAGAGAATGAAACAAATTAGAAAATAGAAGAAAATTAGAAAGTTGTTTAAAATTGTATCCTATCGGAATCATGAAAGAAAATTTTTGGGTTTCATGTCCCTTTAACTTAAAACCTCATTAAATTAAGTGTTAACTTCAAATTGGTACTTTCTTTTTAAATGCAAAGTGAAATGAGATTTAAGCTAAGCTATTGCAAGGCAGACTTTTTTTGTGATATTGAAAAAAAACTGTGACAAAAAATGGATCTCTTCAACTATCTGTATTAAAAAAACATAATTTATGCATACCAGATAAATTAATTTCCTTCCGGATAGGGAGAGTCCATGACTTCATTCCTTACTGTTGGCAAATACAACACCTGGCCACCAGGAGGAGGCAGACACACCACAGCCAAAGGATTAAATATCCCTCCCACTTCATCATTACCCCAGTCATTCTGCCGAGGGAACAAGGAAAAGTAGGAGAAACATTAGGGTACAAATGGTGCCAGAAGAATAAAATAAATAATAAGAGACAGCCCATAGACAAGAAAAAACGTGCGGGCCGTGGATTCTTCCTATCCGGAAGGAAAGGAATTTATCTGGTAAGCATAAATTATGTTTTCCTTCCTAATATAGGGAGAGTCCACGGCTTAATTCCTTACTGTTGGGAAAACTATACCCAAACTCCAGAGGACACTGAATGAATCACGAGAGGGAACAAAAAGGAAGAGGCAGACCTGATTCTCAGGGCACCACAGCCTGCAAAACCTTTTCTCCCGAAAGCTGCAAAAAGATCAAACTTGTAAAATTTTGAAAAAATATGCAAAGAGGACCAGAATTGGGCAGAAAGTTCCCTCCTTCTTTGGGACCACAAAAAGGTTTGAATAAAACCCCAAACCTCTTTCTTCGATAAGCACCGGGACACAACTCTTAAGGAGGATAGATCCCAAATGCACCCTAGGAAGACATCCATCTTTTCTGGTCTGGTAGACAGATTCGAGAGAAGGAATCTGCCCCTTGGCGGAAGAGATTTGATGCCTATCTTGTATTCCTGAGATACCACCTCAAGGACCCATGGATCCTGTACGTTCTTGAACCAGACTTCTGCAAAAAGCTTTATTCCAGGACTGAACCGGCTTCCAAGTACTCTTGGAAAGCACAGGCTTGGAGGAGGATTATTGGCGTTGGGATTTGTCAGAACAAAAAGGAACAAAAATTAGAGATTGTCGTCCCTTAGCTTTGGTTCTTCTTATCTTGTGGTAGGAAGGCACCCTTGCCTCCGGTAACCGTAGAAATAATGGAGTCCAGGCCTGGACCAAATAAAATCTTACACTTGAAGAGATGAGAAAGGAGTCTGGATTTAGAAGTCATATCCGCAGACCAAGACTTCGACCAGAGCCCCCGGCGGGCTAGGACCGCAAAGCCAGAAGCCTTTGCATTTAGGCGAATAATTTACATATTTGCATCACAGATAAAAGAATTAGCAATTCTCAGAGCTTTAATTCTGTCTTGAATATCCTCGAGGGAGACTCCACCTCAATGAGTTCCGACAGAGTTGCACCAGTAGGTAGCCTCTCAGGCAACTGCAGCTGCCGGTTGAAACATCTTTCTCAGAAAGGTTTACATTTTCTTATCCATCGGCTTTCTAAACAAAGAACAATCCTCAAGAGGTATAGTAGTACGTTTAGCAAGCGTAGAGATAGCACTATCCACCTTAGGATGGGAGCCCCACAAATCCAGTTGAGAGTCCGGGACAGGGAAAAACTTTTTAAAAGTAGACGAGGGGGAAAAGGAAGAACGAATTCTTTCCCATTCGTTCTTAAACTCTGTCTAATTTAGGTATCATAGGTTCTTCATGCAGCACGGCCTCTGGAACCTCTTATGTAGACAGAGCCTCCTTTAATAAAAAATGCAAGTGCTCAATTTTAAATCTAAAGGACGGTTCCTCCGCAGCAAGAGGCTTAGACGCTAAGGACTCCGACCAAGAAAGGTCACCCTCTGAAGCATCGGATAACTGGGACATAATCGCTAAATTCGATAAATATTTAGATGACTCCAGGTCAGGAGAGCTACGTTTAACCTTTCTCTTGTGTTTGTTAGAGCGAGGTAAAGAACTAAGGGCCGCAGACACCGCCGTTTGTAACTGCGTGGCAAAGTCCGCAGGAAGAAGGCCCCCTCTGGATGGAGGATTAGATGTGCTACGGGGAACTTCATGTGGAGTGGATAATGTAGCAAGGGTAGTAATCTCACAGGACGCTGAGTCCTGAGAGGTAGATGGCTCAGAGGGACTTAGAGCCTTAGCAGGCTTGTCTCCCTTCTTAGACTTTATAACTGTGTTAAGGCATGCGGAACATAATTGTGTGCGGGAAAACCACGGCCTCCTCACAATATAAACAGGTATGATTTAGTACAGAAGGAGTACCTTCTAACATGTCAGTCCTCCAAAGCTCAGGTTTTACCCACAGAAGGACAAATAAAAACGTGGGTTTTTTTGTTTTGTTTTTTATTATAGAAAACTGCACCTTCATACTCCAAATGGCTGGGGCACTCAACACCTCCTAGACCCAGACAGTTAATAGAGGAAACACTCTCCTCAGGTTCATGTCTCAGCCGGAATGGAGGAAATGAACATAGACCCACATGGAGTGCAAGACAGTACTTTCCCTGTTATTACAAGCACAGCATGTAATAGGAGCTGTGCCACAACTTTCAAAAAGGAAAGTGAAACTTAAAAGAAACCTGTTTGTTCAAGCCAAAAACACACAGTCTATCAGCCCAGGAAAAAAAATCACACAAAGCAGCATGTAAATGATTACACTGATTAATTAACCCCAACTATTCAATAAACCCCCTTCAGAAGATATTAACCCTGGATCCTATCAAAGTATAAAGGAGCCACACTGTGACCCTGTTGCATTTTATGTGTAAAAATTGAAACAATCTTACCTCCAGGATCCATGCTGTGGAACAGAACACAGCCTTTCAAGTGTGACAGTCTTATAGCAGCACTCCTGACATAAACTTGAGTGAGAGAAAGCAGGCAGTGAAACTCGTCAACACCGATTGCTTAGGAGCTGTTAGCAGGCAGTCTGGATGGTTTCGCAGAAAAACTTTCCCTGCATCTCCAGACTCTAACTTTCATCAATACTCTCACTGAGAGGTTGACATGACTACTTAAAAATCCAGTCCTATCTCGAAGGGCAGATACCCTTTTTCAGGACTCTCCAAATCTTCTGACACTTCTCTGCCACCTCCTAATGTGACAAAAGGCAAAGAATGACTGGGGTAATGAGGAAGTGGGAGGGATATTTAAGCCTTTGGATGGGGTGTCTTTGCTTCCTCCTGGTGGCCAGGAGTTGTATTTCCCAATGGTGAGGAATAAAGCCGTGGACTCTCCCTATCTTAGGAAGGAAAATAAAATAATTAGTAAAGAATAAAGTAATATGACTATTAACCTACTATCAACATGAAATAAAATCTCAGGTTGGCGAATGCAAGTCATGCTAAACCTAGACAACAAAATAAAATAACAGAATAACTCATTTTCATTCATACATTAAACAAAATACAGTAATAAAGCCCTTAATTGCTTTGGCAACTTTCATCAATGCAGTCTCACCTTTAGGTACTGTGGAGATTCAAAGGGCACCAGATCAGAGAGGAACTTTAAAAGGAAAACTAAAGACTTCTTGCTTGAACTGTGGTATGAGCTGGCATTGCCAAAGTTGCACTAAAAACAAGAGATAAGCTTTACCTGACAGTTTGCCATAAGTTAAAAAAATAGTATATTGTGAACTGATTTTCTTGGATTTAAATATTGATAGAACTCAGCCAGCTACTATATGGGCCTTTTGGATCTTATCTACCATCAAAGTCTGTTTTTTTACAGAAAGGGTGGTGGATTCATGGAATAAACTTCCAATACAGGTGGTAAAGACAAGGACTTTAAAATAATTAAAAAATGCCAGGGACATGCAAAAGGCTATCCTTAGAAAAAGTAACATGTAATATGGGTAGACTTGATGGCCTCTTTGGTTCTTGTCTACCAATAAGTACTATGTTTCAATACCCCCAAGAGCAAACAGCCTAATATCAAACCATTCGGATCATTACAAATCCATATAATAAATAAAAATGGGTTTACAGATTTATTTATGTTTAGATATTTTTTTCTAAAATTAATGACAGAGTTCTAAGAAAAAGACAGAGGACATAAATGTACAATTTATTTGATAAAAAGTAAGGAAAAACTGCACTCAACCCCACCCCCTATATGCAGCACCTAATTTCAGTATGTGAATGATTTTAACTCTGTGACTGTTACAGAAGGTTCAATATTCATTTTTACCAGCTGCATATAAAATGTATGAAATTTGCATATATTCATTAGCTGATTTTGTGTTTTGAAGCCACAACCTAATAAAATGGGTTGAGCTTGTTGGTATAATCAGATCTCACTACTTTATCACATTGTGTAAATATACATGCTTCTTTATATTACGGTATATCTGTCTATAAACCAATCACCAATACTTGGAGAGAACAATGGAAAATTAACATTTTATTATTACCTTATCTCTTCTATAACCCACTGGGAGTGTTATTTCTTCTACTGGCTGTGTTAACACAGCTTGGCCTTGAGGCCATAAACTTCAGGATGGGTAAGGACACCACAGGCTAAATAATCTATTTCAAATGCCAATATAAGGGCAATGAAAATACTTGTAAACAATTTAATACACTTCAGCTGGTAAAGTGGATCATTGGCAACAAAATAAAGGGGAGACATATTTTTGAGTAAACTGTCCCTTTAAGTGACCTATGTAATGCAGGTAGCCAAGGGGTTAAAAACATAATTTATGCTTACCTGATAAATTTATTTCTCTTGTGATGTATCGATTCCACGGATTCATCCTTACTTGTGGGATATTCTCCTTCCCTACAGGAAGTGGAAAAGAGAGCACCCACAGCAGAGCTGTCTATATAGCTCCTCCCTTAGCTCCATCCCCCAGTCATTCGCCGAAGGGTAGGAAGAAAAAGGAGAAACTATAGGGTGCAGTGGTGACTGAAAGTTTTAAAATAAAAATATATTACCTGTCTTAATAAAGAGGGTGGGCCGTGGACTCGATACATCACAAGAGAAATAAATTTATCAGGTAAGCATAAATTATGTTTTCTCTTGTAAGATGTATCGAGTCCACGGATTCATCCTTACTTATGGGATACCAATACCAAAGCTTTAGGACACGGATGAAGGGAGGGACAAGACAGGGACCTTAAACGGAAGGCACCACTGCTTGTAGAACCTGTCTCCCAAAAATAGCCTCCGAAGAAGCAAAGGTATCGAATTTGTAAAATTTGGGAAAAGTATGAAGCGAAGACCAAGTCGCCACCTTACAAATCTGTTCAACAGAAGCCTCATTTTTAAAAGCCCATGTGGAAGCCACAGATCTAGTAGAATGAGCAGTAATTCTTTCAGGAGCTGCTGTCCAGCAGTCTCATAGGCCAAACGGATGATGCTTTTCAGCCAAAAGGAAAGAGAGGTAGCCGTAGCCCTTTGACCTCTCCGTTTACCAGAATAAACAACAAACAATGAAGATGTTTGACGGAAATCTTTAGTTGCTTGTAAGTAGAACTTTAAAGCACGAACCACATCAAGATTGTGTAACAGACGTTCCTTCTTTGATGAAGGATTAGGACACAGAGAAGGAACAACAATCTCTTGATTGACATTCTTATTAGAAACAACCTTAGGAAGAAACCCAGGTTTGGACCGCAAAACCACGTTATCTGCATGGAAAACAAGGTAAGGGGAATCACATTGTAAAGCAGATAGCTCAGAAACTCTTCGAGCTGAAGAGATAGCTACTAAAAACAAAACTTTCCAAGATAGAAGCTTAATATCTATGTAATCCATAGGTTCAAACGGAACCCCTTGAAGAACTTTAAGGACTAAGTTTAGGCTCCAAGGCGGAGTAACAGGCTTAAATACAGGCTTAATTCTGACCAAAGCCTGACTAAATGCTTGAACGTCTGGGACATCTGCCAGACGTTTGTGTAGTAGAATAGACAAAGCAAATGTTTGCCCTTTTAGGGAACTAGCTGATAATCCCTTCTCCAAACCTTCTTGGAGAAAAGACAATATTCTAGGAATCCTAATCTTACTCCACGAGTAACCTTTGGAATTCACACCAATAAAGATATTTGCGCCAAATCTTATGATAGATCTTCCTGGTGACAGGCTTTCTAGCCTGAATCAGGGTATCAATGACCGACTCAGAGAAACCACGCTTTGATAGAATCAGGCGCTCAATCTCCAAGCAGTCAGACGCAGAGAAACTAGATTTGGATGCGTGAATGGACCTTGGATTAGAAGGTCCCGCCTCATTGACAGAGTCCACAGTGGAACCGAGGACATGTCCACTAGGTCTGCATACCAAGTCCTGCGTGGCCACGCAGGTGCTATCAGAATCACTGAAGCTCTCTCCTGCTTGATTCTGGCAACCAGACGTGGGAGGAGAGGAAACGGTGGAAATACATAGGCCAGATTGAAGGACCAAGGCACTGCTAGAGCATCTATCAGTACCGCCTTGGGATCCCGGGACCTGGACCCGTAACAAGGAAGTTTGGCATTCTGACGGGACGCCATCAGATCCAATTCTGGTGTGCTCCATAGCTGAATCAGCTGGGCAAATACCTCCGGATGGAGTTCCCACTCCCCCGGATGAAAAGTCTGACGACTTAGGAAATCCGCCTCCCAGTTCTATACTCCTGGGATGTGGATTGCTGAGAGATGGCAAGAGTGATCCTCTGCCCATCGGATTATTTTGGTTACCTCCATCATCGCTAGAGAACTCCTTGTTCCTTCTTGATGATTGATATAAGCTACAGTCGTGATGTTGTCCGACTGAAACCTGATGAATTTGGCCGCAGCAAGCTGAGGCCATGCCTGAAGTGCATTGAATATCTCTCTCTTAGTTCTAGAATGTTTATAGGAAGAAGAGATTCCTCCCGAGACCATAAGCCCTGTGCTTTCAGGGAGTTCCAGACTGCACCCCAGCCTAGCATCTGTTGTTACAATGAGCCACTCTGGCCTGCGGAAGTACATTCCCTGAGACAGGTGGTCCTGAGACAACCACCAGAGAAGAGAATCTCTGGTCTCCTGGTCCAGAAGCAGTTGAGGAGATAAATCTGCATAATCCCCATTACACTGTTTGAGCATGCATAGTTGCAGTGGTCTGAGGTGTAGGCGGGCAAAAGGAACTATGTCCATTGCGGCTACCATGAGTCCGATTACCTCCATACACTGAGCAACTGATGGCCGAGGAATGGAATGAAGAGCTCGGCAAGTGGTTAAGAGTTTTGATTTTCTGACCTCCGTCAGAAATATTTTCATTTCTACCGAATCTATCAGAGTCCCTAGAAAGGAAACTCTTGTAAGAGGGAAGAGAGAACTCTTTTTTATGTTCACCTTCCACCCGTGAGATCTCAGAAAAACCAACACGATGTCCGTGTGAGACTTGGCTAGCTGGAAAGTCAACGCCTGAATTAAGATGTCGTCTATATAAGGCGCCACTGCTATGCCCCGTGGTCGTAGAACCGCCAGAAGGGACCCTAGAACCTTTGTGAAAATTCTGGGAGCTGTGGCAAACCCGAAGGGAAGGGCCACAAACTGGTAATGCCTGTTTAGAAAGGCGAATCTGAGAAATTGATGATGATTTCTGTGAATAGGGATGTGTAGATACGCATCCTTTAAGTCCACGGTAGTCATATATTGACCCTCCTGGATCAGAGGTAGAATAGTCTGAATAGTATCCATCTTGAATGATGGAACTTTGAGGAACTTGTTTAGAATTTTGAGATCCAAGATTGGTCTGAAAGTTCCCTCTTTTTTGGGAACCACAAACAGGTTT
Organism: Bombina bombina; assembly: GCF_027579735.1. NCBI lineage: Eukaryota > Metazoa > Chordata > Amphibia > Anura > Bombinatoridae > Bombina > Bombina bombina. Next base: position 797,946,720 of record NC_069499.1, on the reverse strand, counting down.
GAGTAAAACCCTAGCCCCTGTTCCTCTTTTGCGACTGGGCGGATCACCACCATGGTATGTAGGTCTTCTACACAGCGTAAGAACGCCTCTCTCTTTGTCTGGTTTACAGACAATCGAGAAATGTAAAATCTCCCCCTTGGAAGGGAGTCTTTGAATTCCAAAAGATATCCCTGAGACACAATTTCTTGCCCAAGCCTGAGCGAAGAGAGAGAGTCTGCCCCCTACTAGATCCGGTCCCGGATCGGGGGCTACCCGTTCATGCTGTCTTAGAGGCAGCTGCAGGCTTCTTGGCCTGTTTACCCTTGTTCCAAGCCTGGTTAGGTCTCCAGACTGACTTGGATTGGGCAAAATTCCCCTCTTGCTTTGCAGCAGAGGAAGCTGAAGCGGGACCACTCTTAAAGTTCCGAAAGGAATGAAAATTATTTTGTTTGGTCCTCATCTTATTTGATCTATCCTGAGGGAGGGCATGACCTTTCCCTCTGTGATGTCTGAAATAATCTCTTTCAGTTCAGGCCCGAATAGGGTCTTTCCTTTGAAAGGGAAGTTCAAAAGTTTAGATTTAGATGACACATCAGCAGACCAGGACTTAAGCCATAACGCTCTACGTGCTAAAATGGCAAAACCTGAATTCTTTGCCGCTAATTTAGCCAGTTGAAATGCGGCATCTGTAATAAAAGAATTAGCCAAATTAAGGGCCTTAATTCTGTCCATAATCTCCTCTAATGGAGTCTCCATCTGAAGAGCCTCTTCTAGAGCCTCAAACCAGAAAGCAGCTGCAGTAGTTACAGGAACAATGCACGCAATAGGTTGGAGAGAAAAACCCTGATGAACAAAAATTTTCTTCAGGAGACCCTCTAATTTTTTATCCATAGGATCTTTGAAAGCACAACTGTCTTCGATAGGTATAGTTGTACGCTTAGACAGAGTAGAAATAGCTCCCTCCACCTTAGGAACTGTCTGCCACGAGTCCCGCATGGTGTCAGATATGGGAAACATTTTCTTAAAAACAGGAGGGGGAGTGAACGGAATACCTGGTCTATCCCACTCCTTAGTAATAATATTCACAATCCTCTTAGGGACTGGAAAAACATCAGTGTAAACAGGAACCTCTAAGTATTTATCCATTTTACACAATTTCTCTGGAACCACTATAGGGTCACAATCATCTAGAGTCGCTAATACCTCCCTGAGCAATAAGCGGAGGTGTTCACGCTTAAATTTAAAGGCCGTCATATCAGAATCTGTCTGAGGAAGCGTCTTTCCTGAGTCAGAAATTTCTCCCTCAGATAACAAATCCCTCACCCTTACTTCAGAGCATTGTGAGGGCATATCAGATACGGCTACTAAAGCGTCAGACGGCTCAGCATTTTTCCTAAACCCAGAGCTGTCCCGCTTTCCTTGTAAACCAGGCAGTTTAGATAAAACCTCTGTGAGGGTTGTATTCATAACTGTGGCCATGTCTTATAAAGTAAAAGAATTTGACGCACTTGAGGTACTTGGCGTCACTGGTTGTGACACTTGGGGAGAGCTAGATGGCGAACCCTCATTTACTTCTGACTGAGAATCATCTATTGCTCTATTTTTAAGTGCTAATATATGTTCTTTATAGTTTATAGACATATCAGTACAATTGGGACACATTCTAAGAGGGGGTTCCACAATGGCTTCCAAACATATTGAACAAGGATTTTCCTTGGTGTCAGACATGTTAAACAGGCTAGTAATGTAACAAGCAAGCTTGGAAAACACTGTAATCAAAGTAAATAACACTTAGAATTAAAACGGTACTGTGCCTTTAAGAGAAAAAAAGCTGCACAAATTCTGCAAAACAGTGTAAAAAAGCAGTAAACTTAACGAAATGTTTACAGTAGCATCATAAAGACTTAGTAACTTTGCACAGCTATGCAAATAAACAATTAACCCCTTAATGGCAAAACAGGATTGAAAAAATGTCAAAACCGGTAAAAAGGACTTTCAGCACCTTGCCACAGCTCTGCTGTGGCTCCTATCTGCCCTTCAGAACAATTTGTGGGGGAAAAAACTTCTTTTACAGCCCTCAAACACAGCAGGAACCTCTGGAGAAGCAGTTAGATGTCTCTGAGGAAAAGAAACTGCGCAACTGAGGCGCGAAAATAGGCCCCTCCCACCTCACTCGATGTTTTGAGGCCTATCAAACACCAGAGTGTCTCTTAATTAACCATGTGGGTTACAAAAAAACAAAAACAAGCCACAATGACCCCTTTAGTCCCTTCAAAAAACGTTATAATTGCATAATTTACTGAATAAACAAAAACGTTTTTTCCTAACAGTGTCACCAGTAACTAATGAGCCCTTCATGCAAGCTGAAATTCCTATCCAAGTGTCTGAAAACAGCTTACCCTTCCCTCATGGGAATATTGCCAGCCTTTTCTAGAATTAACACAGTCTGTCTAGAAAAATATAGACTGAAAATACCTCATATGCAGCTTAGCATGCAAACCGTTCCCCCAACTGAAGTTTTCCTGTACTCTTCAGCCCTTGTGAGAACAGCAGTGGATTTTAGTTACAAAGTGCTAAGATCATCAACCTCCTTGCAGAAATCTTCATCCCTTTTCTGCCAGAGAGTAAATAGTACACACTGGTACCATTTAAAATAACAAACTTATTATATGGACAAACAAATGACCACACATACTACTCACCTGCACATAAAACATATACCAAACTCGACTATATATTTATTAGCCAAATTCTATTACCAAACCTAATCTCTTCATCCATTCACGCCTCAGTATGGTCAGACCATTCCATAATACAGATACAACTAAAAGGTCTTATTAATGTAGAAAGACAAAGATCCTGGACATACGACCCTACAATACTAAAGCAACCAGGTATACAAACTAAAATATTAAAGAGTCTGGAAGAGTACTGGAAATTAAACGTAGACCCTGCAATCAACCCAGTAATCATATGGGCTGCACATAAGCCATATATTAGAGGGTTACTTATAAAGGAAAAAGCTTTATATATAAAACAGAGTAGGTTTGCGGTAGCTACCTTGCAACAAGAGATTGAACTCTTGGAAAAGGCACATCAAAATACACTATCCCAACTATCACTAGACACATTGACAAAGAAAAGAAAAGAACTGGCTAAAATTTTATCTGATAATTCAGTGAGGTCCATTAATAAATTAAAAACATACTATTTCCTATATGCAAACAAGCCAGATAGATATCTGGCCCATAAGCTAAGAGAAAGAACAAAATCTTTCACAATAGCACAAATTCAAAAACCAGATGGTACTATGACATCTCATCCGCAAGAAATTACAGAATGTTTTGCCAAATATTATGAATCTCTGTATGATGGGAAGAAGGTGGGTCAATCCCCCCAGATAGAGACCCTAAGAAATAAACTACTAATGTTAGCGAATCTGCCAAAATTAGACAAAGCGGACGCAGAGGCACTGGATGCAGAGATCTCTGCTACTGAGGTGTCTGCAGCTATTAAAGATCTTAAAATAGGAAAGGCAGCAGGTCCCGATGGATTTTCAGGAGACTACTACAAGCTATTTAGAACCAATTTGACTTCCCACCTACATAAATTTTGTAAAGATGTCATGTCGGGCACGCCGGTTCCCTCTGAACTTTTACAGGCCAAGATAGTAGTAATCCCTAAGCCAGGGAAAAACCCCAAAATAGTACAAAATTATAGGCCAATTTCCTTAATTAACCAAGATCTCAAGATTCTCACCAAAATCCTAGCAAACAGGCTTAAACAATACTTACCTTCATTGATCCATCCTGATCAGGTAGGGTTTATTAAAGATAGGGAGGCCCCTGATAATGTAAGACGCATAGTGACGCTGATAGAATATCTGAAGGGAACAGAAACGCCTTCTCTGCTCCTTTCTCTGGATGCAGAGAAGGCATTTGACAGAGTAGATTGGCAATATATGATGGCAGTTCTCGAATATATGGGATTCGGTAGTAAATTTAGGGGGGCAATCAAAAATATATACACAAATCCAGTAGCAACAATTAGGGCAGCGGGATATCAGTCTCGACCTATCAATATATTGAATGGAACTCGTCAAGGATGTCCGTTATCTCCACTTTTATTTGCGTTGTGCATAGAACCTTTGGCGTCTTGTATTCGCAACTCTAAGGATATCCATGGGGTTAAATTAAATAAAGGGGAACAAACACTAACTTTATTTGCAGACGATATCTTGCTTACAATTACAAAACCAATGCTTTCCCTCCCTAATTTGTACCAATTATTAGAAGATTTTTCCAATGTTTCGGGTTTCAAAATAAATTCGGATAAATGCGAAGCACTCCCTCTATCATTACCAACACACACACAAAAGTTGATAGAAGCGAACTTTGATTTTAAATGGGTTAATCATTCCCTAAAATATCTAGGCATACAAATCACAAACACCATAGAAACATTGTATAAAGCAAACTACATCCCAATTTACAAAACTATAAGAAGAGATATATTGAAATGGAAGAAAGGGAACTTTTCTTGGTATGGCAGATTATCGGCCATTAAAATGAATGTCCTACCAAGACTGTTATATCTATTTAGAGCTTTACCTATTAAAATCCCAATAAAAGAGCTTGAAGAACTACAATCTGAAATTATTAAATTTATAAGAGGACATAAAACAGCTAGAATAGCTGCTCATATTTTAAAACAACACAAGCTATTGGGAGGTGTAGGAGTCCCTAATCTTAGAGATTATTATCATGCTGCCAGACTGGCACAAAATGCTCTTTTATGTAAAGATTGCCAGGGGATGACATGGCCAGGTATTGAAGCAGATATTGGAAGACTAAGCACTCCGGGAGATATATTATGGAAACCCTCAGATCCAAAAGACCAGAGGATAATTAAACTAAAAACTACAGAAGATTCTAAGCTTATGTGGAGGTCACTAACACATACATTGAAATTACTCTCGCCACACACTATTATAATACCTCTAAGTACACTACTCCCAAAAGAATTTAAAAAACAAATAGATAAGTGGGGAAATAAAGGCCTCTATAGGGTAGCTGATTTCCTAGACAATGGGAAGTTGTTGACATTTACACAATTAAGAGATAAAATACACCCAAATACATTGCACTGGTTTTTATATCTCCAAATTTCCCATGCTATAAATACATATAGACTAGGCAGCATCCCAGCCTGCCCAAAAACTGCTCTGGAACAAATGATAATGACACCCGGTAGAAATAAAAAAATGATTACACGCTTATACTTAGCCATTCAAGAAGCAAATAGTTCAGCAAAATTGGTAATTTATGACAAATGGGAACAAGATTTAGCTATAACCTATGATAGAGAAGATTGGAGCCAGATTTTCTCCTCAATGAGGAGAAGTTTAATTGGGGCAGACCTTATCGAAAACTCAATAAAAACCTCATATAGATGGTACCTTACACCACTGAAATCCTCACATTACACCACACAGGGTAGTAGATTATGTTATCGGGGATGTAATGGGATAGGGACCTATTTTCACATGTGGTGGGAGTGTCCAAAGATACAACCTACATGGGACAAGCTTTCTCAACTATTTAAGGTGATTCTAGACGACTCCTTTACATTATCAGCCTCACAGGCCTTACTACATATCCCCCAGGAGTCAATGAACTCAATTACTAATAGATGGGTTAATATTATATGTACAGCAACCAGAATATGTATAGCTAGAAAATGGAAAGTGGGGGCTCCAGAATGGGGTGAGGTAATGATCAAAATTGAAGATGTTTATAATATGCTAAAATCAGCTGCATGGATACAAGGGACATCTGAGAGATTCCAAAACATGTGGATACACTGGATTTTAAATAAACAGAAATATGTAGGTACATACAGATCAACACTAAGTAACCAATAAGGCTTTTTTAGGGCAATTAAATTGGAGAGAATAGGAACTTTCTTAAATATAGATATAGCGTTCTAAAGAAATCTACAACATTGTCACTGCTCGACGGGAAAAGTTTAAAGTTAAAGGTTTTTCTTTGTATACAGTTATGAAGTTTAGGTTTAGGGAAATGGGATAAGAGGGGAGGGGGTGGAGAGGGAGTTAGGGAAGGGGGGAGAAAAATTGATGAAAATGATATAAACAGGGTGCTGAAAACTTTAATTGTTTTAAGAATACTAGGACATTGTAACCCAGCACACTGTTTTATTATGTTGTATTTGATGTGATCCATGACAATAAAAATTATTTCAACTAAAATAACAAACTTTTGCTTGAGAAATAAAAAAAAAAACATTTTTGTCACCACACTCGCTCTGCCCTTCCTAGTACTTAGAGTAGGCAAAGAGAATGACTGGGGGGTGGAGCTAAGGGAGGAGCTATATAGACAGCTCTGCTGTGGGTGCTCTCTTTGCCACTTCCTGTAGGGAAGGAGAATATCCCACAAGTAAGGATGAATCCGTGGACTCGATACATCTTACAAGAGAAATGAATGCCTATTTATACACATTCTGCAGAAGCTACCGAGACCTTCAAGCAACAAGACATCAGTATAGTATCAGCATATCTTCTGCTGTGGGTACATACACAATAAGCTCATTACAATTTAATAAGCTCTTACAGATCCCACATAGCTATTAATAGTGACACATTCATAGGTCAATCATTTGTGAGATCAAAGTGGGACATTTACTATTTTATTGCCACCTTAAAATGTCAGCATTTCCCCTTTTTATCCCTTTTATCATTTAACCTAATCTTCTGAAATTCAGTAACATCTAAGCATGCAGGAATATGTTTTTCTCAACTAGAAATACAGATGATGGAACATTTGATCCAAGTCTAAGACAGATTCACATGTAACCTGTAAAAAGGACATGAGTAATAGCATAAACAACAAAAGAAACTGAAAGATAATCACTTCCTTATTCACAAAGAATAGCTGCAGAAAAGAAATGCAGTATGTAAGATATGGCATTCAGATATTGTAGATAAATACAGTGGTAGACTGTAATTTCCCCCTGGAAGCTCTTGGTGATGGAATCAATCTAAATCTCTCCAAATCTCAAGATCCCTCTACATACATTATTTATCTCCATAGACATTCAAAGGACCCCATTACAAGCCGATACATGTACAAGAAATTATTTATACAAAAAACTTTCTTTGCCTTTTGAGGTTCTATGAATGTACCCATAAATTAACATTAGCACAATATGTCCAGTGTAAAGTACTACCAAATTCCATAACATGGATACAAGATGCTACTTATGTTTTAGTATTATTATTATTATCAGTTATTTGTAAAGCGCCAACAGATTCAGCAGCTCTATAAAAATAGGTATAATATGCAAGGTAGCATTTATAGGAAACAAATGGGTCGAGGGCCCTGCCAAGAGCTGTACTGTTGTAAATCAGCTCTTATGAAGGTGATTTACAAAACAGCTGGCATCGTAGGCTTACATGATAAGGGGGTTCTATGCTATGACAAAAGGAAGAAAGGAACTGAGGTAAGAAAAGGTCAGCGCCTATTGTATGCATTACATGATAAACTGATAAAAGTTTTATGATTTTTTTTTATTTGGTGAAAATAAAACAAGTAAAAGCATAAAAAAAATTGTTATATGCTTATCATAAATTAAAAGAGTTGATATCTTTGGGGCAATGCCCACAAAAGGCCCTTTTAAGGGCCATTGGTAGTTTATTGTAGGCTAGTGGTTTTTTTATTTTAATAGGGCTATTAGATTAGGTGTAAAAAAATGTATTTTGGATCATTGTTTGTTATTTTTCGTAATTTTGTGTTTTATTTTTTGTAACAGTGTAAAGGGAGTAAGCAGCAATATAAAAAAAATGTCCTAGTGTAATTATTCCATATTTTTGGTAATAGCTGCAGTTGTATATTTCTTACCTTAAACCACTCAGAGTATGGTACAAATGCAGCAGGGCCTTCAAGAGCAGCCTGCCGGGCAATCAGAAAAGCAGTGATCAGACACTCAAGCTCGTAGCTCTCAAAGGCTTGTATCAACAGGCGACTCAGAAGATCTGATAGAAAACAAGAATATGAAAATAGAATTCATAAGTTTACAGAAAAAGTGAGATGTATGACAATACACACTTAACCAAACCAACACAGAGATATGAAGGATTTTTTTTATTTATTGGTCCCTACAAAAAAGATAATACAGCATAGCTTGCCACGACTACTAAAGGTGTTTTGTTTTAACTACAAAATAAGTGAAAAAAATATAGAACAAGAGGAACTTCAAGGAAAGGAAATTACTTGACGGGTAAGTGGTAAAAGATCAATGTATTTGCACTGTATTTTCACAAAGTGAAATCTCCAGCTAGAATAGTGATGAATGGTCATCTCACCTTTCACAAGTTGCTGGGCCTCCGACTGACATATGACCAGACAGGATACACAGGTTAGGATATGATGCTAGTTTACCTCTTGAGTTTCTAGAACTAGTTGTAAGTGGGCAATAAGCTTGTCTGCACTGATGACAACAAACAGCTGCAAGGGATAAAAAGCCAAATGAGCAGGTGTCACAGATAGTTTTACCGTTAAACAAAGAGAATTGAGAACTATTTTTTTATTTAGAAAAAAAAAAAAAAAAAAAAAAGGAGATTGCGCTAAGCAGCAAAAGTACCGTTCATATACCTATTGGTATTTAATTGTATACTGTTTCTATCTATAGTAGTACAGTGAGCTGCTGCCTCCTTACTCACCTTGCGGTATAAATCAGTGAGAACAGGGCAAGTTTTCACAAAGCTCCAGTTTCCTTGACATCTGATGGCATCAGAGACTAAAAAAAAAAAAAAAAAAACAGAAATGTGTAGACAAACGAGAAAAGAGGAAAGTCTCACGCTTACATTTCTATAGAATTTTACATTTGTATTGTATTATGTACATATTAATGCACTTAAATTTTTATTATTTATACAGCTTCTGCATACTGAACCAAAACATTAACACTATCACTTTAAATACATAGTTGAAGACAGCTTCAGAAAACCAATGAACTCACGGTGTGGATCTGAACATGGCAGCCTAGCAATTCAGGGTCAGCATGTGTGTGCCCACCAATAACCAGCTGTGTTCAACTCAGTATCCAGACTATATTGCCGCTCTGTAGCGGACTTTAGATATGTGCGTTTCCCTTTGTGGTGTATAACTATATATAGGAAAGCAACAAAGCGATAACAAAATGCTTCAACACTGTATTGTAGCTTTATGTCCCTTTAATGCAGCATCTCCATGTCTAGATTAGTGACACCGTTACCTTTAAGTTTAGGCCTGTATGTGAGAGCCTGGGTAAGTGTATGGACAAAAAACTTCTCTAAGGATTCAGGATTCACATGGATTCTGTACCGTGGCACCTCAAAAGCAATTAACCTACAAAAGGAGGGAGAGTAAAACACATTCATTAAAAAGATATAACAAAAAATCTCAGTGATGAGAACGATATGAAGTGTTTCTTACCAGTGTCTCTCATCACTTGACTTGTAAACCTCTTCACATTTCCCTTCAAAAACTGTGTTCAGTAACCCTGCAGCAAAAAAAACCCTTATCAGTAATTCGGAAAATACCTGATCAAATTTGAAATAGGTATAATAACTAAATAATTAGAAATTAAACATCACTAGTGTATACTGCAAGATTTAAGTATGTTGACCATGTATTGCAAATTCATTTTATTGCAAATTGATTAGTTTACTTAATAAATTAAGTTAATCAATATTTTTCCGTCACAATTCAGAAAGAAAAAAAAATACTCCAATTACTTATTACTAAATATACTTTGTTCCTTTGGTATTCTTTGTTAAAAAAAAAACAGGTAGGTAAGTTTAGGATTGTACACATGTTTGGCGCACTATATGTTGGCAGTTTCGCATCAATGGAATAACAGAGTTATGAATTGTGGAAACACTGCTGCTATCTAATGCTCAAAAGTATACAACACTTAAGTACATTTATTGCCCCAGACATGTTGTCACTACCTACCTACATATGAGATTCAGCAAAGAATACCATGACAACAAAGTAACTTGATAATAGAAATAAATTGTGAATTTTCAAAAAAGTGAATCATAAAAGAAAAAAAAAAAACACAATTTATGCTTACCTGATACATTTATTTTTCTTGTGGTGTATCCAGTCCACGGATCATCCATTACTTGTGGGATATTCTCATTCCCAACAGGAAGTTGCAAGAGGACACCCACAGCAGAGCTGTCTATATAGCTCCTCCCCTCACTACCATATCCAGTCATTCGACCGTAAACAAGCAGAGAAAGGAGAAACCATAGGGTGCAGTGGTGACTGTAGTTTAAAATTAAAAAATACCTGCCTTAAAATGACAGGGCGGGCCGTGGACTGGATACACCACAAGAGAAATACATTTATCAGGTAAGCATAAATTATGTTTTCTCTTGTAAGGTGTATCCAGTCCACGGATCATCCATTACTTGTTGGATACCAATACCAAAGCTAAAGTACACGGATGAAGGGAGGGACAAGGCAGGTACTTAAACGGAAGGTACCACCGCCTGTAAAACCTTTCTCCCAAAAATAGCCTCCGAAGAAGCAAAAGTATCAAATTTGTAGAATTTTGAAAAAGTATGAAGCGAAGACCAAGTCGCCGCCTTGCAAATCTGTTCAACAGAAGCCTCATTTTTAAAGGCCCATGTGAAAGCCACAGCTCTAGTAGAATGAGCTGTAATCCTTTCTGGAGGCTGCTGGCCAGCAGTCTCATAGGCTAAGCGGATTATGCTTCTTAGCCAAAAAGAAAGAGGTTGCCGAAGCCTTTTGACCTCTCCTCTGTCCAGTGTAGACAACAAACAACAATCTCTTGATTGATATTCTTATTAGATACCACCTTAGGTAAAAACCCAGGTTTGGTACGCAGAACTACCTTATCTGCATGGAAGATCAGATAAGGAGAATCACATTGTAAGGCAGATAACTCGGAAACTCTATGAGCTGAGGAAATAGCTACCAAAAAAAGAACTTTCCAAGATAAAAGTTTGATATCTATGGAATGAAGAGGTTCAAACGGAAACCCCTGAAGAACTTTAAGAACCAAATTTAAGCTCCAAGGTGGAGCAACAGATTTAAACACAGGCTTGATTCTAACTAAAGCCTGACAAAATGCCTGAACGTCTGGGGCATCCGCCAGACGCTTGTGCAAAAGAATAGATAGCGCAGAAATCTGTCCCTTTAAGGAACTAGCTGACAATCCTTTCTCCAATCCTTCTTGGAGAAAAGATAATATCCTGGGAATCCTGACCTTTCTCCATGAGTAGCCCTTAGATTCACACCAATAAAGATATTCACGCCATATTTTATGATAGATTTTCCTGGTGACAGGCTTCCGTGCCTGAATCAAGGTATCAATGACTGACTCTGAGAAACCACGCTTTGATAAAATCAAGCATTCAATCTCCAGGCAGTCAGCCTCAGAGAAATTAGATTTGGATGGTTGAAAGGACCTTGAAGTAGAAGGTCCTGTTCTCAGCGGCAGAGTCCATGGTGGAAAGGATGACATGTCCACCAGATCTGCATACCAAGTCCTGCGTGGCCACACAGGCGCTATCAAGATCACCGATGCTCTCTCCTGCTTGACTTTGGCAATCAGACGAGGGAGCAGAGGAAACGGTGGAAACACATAAGCCAGGTTGAAGGACCAAGGCGCTGCTAGAGCATCTATCAGCGTTGCCTTGGGGTCCCTGGACCTGGATCCGTAACAAGGAAGCTTGGCGTTCTGGCGAGACGCCATGAGATCCAGTTCTGGTTCGCCCCAACGAAGAACCAATTGTGCAAACACCTCCGGATGGAGTTCCCACTCCCCCGGATGAAAAGTCTGACGACTTAGAAAAATCTGCCTCCCAGTTCTCTACACCTGGGATATGGATAGCTGATAGGTGGCAAGAGTGAATCTCTGCCCAGCGAATTATCTTTGAGACTTCTAACATCGCTAGGGAACTCCTTGTTCCCCCTTGATGGTTGATGTAAGCCACAGTCGTGATGTTGTCCGACTGAAATCTGATGAACCTCATTGTCGCTAGATGAGGCCAAGACTGAAGAGCATTGAATATCACTCTTAGTTCCAGAATGTTTATCGGAAGGAGTGCCTCCTCCTGAGTCCACGAGCCCTGAGCCTTCAGGGAGTTCCAGACTGCACCCCAACCTAGAAGGCTGGCATCTGTCATTACAATTGTCCAATCTGGCCTGCGAAAGGTCATACCTTTGGACAGATGGGCCCGAGATAGCCACCAGAGAAGAGAATCCCTGGTCTCTTGGTCCAGATTCAGTAAAGGGGACAAATCTGTGTAATCCCCATTCCACTGACTGAGCATGCATAGTTGCAGCGGTCTGAGATGTAGGCGTGCAAACGGCACTATGTCCATTGCCGCTACCATTAAGCCGATTACTTCCATGCACAGAGCCACCGAAGTGCGAGGAATGGAATAAAGAACACGGCAGGAATTTAGAAGTTTTGATAACCTGGACTCTGTCAGGTAAATTTTCATTTCTACAGAATCTATCAGAGTCCCTAGGAAGGAAACTCTTGTGAGGGGGGATAGAGAACTTTTTCTCGTTCACCTTCCACCCATGCGACCTCAGAAATGCCAACACTATGTCCGTATGAGACTTGGCAATTTGGAAGTTTGACGCCTGAATCAGGATGTTGTCTAAATAAGGGGCCACTGCTATGCCTCGTGGCCTTAGGACCGCCAGAAGCGACCCCAGAACCTTCGTAAAATTTCTTGGGGCTGTAGCTAACCCAAAGGGAAGAGCTACAAACTGGTAGTGCCTGTCTAGGAAGGCAAACCTGAGAAACCAATGATGATCTTTGTGTATCGGAATGTGCAGATAAGCATCCTTTAAATCAACTGTAGTCATGTATTGACCCTCCTGGATCATAGGTAGGATGGTACGAATAGTCTCCATCTTGAATGATGGAACTCTGAGGAATTAGTTTAAGATCTTTAGATCCAAAATTGGTCTGAAGGTTCCCTCTTTTTTGGGAACCACAAACAGATTTGAGTAAAATCCCTGTCCCTGTTCCTACTTTGGGACTGGATGGATCACTCCCATAGCTAGGAGGTCTTGTACGCAGTGTAAGAATGCCTCTCTCTTTATCTGGTTTGCAGATAATTGTGAAAGGTGAAATCTCCCTTTTGGGGGGGAAGCCTTGAAGTCCAGAAGATATCCCTGGGATATAATTTCCAACGCCCAGGGATCCTGGACATCTCTTGCCCACGCCTGGGCGAAGAGCGAAAGTCTGCCCCCTACTAGATCCGTTACCAGATAGGGGGGAGTTCCTTCATGCTGTCTTAGAGGCAGCAGCAGGTTTTTTGGCCTGCTCACCCTTGTTCCAGGACTGGTTAGGTCTCCAGACCGTCTTGGACTGAGCAAAAGTTCCCTCTTGTTTGGCCCTTAGTTTGGACCTATCCTGAGGAAGGGCATGACCTTTTCCTCCAGTGATATCAGCAATAATCTCCTTCAAACCAGGCCCGAATAGGGTCTGCCCCTTGAAGAGAATGTTAAGCAGTTTTGATTTTGAAGTAACGTCAGCTGACCATAATTTAAGCCATAGCGCTCTGCGCGCCTGGATAGCAAAACCAGAATTCTTAGCCGTTAGTTAAGTCAAATGAACAATGGCATCAGAAACAAAAGAATTGGCTAGCTTAAGTGCTCTAAGCTTTTTCTTAAGGTAACCCTCTAACTTTTTATCCATTGGATCTAAGAAAGCACAACTGTCCTCGACAGGGATAGTAGTACGCTTTGCTAGAGTAGAAACTGCTCCCTCCACCTTAGGAACTGTCTGCCATAAGTCCCGTGTGGTGGCGTCTATTGGAAACATTTTTGTAAAAATAGGAAGGGGAGAGAACGGCACACCTGGTCTATCCCATTCCTTAGTAATAATTTCTGTAAACCTTTTAGGTATTGGAAAAACATCAGTACACACCGGCACTGCATAGTATTTATCCAGTCTACACAATTTCTCTGGCACTGCAATTGTATCACAGTCATTCAGAGCAGCTAAAACCTCCCTGAGTAACACACGGAGGTGTTCAAGCTTAAATTTAAATGTAGAAATATCAGAATCAGGTTGCATCATCTTCCCTGAGTCAGAAATATCACCCACAGAAAGAAGCTCTCCTTCTTCAGCTTCTGCATATTGTGAGGCAGTATCAGACATAGTTCTTAAAGCGTCAGTATGCTCTGTATTTCGACTAACTCCAGAGCTATCTCGCTTTCCTCTAAATACAGGTAGTCTGGCTAATACCGCTGACAGTGTATTATCCATGACTGCCGCCATGTCTTGTAAAGTAAACGCTATGGGCACCTTGGATGTACTTGGCGCCATTTGAGCGTGAGTCCCTTGAGCGGGAGTCAAAGGATCTGACACGTGGGGAGAGTTAGTCGGCATAACTTCCCCCTCGTCAGATTCCTCTGGTGATAAAATTTTGAAAGACAGAATATGATCTTTATTGCTTAAAATGAAATCAGTACATTTGGTACACATTCTAAGAGGGGGTTCCACCATGGCTTTTAAACATAATGAACAAGGAGTTTCCTCTATGTCAGACATGTTTATACAGACTAGCAATGAGACTAGCAAGCTTGGAAAAAACACTTTAAATCAAGTTAACAAGCAAATATAAAAAACGGTACTGTGCCTTTAAGAGAAACAAATTTTGTCAGAATTTGAAAAACAGAGAAAAAAGGCAGTAAATCAAAAGAAATTTTTACAGTGTGTATAATAATCTAACAGAGCATTGCACCCACTTGCAAATGGATGATTAACCCCTTAGTTCAAAAACCGGATCAAAAAAACGATATAGACGTTTTTTAACAGTCACACCAAACTGCCACAGCCTTGCTGTGGGCTTACCTTCCCCAACAAACGATTTTGGAAGCCTAAGAGCCCTTTAGAGATGTCCTGTAGCATTCAGGGAACTCCTGGATGTCTCAGTCTGTAGTAGTTAATGCACAAAAAAGCACTAAACTAGGCCCCTCCCACTCATAGTAACACAGTGGAAAGCCTCAGGAAACTGTTTCTAGGCAAATTTAAGCCAGGCATGTGGAAAAAAACTAGGCCCCAATAAAGTTGTATCACCAAAGTATATATAAAAACGTTTAAACATGCCAGCAAACGTTTTATATTGTAAATATAAAAGAGTTTTACCTCAGAAAGTAAGCATGATACCAGTCGCTATTAAATCACTGTATTCAGGCTTACCTTACATAAATTTGGTATCAGCAGCATTTTCTAGCCTTCATTTCATCTTCTAGAAAAATATTAACTGCACATACCTCATAGCAGGATAACCTGCACGCCATTCCCCAGCTGAAGTTATCTCTCTCTTCAGTCATGTGTGAGAACAGCAATGGATCTTAGTTACAACCTGCTAAGATCATAGAAATCCCAGGCAGATTCTTCTTTTTTCCTGCCTGGAACAAAATAGCACAACTCCGGTACTATTTAAAAATAATAAACCCTTGATTGAAGCAAAATAACAGCTACATTTCACCACTTATCTCTTACTACCTCCATGCTTGTTGAGAGTTGCAAGAGAATGACTGGATATGGTAGAGGGGAGGAGCTATATAGACAGCTCTGCTGTGGGTGTCCTCTTGCAACTTCCTGTTGGGAATGACAATATCCCACAAGTAATGGATGATCCGTGGACTGGATACACCTTACAAGAGAAATGGGGTTTAGATCTATTTAAGGGGAATGTTAAGTGTTAAATATTTCTTAAATCTTATGTATAAGATTAAAACTAGTAACTGACATTTAAGAAATGAAAGACGGTTTTAGGTGCCATGACACACTTACATGAAAGCATTTTATCCAGAACCAAGAGTGAGATCTGAAATGGTAGAATAAACAATCAGCTGGCTATTCACATATTGCACAGAGACAGCACAGGAGTCATTAACACAGACTGTACTATACCTCTACAATTCTGGGAGTATCTGACGACTTCTCAAGATTTGAAGATTTACAGAAGCTGCTTTCAACCAACACAATTAGGAAATCTAATTAAAAAGAAGAGGTGTGTTCATTTGAAATTAGGGGAAAAAAAATAATGACACTGCAATGTGAATTTATATGAAACAAAAAATGAGTGATCTATGCCTGTCTAAAAGAACTTATGTGCTTAAAGTAGATATGTGCCATAGGTTTCATGCCACTTTAACTCTGGAATTGCTGGTAGGAAACAATATGACAAACTACTAACAACAATAAACAGATTTATAACAAAAAAAAAAAATGTACTTCTTGCAACTTGTCAATGTGCTGTAAAACATTCTGCCGCAATATACCAGCTTGTCATGTTCTCTTAAATTTGTTGGATACACTGGGCAGATGAATCAGTTTACCCCTCAAGATCACTCCACCAATGCATCTTTTGTAATTATTACAGTTAGTCTCAAGACCCTTCCCAGCAATCGTTTACCTATGAAAGATCTTTTTATGAAACCTGTTTGCTTGGACTTTTACAACAGAAAATATTATAAGCCACATCTGCCTTAATTAAAATGAATCAACAAAAAAATACAACTTATGTGGTGCTCTAGAAAGCATGTATGTTCTATAGAGAGTTTACATTTTTGCTCATATTAGGTGACCACTTCTAAGGAAGAGGAGAGCTAAGACGCAGGATTATGATGCATGAGTACATTACCTGGGATCATTTATAGTAACTGGACATTCTTTACACTTTATATTACGATGATTATTTACAGTACATAATAAAATCACCCATTATGTGACAACCATATAGGACAAAATCATCTTTCTTGGTATAACCTGTTTTTAAGAACACACTCCTTATGTCACAAAATTGCTAAATTTATACATAAAAATGTGAGCAAATAAACCAGAGTACTTTTGGAGGTTTCATTAACAAGACTTCTACATCTAGACACTAAGTGGTGTTTGGAGTCCTGATTACGCCCTCTGTCTATGCTTCTGACACATGTAGCAGACGTCAATGGAGTCCACTTGATTTAGGAATAGCTTGCAGTGAATTGTTGCTTTTGTAAATTAACCTGTTGCCATCCTGAAAGCTTATAGGGCCTGGGCTGCTCCCAGGACATATTAGGTCTCTAACTAAAATGCTACCTCTACATAACCCAGCATTTTTGTTCTGGGGAACCGATTGACCCTGAAATCCAATGCTATCTTGTCTTCACCTCTTGGCTCCCAAACAGATAGAGGCCCAGCATTAACAGATGAAGAAATCCTAGTTTACAGTTTGCACTTTTTACTGGTGAATTGTCTGATGCTTCAAAGATTTCCTATTGTAATGTGCAAGCTACAGGCATAAGCTTACATGATTATATCTTACTGAGCCTTGTTCCTTTATTAATATTTTGGTTCCGCATACCAATTATGGAAATAAAAATGAAGCAGGTTTTGAAGTAGAATTGTTTAAGTATTTGTCAGAACTTATATCTGCAGTGCCAGTTCATGTTTCACACGGTATACCTTGGGTCTTAGTTTATTATAGGAAAATACTACTATTATGTGATAGAGATTTATAATTCATCATAGCTATGTTTGCAGATATTTTTATGGCCAGATATTTTCCTGTTAATGAGATGGGGACTATAGGGAAATATTAATAGCAATCATGATGCATTACTTAACAAGTATCATTAACTGCTGACTCACAAAATCCTATTGTTCATCAGCTATTGTCACAATTTATTTCCATGATCAATAAACTGCAAAAAGGAGTGATATTTAAATATAGAAGATAATCATGAGTATATAGAGAAACATGATGGCCTCACCCAACAAAACCAATGGAGGCAGCAAAAATGCAATATTTTAGAGAACAGACCACAAAATAATGAACTTTACTTTGAGGGTTTACCTTGGGTTCTGAAAAACTGAGACCCTCTCAACTAAAACACTCAACAATAACATATATGCCATGATTGAGAGCGCAAGTCCCATTAGCCCAGAAAAGCCCAATCCAAGCGGCTCCATAAAAGTCCTGGCAGTAATAGTGAAATATCTACATTTTCAGCCTAAAAGCTCTTTTGCTGAAGGCATAAAACAAAAACCCCAAAGTGACTTTTTAGAGCAAGAAACATCTGCTTTTATAAGACTACTCAGAGTTTCAGAGGTTGTTCAGGTTGGATATGCAAACCTCAAAAAATAAGAAGCGAGACAACAGGATCATACAAGACAGATCCAGTTTCTGATTCCTGAGAGATGTAACTTTGTAACGTGCATTGGAAATCCTGTGAAAACAACACATACTCAACTTGGGAGTCTGGTTATATTTTTATTGGTGCACCAAGCCTCTTACTAACATACATACCTCCAACTCTGGGGTATGGCTGGCTCCTGGTTTAGTGATATTGTGGAAACCATGGCAGGGAAAAATCGGATAGTGGACTTGTTCCATTGACTACTCAAGCAGCTATCCAAGCCCCTGCATATATAGAGACGGGGCCTCCCATAGAAGTTTTTGAGATCTAGAAGACCAGTGTTAGGAAGTCTGCCCTTAAGCTGACTCTTGACAATTGTACCTACAAAGTAATTGCCCAGCTAATACAGTTAGCCTATTCCACTCCTACGAAAATGAGATGTATTTGGCTTATTCATCCTGTACTCTATCATTGTCTGTCAGATAAACTACTTTTTCATGCCAATGGTGTGAAATGTATACTATATAAGCACCTTATTAGTGCAATCCTATATATTTTACTTATTGGTTTATGGAATTTTTATTTTTTTTTGCGAATTATGGTCTTTGTAATCATTTCTCTTTAGGTGCAATGCTGTACATTGATTTTTAAAAAAAAAATCTTTTATTTATCAAGCGACAGGGTACAAAAAGCAAGGAGGAGAAAAAAAACAACAGAATATTGTGATTAAACCTACAAAATTTATGAACAGATAGTTTATATCATCTCAATATCTGTGTTGTAGTAAAACTGATAATTGTACTCTCTGTCAGAGTTTCGGTTTTAAACCCTAACCCAAAAAAACAAACAAACAAACAAAAAAGGGGAGGGGAGAAAATAATAATAATAATAGATTCCCCCTTTCTCTGTCCTTATCATTCAACTTGAGAATCCTACCATATTCCAAGTAGGACTAAGTCTGTTTCTGAATGGAAATATAATAATGTCTTGTTCTTCCTTAGAGAGTGACTTAATAAAAACTGACCATTTTCAAAAAAAAGACCGCACTTGTGTTTCTAAGTTGGTATCTGCGTCTCTCTGTTCAATGATACATTGTTTCTTAATAAAACTCATTATTTCTGTAAATTTAGGTGTCGCCTTATCTTTCCACTTATGGAAGATGAGGCTCCTTATGCACAATATAAAAGAATTAAGTTTATTATTGGGTAGGTCTATGTTATAGGGGGAGAGGAGGACTATGTTGTGCTTGGAAAAAGTAAAAGGAGATATATTTAGGGCCGTATTGATCCAGTATTCCAGCTTTAGCCAAAGCTATTTTATTTTAGGGCATTCCCACAGCATATGGATTAAATCAGCTTCTAATAATTGACATTTAGGGCATTTATTGAAATTAAGTTATGCCACTTATATCCCTTATACGGAGTGTAATAAGTCATGTACAAATGCTGTATATTGATTATTTTCCCATACTATATATTAGTATACGCTATGGAGGTATTACAGCAAAGGCTCTTCTATAGCCAGATATTTAGCTTTTAGCAGGACCACTGGCCAGATTCAATCCTACATGGGCTAATTATGTGGCCTAGGCACTACTGAGCAGATAACCAACATCAGTGATACGTTCTCAAAAAATCATTTCCATACCTTTCAGTTAATTATGTGCACTTGTAACAAAGTTTGTAAACTGTAGTAGGATGTATGTTAAATTAATATTAATTAATTTTTTAATTCAATGTTATTTTGAGGTGTCATCTTTAAAATAAGTGCGAGTATAATGTAATGTGGCCCCAGCTGAAGTTAACAAAAAAAAATTAAGTTCATGACATCTGTTCAATAAATTATATTAGTATTTGTTCAATAAACTATTTTAATAATTAATTTTAACTAATTTTATAATTAACAATTTCATGTACAAAAACAATTAATTTCAATGATAGATATCTAAGTTGAGTACATGTTTTATAATTTAAAATGTGTAAAACAAATTTTTAATCTTTCTTTGAACTTGTGCCCATGCTATAACTACTGTTTGAGAGGGAAATCACACAGACTTGTCATCTACATATAGGGTATATCTGTCATATAATGTGATCCCTGCTCAGAATTTATAAATAAAAAAAGGGAGGGGTTTTAATATAAAAACACAATCACTTGGCCAATGGTGCTCGCAAATATGTGTATGCACTCAATTATTTTAAAATCGAATTTGAAAAAAAAATAAAAAATAATTGAAGATCTGTTAGCGCTGGGGTTTATGAAGATTGCCAATTCTAAATATACAGAGAAGTCTACATCATATCTCAAACACCAAAAATACATACCTGATATAATCATCTCAGGGAGCTCTGAGACTGCGGACTCCTTCTCCATGTGCTGACACAATAAGCGCATTTCACTGCAGAACCATTCCACAGCAGCACTTGGGTCTGTACAGCTAACAGAGAAAGTCAAGTAAGCCCCTCAATTCAATTTAACAAACTAACATAATTCAATTATACCCATAATGCACTCACGAAAATAACCCTACACAATCAAAAATGTTCTATTAATTAAAGATACATGTAACACACATGATAAATCACTTCAAAGTCTGACTAGAAAATATCACATGAACATCTCTATGTAAAGAAGGAAGATATTTTCCCTTGAAGTTTCCTTAGCTCACCAGAGTAATTGCTTTGTAAACATCATTTAAATGCGCTTTTTACCATCATCTGCGGGGTTTAACCCTTTGAGTGCTAAGCACTTTCCCACCTGGGTGCTAAAATGTTTTTAAGTTTCTTTTTTGAATATTTTTTTTTTAACTTTTTTAACTTGTTTTCCAGACCCCCATTTACACTGTTGGAAAGGTTAGGTGATTACCTTTCCAATGGTGGGTCTTGGGGGTCTGTAGCTGCTTAGATGCCCGAGATACAGGCTTCTAAGCAGCATGCCCCATGCTCCTATACTTAACATTGTTAAGTATAAATAAAGTTGCACGGTGACGTCACCACGCAAAACGGGGATGCCTTTCACTCTACAGGCATGATCGCCGGGGTAGGAGCGGGTGGGAGCCCCCAGATCTCCCTCAAGATGGGAGAGTGCTAGTGACGGCTCTGAGCCGTCATTAGCACTCAAAGGGTTAAAAAATAAAAATAAAAAATAAGCTCACACTTTGCTTTACTGTGATTTTGTGAAATTTCATCATAATCTACTGAGAATTCATAGTAAACTTCCTTACACTGAGAAGGTAAATAATGTGACAGACTATTCATGTCAGTTGCACGCTCCCTTGTAAGTCCAGGGACAATGATAATGACTGGCTACTGATATAACTTAGAGGTAAAATATCATCCTTTGTACATAGAGATGCTCAAGTGTTATTATCTAGACAGCTTTCAAGATATATTGATACAGCATTTGGGCAACATCCCTTTTAAAAAAAAAACTCAAGAAAGCATAGTTTTCTCAAATAGGATTTTAAATAGCCATTCCAATTCTAATTTTAAGAACAAATACAATAGGTTTAAATGTATTACAAGACAAACTGACAATTAGGTATTAGAAAGCTAAGTGATATAGAGCTTACAATTCTAGGATTACCTCTCCAGCAGCATCTCCACGCGCAAAATCTCTTCATTGTGCAAGTGCCAGACAGCCTCCAAAACAGGGGGGCGCTACAACAGAATAAAATAACTGTATAAAGTGCTGTACTCTTGCTACATTGCCCACATAAATCTTTCAGCAAAGGATAACAAGAGGAGGAAGCAAATTAAATAATAGAAGTAAATTGGAAAGTTATATGTCTAATTATGACTTTACTGTCCCTTTAACCTGATCTGTACTGTATAGAGCAAATTATTTTGTATAGTTTACCATGTACATCAGTGTCAACACTATATAAAGATTAAAGGGAATGTAAGGTTCTGCTTTGTATAAAAGTTACTAGATTCATGGAGGAGTTTGATGCTATGATGTGGAAACAATAAGTTACTAGTTCACTCAATGTTAAAGACTGGTAAAAGTCTAAATTTCTTACTTAAAGGGACAGTCTAGTCAAAATTAAACTTTCATGATTCTGATAGGGCATGCAATTTTAAACAACTGTCCAATTTACTTTTATCATTTTCTTACTATAACTCTGGATCACCAAGCTGGATTGAGACATTTAGAACCTGTACAATGTGTTATTTGTTAAGTGACTGCCTATTTTGAAATGCTTATTTCTATTCCGTCTTTGCGCCTATGTTTATATTAAGCAGCTGAGTGTTTTCTTTATATGTGTTATGAGGCCATAGCTATCCATGAACAAGTAACCTCAAATAACATTGCTCTAGTGAGATACAATACCAACCTTTCTTTTGGACCAACCAGCTTATTTTTTAATGTCACTGTCTAATACAGTAGTCTACCTGCACAGGTTATTACATCTAAGTTTAAGACCCTTAAAGGGACAGTCTAGTCAAAATTAAACTTTCATGATTCAGATAGGACATGCAATTTTAAACAACTTTCCAATTTACTTTCATCATAAAATTTGCTTTGTACTCTTGGTATTCTTTGTTGAAAGTTAAACCTAGGTAGGCTCATATGCTAATTTCTAAGCCATTGAAGGCCGCCTTTTAGCTCAGGGCAATTTGACAGCTAGACAGTGCTAGTTCATGGCTGCCATATAGACAACATTGTGCTCAGTTCCTTGGAGTTATTTATGAGACAGCACTAATTGGCTAAAATGCAAGTCTGTCAAAAGAACTGAAATAAAAAGGATAACTGTGTTGGTTATGCAAAACTGGAGAATGGGAAATAAAGGGATTATCTATCTTTTTAAACAAAAATTCTAGAGTAGACCGTCCATAATAAAAGATAATTATATATATATATATATATATATATATATATATATATATATATATATATATATATTTCAGAAACTCATTTTATTATTGTTGTTAGAGACCATTATATTATTTTTCATATAAAGCAGCTATTTTTGATCCTCATTGGCCTTTATGATTATTACTATTTTCTGTTGGTTGATTTCAGTTGTTCAAATAGCCAAGACAAAGACATATTAGCTGGTCTCTACTATGTGTCACTTATTATCCTATTTAATCTTTATATACCTAAATACATAGTTGTATCTCTTTAAAGGCACTTTCTATTTTGATAATAATTGGTTCCTACGTGTAAAATGTCTCACTATATTTATTCTTCTTAAAGGGACATTATACACTCATTTTTTCTTTGCATAAATGTTTTGTAGATTATCTATTTATATAGCCCATAAAGTTGTTGTTTTTTAAAAAAGTATAGTCTTGCTTATTTTTAAATAACATTGCTCTGATTTTCAGAATCCTAACCAAGCCCCAAAGTTTTATGAGAATACCGTCAGCTACCTTCTCCAGCTTGCTCCTGTTTGTGTAAAGGGTCTTTTCATATGCAAAAGAAGGGGGAGGGTCTTATTTCCCACTTGCAGTGGGCTTTCCAGCTACCTTTTCAACAGAGCTAAACTGAGAGCTCCTAAGTAAGTTTTTAAACAGTTTTATACTGGATTTTTATATCAGTATCTGTGCATCTTATTCTTTATAGCAGTGTCTATTACATGCAGTTATATAAAAATGAGTGTATACTGTCCCTTTAATGGAACAGGGTCTTTAAGTAAAATGTGGTACAGTATACTTGCTTTATTGATGCACACAAAACCAAGTTTCAAACATTTCTTATATTTCTGAGTTAGGTCAATGAGTGACCTATATTTAAAAAATGTATCTACTTTAATTTCTGTTTGAGGTTCAGAAGGGCCTCCCATTGTTTAAGAAGGGAAAAAAACGAAGATTGTTCTTCTTGATTTTTTTTATATTGCACAGACAATGAAGTTTGTGAAATTGCCATTATTTGTAAAAGCACTGCAATGTAAACAATGGTTTTTGGTTTGAAAGCCTATCATATGACATTTGACAAAGGCGCCTAGGTGCGCCGAAACGTTATGTCATTTTTAATATTTGTTTAATAAATTTTAGATTTTTATTATAAAGACCAATGAGTGCCTTTTCCTTGGATTGGACTCTGTATCACTTAGTATTGCACCTTGGCATAATGATTTATTGTAAGATTGTGCTTTCCCTTCAGGATAGAGATAGATAGAGATATATATATATATATATATATATATATATATAAAAACACTTGTATTCTCTTCTGTTCTCATAGCAGATGCTCTTATCTCGAAAGAGTGAGATGTCACATTCCAAGACAGATAGTGCTAGGATAGTGTCAGAGTATTTGCGTGTTATGAGAACATTCTTATTTTGCTAAAATGCTTGACACACCTTTTACAGTAATGGTTTAATTATTAGAATCGCTGGGGGGGGGCAGAAGAGTCTGCTGGGTAACATCTGGGAGAAGACTGATACAGCATCCGTGTAATTTGCCTGTGTTTCACTGCATGACTCTCGGTACTGTTGCATGCTATTAATGTCTTATCCAAAACCCGAAAATAACATAATTTATGCTTACCTGATAAATTCCTTTCTTCTGTAGTGTGATCAGTCCACGGGTCATCATTACTTCTGGGATATTACTCCTCCCCAACAGGAAGTGCAAGAGGATTCACCCAGCAGAGTTGCATATAGCCCCTCCCCTCTACGTCACCCCCAGTCATTCGACCAAGGACCAACGAGAAAGGAGAAACCAAGGGTGTAGTGGTGACTGGAGTATAATTTAAAAAATAATTACCTGCCTTAAAAACAGGGCGGGCCGTGGACTGATCACACTACAGAAGAAAGGAATTTATCAGGTAAGCATAAATTATGTTTTCTTCTGTTAAGTGTGATCAGTCCACGGGTCATCATTACTTCTGGGATACCAATACCAAAGCAAAAGTACACGGATGACGGGAGGGATAGGCAGGCTCTTTTATACAGAAGGAACCACTGCCTGAAGAACCTTTCTCCCAAAAATAGCCTCCGAGGAAGCAAAAGTGTCAAATTTGTAAAATTTGGAAAAAGTATGAAGCGAAGACCAAGTTGCAGCCTTGCAAATCTGTTCAACAGAGGCCTCATTCTTGAAGGCCCAAGTGGAAGCCACAGCTCTAGTAGAATGAGCTGTAATTCTTTCAGGAGGCTGCTGTCCAGCAGTCTCATAAGCTAAACGTATTATACTACGAAGCCAAAAGGAAAGAGAGGTTGCCGAAGCCTTTTGACCTCTCCTCTGACCAGAGTACACGACAAACAGAGAAGACGTTTTTTCGAAATTCCTTAGTTGCCTGTAAGTAAAATTTTAGGGCACGAACTACGTCCAGATTGTGTAGTAAACGTTCCTTCTTCGAAGAAGGATTTGGACACAAAGAAGGAACAACAATCTCTTGATTGATATTCCTGTTAGTGACTACCTTAGGTAAGAACCCAGGTTTAGTACGCAGAACTACCTTATCCGAATGAAAAATCAAATAAGGAGAATCACAATGTAAGGCTGATAACTCAGAGACTCTTCGAGCCGAGGAAATAGCCATTAAAAATAGAACTTTCCAAGATAACAACTTTATATCAATGGAATGGAGGGGTTCAAACGGAACGCCCTGTAAAACGTTAAGAACAAGGTTTAAACTCCATGGCGGAGCAACAGTTTTAAACACAGGCTTAATCCTCGCTAAAGCCTGACAAAAAGCCTGAACGTCTGGCACTTCTGACAGACGTTTGTGTAACAGAATAGACAGAGCTGAGATCTGTCCCTTTAATGAACTAGCAGATAAACCCTTTTCTAAACCTTCTTGTAGAAAAGACAATATCCTAGGAATCCTAACCTTACTCCAAGAGTAACCTTTGGATTCACACCAATATAGGTATTTACGCCATATCTTATGGTAAATCTTTCTGGTAACAGGCTTCCTAGCCTGTATTAAGGTGTCAATAACTGACTCAGAAAACCCACGTCTTGATAAAATCAAACGTTCAATTTCCAAGCAGTCAGCTTCAGAGAAGTTAGATTTTGATGTTTGAAAGGACCCTGTATCAGGAGGTCCTGTTTCAGAGGTAGAGACCAAGGTGGACAGGATGACATGTCCACCAGGTCTGCATACCAAGTCCTGCGTGGCCATGCAGGTGCTATCAGAATCACTGATGCTCTCTCCTGTTTGATTCTGGCAATCAATCGAGGAAGCATCGGGAAGGGTGGAAACACATAAGCCATCCTGAAGTCCCAAGGTGCTGTCAGGGCATCTATTAGGACTGCTCCTGGATCCCTGGATCTGGACCCGTAACGAGGAAGCTTGGCGTTCTGTCGAGACGCCATGAGATCTATCTCTGGTTTGCCCCATCGTCGAAGTATTTGGGCAAAGACCTCCGGATGAAGTTCCCACTCCCCCGGATGAAAAGTCTGACGACTTAAGAAATCCGCCTCCCAGTTCTCCACTCCCGGGATGTGGATTGCTGACAGGTGGCAAGAGTGAGACTCTGCCCAGCGAATTATCTTTGATACTTCCATCATTGCTAGGGAGCTTCTTGTCCCTCCCTGATGGTTGATGTAAGCTACAGTCGTGATGTTGTCCGACTGAAACCTGATGAACCCCCGAGTTGTCAACTGGGGCCAAGCCAAGAGGGCATTGAGAACTGCTCTCAATTCCAGAATGTTTATTGGCAGGAGACTCTACTCCTGACTCCATTGTCCCTGAGCCTTCAGAGAATTCCAGACGGCACCCCAACCTAGAAGGCTGGCGTCTGTTGTTACAATTGTCCAGTCTGGTCTGCTGAATGGCATCCCCCTGGACAGATGTGGCCGAGAAAGCCACCATAGAAGAGAATTTCTGGTCTCTTGATCCAGATTCAGAGAAGGGGACAAGTCTGAGTAATCCCCATTCCACTGACTTAGCATGCATAATTGCAGTGGTCTGAGGTGTAAGCGAGCAAATGGCACTATGTCCATTGCCGCTACCATTAAGCCGATTACCTCCATGCATTGAGCCACTGACGGGTGTTGAATGGAATGAAGGGTGCGGCAAGCACTTTGAAGTCTTGTTAACCTGTCCTCTGTCAGGTAAATCTTCATTTCTACAGAATCTATAAGAGTCCCCAGGAAGGGAACTCTTGTGAGTGGAACGAGTGAACTTTTCTTTTCGTTCACCTTCCATCCATGTGACCTTAGAAAAGCCAGTACTAACTCTGTATGAGACTTGGCAGTTTGAAAGCTTGAAGCTTGTATCAGAATGTTCGTCTAGGTACGGAGCTACCGAAATTCCCCGCGGTCTTAGTACCGCCAGAAGAGCACCTAGAACCTTTGTGAAGATTCTTGGAGCTGTAGCCAATCCGAATGGAAGAGCTACAAACTGGTAATGCCTGTCTAGAAAGGCAAACCTTAGATACCGGTAATGATCTTTGTGAATCGGTATGTGAAGGTAAGCGTCCTTTAAGTCCACTGTGGTCATGTACTGACCTTCTTGGATCATGGGTAAAATTGTCCGAATAGTCTCCATTTTGAATGATGGAACTCTTAGGAATTTGTTTAGGATCTTTAAATCCAGGATTGGTCTGAAAGTTCCCTCTTTTTTGGGAACCACAAACAGATTTGAGTAAAACCCTTGTCCCTGTTCCGACCGTGGAACTGGATGGATTACTCCCATTAACAATAGTTCTTGTATGCAGCGTAGAAACGCTTCTTTCTTTGTTTGGTTTGTTGACAATCTTGACAGATGAAATCTCTCTCTTGGAGGAGAGTGTTTGAAGTCCAGAAGGTATCCCTGAGATATTATCTCTAGCGCCCAGGGATCCTGGACATCTCTTGCCCAAGCCTGGGCGAAGAGAGAAAGTCTGCCCCCCACTAGATCCAATCCCGGATCGGGGGCCCTCAATTCATGCTGTTTTAGTGGGCGTGGCCCTTACCTCCTGTAATGTCAGCGATAATTTCTTTCAAACCGGGCCCAAATAAGGTCTGTCCCTTGAAAGGTATATTAAGTAATTTGGACTTAGAAGTTACATCAGCTGACCAGGATTTTAGCCACAGTGCTCTGCGCGCCTGAATGGCGAATCCGGAATTCTTAGCCGTAAGTTTAGTTAAATGTACTACGGCTTCCGAAATGAATGAATTTGATAGCTTAAGTATTCTAAGCCTGTCTGAAATGTCGTCCAGCGTAACTGAACTAAGGTTCTCTTCTAGAGACTCAATCCAGAATGCCGCTGCAGCCGTGATCGGCGCAATGCATGCAAGGGGTTGCAATATAAAACCTTGTTGAACAAACATTTTCTTAAGGTAACCCTCTAACTTTTTATCCATTGGATCTGAAAAGGCACAGCTATCCTCTACCGGGATAGTGGTACGCTTAGCTAAAGTAGAAACTGCTCCCTCCACCTTAGGGACCGTTTGCCATAAGTCCCGTGTGGTGGTGTCTATTGGAAACATCTTTCTAAATATCTGAGGGGGTGAGAACGGCACAGCGGGTCTATCCCACTCCTTAGTAATAATTTCAGTTAGTCTTTTAGGTATAGGAAAAACGTCAGTACTTGTTGGTACAGCAAAATATTTATCCAACCTACACATTTTCTCTGGTATTGCAACTGTGTTACAATCATTCAGGGCCGCTAACACCTCCCCTAGTAAAACACGGAGGTTTTCCAGCTTAAATTTAAAGTTTGAAATATCTGAATCCAATCTGTCTGGATCAGAACCGTCAGCCGCAGAATGAAGCTCTCCGTCCTCATGTTCTGCAAGTTGCGACGCAGTATCTGACATGGCCCTAACATTATCAGCGCACTCTGTTCTCACCCCAGAGTGATCACGCTTGCCCCTTAGTTCTGGTAATTTAGCCAAAACCTCAGTCATAACAGTAGCCATATCTTGTAATGTTATTTGTAATGGCCGCCCAGATGTACTGGGCACCACCATATCACGCACGTCCCGAGCGGGAGATGCAGGTACTGTCACGTGAGGCGAGTTAGTCGGCATAACTCTCCCCTCGTTGTTTGGTGAAATTTGTTCAATTTGTACAGATTGACTTTTATTTAATGTAGCATCAATACAGTTAGTACATAAATTTCTATTGGGCTCCACTTTGGCGTTAGTACAAATAGTACAGGTCTCATCCTCTGAATCAGACATGTTTAACAAACTAGCAAATAAACTTGCAATTTGGAAATATTATTCAAGTAAAATACAATGAAAAAAACGAACTGTGCTTAAGAAGCACTGAAGATATATAACAGTTGAAATCAATAAGCTTTGTAAAACAAAACGCAATTTAGCAAAGGCTTGTTCCCATTAGCAAAGAATAACTAACCCTGAGGCATAAAAAAGTTAAAGAATAAACGTCTTTTATCACAGTCAACTACAATCTCACAGCTCTGTTAGATTACTTCCCTCAAACAAGCTTTGAAGATCCCTGAGTTCTGTAGAGATAAACCGGAACATGCAGGAAAAGACAATGAGCTTCTGACTGAAATTTTTGATGCGTAGCAAAAGCGCCAAAAAAAGGTCCCACCCCCTCACACACAACAGTGAGAGAGATCAGTAAATTGTCATAATTAGATCCAGCAACTGCCAAGTGGAAAAATAGTGCCCAAACATTTTATTCACCCAGTACCTCAGAAAATGAAAACGATTTTACATTCCAGCAAAAACGTTTAACATAAATTAAGAGTTATTAAAAAGCCTGTTGCTTTGCAATTAGGCTAAAGTCTTATATACATAGTGTAATTCCAGTGAAGTACCATTCCCCAGAATACTAAAATGTAAAATATACATACATGATATTATGTCGGTATGGCAGGATTTTCTCATCAATTCCATTGTTAGAAAATAAAAACTGCTACATACCTCTTTGCAGAATAAACTGCCCGCTGTCCCCTGATCTGAAGTTTACCTCTCCTCAGATGGCCGAGAAACAGCAATATGATCTTAACAACTCCGGCTAAAATCATAGTAAAAACTCTGGTAGATTCTTCTTCAAACTCTACCAGAGAAGGAATAACACACTCCGGTGCTATTAAAAAATAACAAACTTTTGATTGAAGAAATAAACTAAATAAAATCACAATAGTCCTCTCACACATCCTATCTAGTCGTTGGGTGTAAGAGAATGACTGGGGGTGACGTAGAGGGGAGGGGCTATATGCAACTCTGCTGGGTGAATCCTCTTGCACTTCCTGTTGGGGAGGAGTAATATCCCAGTAATGATGACCCGTGGACTGATCACACTTAACAGAAGAAAAGTAATACGTTTATCACTGCTTTGAACTACTGTAATCACT
Source organism: Bombina bombina (assembly GCF_027579735.1). NCBI lineage: Eukaryota > Metazoa > Chordata > Amphibia > Anura > Bombinatoridae > Bombina > Bombina bombina. The sequence continues at coordinate 797,916,332 of NC_069499.1, read as the reverse complement.
GCTTAGTGTGTGTTATTTCACTAAGTTCATAACATTATTATTCTACTGCAGTCTCGTGCATCAGTTCCCTTTTTCAGTACTATAGTGAGACCTAGTTGTGCCTCCCCAGCGCCAGATCAAAACAAGTAGTATCCAGATATTTAAGAGTGAGAAAGAGGGCGCCACATAGCGTGATACTGTTGATACAGGTTCAGACGGCAAAGAAATCAAAATGGCTTACCGAACAGCTCTGCACCGTTCTGTGACCGGTGCTATCAGACAGACTAACACTCTCAGTGGTTAGCACACTGGATGGCCTCGGACAAGATGCAGTCAGGTAGATCTCAGCGTTGTTCGATTAACACGCTGGGTGGCCTTGGATATGGTGCAAACAGGTGGATCTCAGCGTTGCTTGATTAAAGCAAATCAGCGTCTCTGCACCATGTGCACTGTAACCTCCAATGGGTATTAGACAAAAATACCTCTCCAGGTAAGGTAAATAATCGTAAGAGACAACTTCCGTGTAATAAAGTTAAAATCTTTAATCAATCCAGGTTTTTGCTACGCGTTTCTAGACCAATGGTCTTTTCCTCAGGCATAAAAACAAGGGATAAATTTACTAGTGCATTACAACATTATATACAGGTGATTAAAAACGGAAGTTGTCATAGTTTTAAAAAGAGACCAATCAGGGCCAAACAAATTCTGTGAATCTTATCAGCTTTGATTGTAAAATCTATAGATTGGTAGTTAGTGTCGGTGTATGTCGCCATATTGTTACAAAATGTTTCTACACTGTTTCATATATCTGTTACTAATTTTTGATATTGAATACAGAGTGTTTGTAAAAAAAAAAGAGTATGAAATAAATGCCTACAATTGTTTCTCGAGATTGTGTGTGTATATGAGTTAGTATGTATAAAAAAATAAAGCATATTAGAATTTCGAATAATTTAAAAAAATGTGTGGTATTATTTGAAACTATTGAGAAAAAAGTGAGATGTGATAGAACGGAACGTGATCTAGTTGTAAGCGTGGATACAGTGGTTACCAAAATTGGGTTTCGAAAATTGATCCTTTTGTTTTAAACCTCACGGCTATGGAATTAAGAGCGCTATAATTTTGAATAAGTGTGTATGTAAATGATCTATGTTTAAATTGATCCTTTAATTTTAAACCTCACGGCTATGGAATTAAGAGCGCTATAATTTTGAATAAGTGTGTATGTAAATGATCTATGTTTAATATAATAGTCTTCACTATGCTTCTGAAATTGATTCATCAGTGTATTATCTTTTTTAGTAACATAAATCCAGAGTTTATTAAATTATTAGTTCGATGAGTGTTGTGATCCCAAAATGATAATAGTAATAAATTGTTAAAGAATAAATTGTTAAATATAATGTACCATATGAATATGGAACAAGTTAAAAGTTAACATCCCAGGGTTTGTTTAATCATTATAACAGTACCTAATTTTTGCACTGTCGATGCAAAATTACATGCCTCAATGGGAGTAAAATATGTATTTTTACTATTTAATATGTTGTGCAATATATGATTGGTGTCAAACAATGAGTATTTTGCTATTGCATATATTTGTCATTCTGAATAATAGGCATGGCAAATATTAGCCCTTCCTAGTGTCGAAGAATAATTGGTTATTGTAAAGCATATTGAAATATGTTTCTGTTATACTACAATTGTTGAAACTGAGTCGTAAACAGATAGGACTGATAATATTTTCCAATAAATACTGTTCAGCTGGAAATTATATTAATATGTAAAAAATAGTGGGTCTAAAATAATCTTAAATAATAAACCTGATTAAAACGCCAATAATCATTATGATTCCAATATTGATTCATAATGTATCAATATTTTAGTCTAAATCCGAGTGTAAATGTTGTTGATAGTCTTTGATCTTATCAATTATGGATGTCTGATTTAGGTATGTTTATTATTATTTTTTCTGGATATTAATTAAAGGCTGCTAGGTCTAAGTTCGCATTTAAACCTTCCGGAAATAGTGTTTTTAACTTAAAAATCCAGAAAGTTTCTCGTTGTCTGAGTTTGTTGGTTCTATTATAATCTACTGACCTAGGAATAAAATCTATGGGAATAAATTTAAAAATGTGAGGGTTGCCTTGATGTTTTGTTAGACAATGGGTTGGAACACTATGTTTAATTTTCGTTTTCTTGCAATTTTTGCAGTTACGAAAATGTTCCCCCCATCTTGTCTTGGCCTTCCTGGAGGTGCGGCCTATGTATTGCAGGCCGCAAATGCACTCTAATAAATAGACAACAAAAGATGTATTGCAGTTATAAAATCCCTGAATGGGATAAATGTCTCCAGTGGTGTGAGATTTAAAAGTTTTAGTGCCGTGTTTGATATATTGACAGGACTTACAACCTGTTCTTCCGCATCTATACACTCCCTGTAGCCCAAAAATGCCCCTCTTGGATTTTGTGATTGTCTTGGATAGTTGTTGGGTATGTTTGACAATTTTACTGGGTGCTAAACTACTTCTCAGAGTTGGCGCTCTCCTATAGACTATCTTTGGTCTTTCCTGTACAATATTCTTCAAAATGGGGTCCCTTTGGATGACATGCCAATGTTTGTATATAATCTGATTAATCTTTTGGAAATGATTATTGTATTGGGTGATAAACATAGGATTGCTCTTACCATGCTCTTACCAGAACCAAAAGATTGGACAGGAATGAGATATTATCCAACAACAATAATAACAAAAAAACAAATCAACTAAGCAATACACCAATAGATCAGGGAAATCCTATGTTTATCACCCAATACAATAATCATTTCCAAAAGATTAATCAGATTATATACAAACATTGGCATGTCATCCAAAGGGACCCCATTTTGAAGAATATTGTACAGGAAAGACCAAAGATAGTCTATAGGAGAGCGCCAACTCTGAGAAGTAGTTTAGCACCCAGTAAAATTGTCAAACATACCCAACAACTATCCAAGACAATCACAAAATCCAAGAGGGGCATTTTTGGGCTACAGGGAGTGTATAGATGCAGAAGAACAGGTTGTAAGTCCTGTCAATATATCAAACACGGCACTAAAACTTTTAAATCTCACACCACCGGAGACATTTATCCCATTCAGGGATTTTATAACTGCAATACATCTTTTGTTGTCTATTTATTAGAGTGCATTTGCGGCCTGCAATACATAGGCCGCACCTCCAGGAAGGCCAAGACAAGATGGGGGGAACATTTTCGTAACTGCAAAAATTGCAAGAAAACGAAAATTAAACATAGTGTTCCAACCCATTGTCTAACAAAACATCAAGGCAACCCTCACATTTTTAAATTTATTCCCATAGATTTTATTCCTAGGTCAGTAGATTATAATAGAACCAACAAACTCAGACAACGAGAAACTTTCTGGATTTTTAAGTTAAAAACACTATTTCCGGAAGGTTTAAATGCGAACTTAGACCTAGCAGCCTTTAATTAATATCCAGAAAAAATAATAATAAACATACCTAAATCAGACATCCATAATTGATAAGATCAAAGACTATCAACAACATTTACACTCGGATTTAGACTAAAATATTGATACATTATGAATCAATATTGGAATCATAATGATTATTGGCGTTTTAATCAGGTTTATTATTTAAGATTATTTTAGACCCACTATTTTTTACATATTAATATAATTTCCAGCTGAACAGTATTTATTGGAAAATATTATCAGTCCTATCTGTTTACGACTCAGTTTCAACAATTGTAGTATAACAGAAACATATTTCAATATGCTTTACAATAACCAATTATTCTTCGACACTAGGAAGGGCTAATATTTGCCATGCCTATTATTCAGAATGACAAATATATGCAATAGCAAAATACTCATTGTTTGACACCAATCATATATTGCACAACATATTAAATAGTAAAAATACATATTTTACTCCCATTGAGGCATGTAATTTTGCATCGACAGTGCAAAAATTAGGTACTGTTATAATGATTAAACAAGCCCTGGGATGTTAACTTTTAACTTGTTCCATATTCATATGGTACATTATATTTAACAATTTATTCTTTAAAAATTTATTACTATTATCATTTTGGGATCACAACACTCATCGAACTAATAATTTAATAAACTCTGGATTTATATGTTACAAAAAAGATAATACACTGATGAATCAATTTCAGAAGCATAGTGAAGACTATTATATTAAACATAGATCATTTACATACACACTTATTCAAAATTATAGCGCTCTTAATTCCATAGCCGTGAGGTTTAAAACAAAAGGATCAATTTTCGAAACCCAATTTTGGTAACCACTGTATCCACGCTTACAACTAGATCACGTTCCGTTCTATCACATCTCACTTTTTTCTCAATAGTTTCAAATAATACCACACATTTTTTTAAATTATTCGAAATTCTAATATGCTTTATTTATTTATTTATACATACTAACTCATATACACACACAATCTCGAGAAACAATTGTAGGCATTTATTTCATACTCTTTTTTACAAACACTCTGTATTCAATATCAAAAATTAGTAACGGATATATGAAACAGTGTAGAAACATTTTGTAACAATATGGCCCATACACCGACACTAACTACCAATCTATAGATTTTACAATCAAAGCTGATAAGATTCACAGAATTTGTTTGGCCCTGATTGGTCTCTTTTTAAAACTATGACAACTTCCGTTTTTAATCACCTGTATATAATGTTGTAATGCACTAGTAAATTTATCCCTTGTTTTTATGCCTGAGGAAAAGACCATTGGTCTAGAAACGCGTAGCAAAAACCTGGGTTGATTAAAGATTTTAACTTTATTACACGGAAGTTGTCTCTTACGATTATTTACCTTACCTGGAGAGGTATTTTTGTCTAATACCCATTGGAGGTTACAGTGCACATGGTGCAGAGACGCTGATTTGCTTTAATCAAGCAACGCTGAGATCCACCTGTTTGCACCATATCCAAGGCCACCCAGCGTGTTAATCGAACAACGCTGAGATCTACCTGACTGCATCTTGTCCGAGGCCATCCAGTGTGCTAACCACTGAGAGTGTTAGTCTGTCTGATAGCACCGGTCACAGAACGGTGCAGAGCTGTTCGGTAAGCCTTTTTGATTTCTTTGCCGTCTGAACCTGTATCAACAGTATCACGCTATGTGGCGCCCTCTTTCTCACTCTTAATTTTCAGAAAGCTTCACGCCGAAGACTAGAGGAGCCTTGCCGCCGACATCTTTTGTCTTATACTGATATTGACTTTCTGCCATATTTCACGGAAACCATCTGGTTTGTTTATAGTTATCACTTTTGTATTCACCCAGCGCACCCCACTCTAGGTTCCCCTCGGGGTTCCTTGTCTGACTTTAGTATCCAGATATGCCATTTATATTTTTTATCATTTAAAATTCTAAAGTCCAATGGTTTTATTCTTATAGTCCCCTTTTTTCACTATTCAATGAAAAGAATGTTTAAAAAAGTAGATATCTAAAAGACGCCATTGATTAATCTAACACCACAATAAAAATCATCTAGAACAATGAAAGAAAACTCTATATAACTACATAGAAAAATACCAGTAAAATAAATATCAATTTTATGAGCAATAAAAAATAAAAAAAAAGTGAGAAATATTACAAAATGTTGCATGAAGAAACAGGTAAACGTGGGTTTACCTAATGCTAACCTGATCACTAAAATGATTGACATCGTCTTTTGTCTTGTTCACCACTTTATCAAACCCACTCCCTTCCCTCTTACAGAAAACAAAATCTAAAAGCAAACAGGGATGATCTAATTATAGTTTTTTTTAATCTGGTGCACACTGTATAATATAGCACTTTACTTACTATGATGTGATGTCAGTTTTATGTCTGTTTCACAGCTATTGTAATATTTTGTCTTTTAAAAAAACAAAAGGATTGACATATAGGGAGTGGTGCTAAGGGGTCAAGCCCCCTCACGTCAAGAGTTCATGTGCGCTAATAAAACCATACCACCCACTCCAGGTGTCAGAAATACAGTTTCCTAGTATATTTAAAGGATTTGTTAATAATGTGCTTCACAGCATTTTATGTATTGGGCGTTAGCTGATTTTGTTCTTAAATAGCTACAACTAACTATTCTTGATGTGGGAATTATTTAGGATAAGGATGTTCTAAATCTCATGAGATTAATTTGAAGTCTTGGTAGTTAGGTATGTGATTTTTTTTTCACCATTATGAACTAATAATACATTTTTGCCCAGTTGACAAAATCAATAATTTTATTTACATTATATAGTGGTTTTAAACTGCATACAAGCTCTAATGTGATATCTTAATAACAAAATGTGCCAGGGAAAAATAAATAAATACACGATGTGGCTTTTAGTAGTGTATAATTAAATTAATGAAAATGATCCCCAAATCCAGCAAAGAAATATTTTACATGCTACAATGAGGTTATGGCGTCTGATAGGTTGATCTGCAGTAACACAATCCCACTTTGCAGCAGTTAAAGTACAATCATTTAACCTACTTGTGCTTTCCAAATCTCCTTGGAAAAAAGTGAGCGGCTAAAGCAATTTTCTGAGAGCAATCCTTTTAATGCCTTCAGCAAAGCAGACAACTTGTTCTATCAAGACAAAAAAAACTGATAAAATGTGCTGTAAAAGAACAAACCTAAAGCATTAGATACAATGAAGAAAAAAATACTCAGTCACAAGAACCATGTGAAACATTTTCATTTGATGTGATATTTGCTCCTGTCACAGTGTCATATCATTTTACATTTTAACTCATTAAAATTAAATTTGAACCTTAAATTCTAAAAGAAAGAAGAATTGTACATCTCACGTCAGTAAGTTCTGTAAAGTACAAAAAAAAACTTGAAAATACACAGCAAAAAGATAAGATTGCCAATTGCGATAGTATGTTAAAGGGACATAAAACCCACATTTTTTTCTTTCATGATTTAGATAGAACATACAATTTTAAAAAAAAACACTTTCTAAGTTACTTGTATTATCATATTTTCTTTGTTTTCTTGCTATCCTTATTTGAAAAGCAGGAAGGTAAGCTCAAGACTGTGCACGTGTCTGCAGCACTATATAGCAGCAGTTTTGCAACAATGTTATACATTAGCAGGAGCTTCAGGCATGTGCACGCTACCTATCTAGATATCTCTTCAGCAAAGAATAAAATGAGAATGAAATACATTTGATAATAGAAGTAAATTGGAAACTTTTTTAAAAATTGTATTAATCTGAATCATGAAATAAAAAAAATTGGGTATAATGTCCCTTTAAGAAAAATTCTAACACTAAAATTATAACAAAATGTGACCAAAAAAAATGATACCTTAAATCACACCGGTGATTATTAGCACGCACACCCATAATATACATGCTACATGATCCCAGATTAGATTGTTCATCCTTTGCTAGTGAGTTTGGCCTAAGAAAGCTCATTCATTTATGCTGAAACTGTTTAACCCCTTAATCACCATAGAACTTTTTAATTTTCTTACGGTTTGGGACCAGGGCTATTTTTACATTTCTGCTGTGTTTGTGTTTAGCTGTAATTTTCCTCTTACTCATTTACTGTACCCACACATATTATATACCGTTTTTCTCGCCATTAAATGGACTTTCTAAAGATACCATTATTTTCATATCTTATAATTTACAATAAAAACTTTTTTTTTATAAAATATGATGAAAAGATTAAAGAAAAAAAAAACACACACTTTTTCTAACTTTGACCCCCACAATCTGTTACACATCTACAACCACCACAAAACACCCATCCTAAATAGTTTCTAAATTCTGTTCTGAGTTTAGAAATACCCAATGTTTACATGTTCTTTGCTTTTTTTGCAAGTTATAGGGCAATAAGTACAAGTAGTACTTTGCTATTTTCAAACCATTTGTTTTCAAAACTAGCGCTAGTTACATTGGAACACTGATATCTGTCAGGAATCCCTGAATAACCCTTCACATGTGTATATATATATATATATATATATATATATATATATATATATATTAGTAGACAACCCAAAGTATTGATCTAGGCCCATATTTCATGCCACCATTTCACCGCCAAATGCGATCAAATAAAATAAATTGTTAACTCTTTCACAAACTTTAGGTTTCTCATTGAAATTATTTACAAACCGCTTGTGCAATTATGGCATACATAGTTGTAAATGCTTCTCAGTGATCCCCTTTGTTCAGAAATAGCAGACATTTATGGCTTTGGCATTACTTTTTGGCAATTAGAAGGCCGCTAAATGCCGCTGCACACCACACTTGTATTATGCCCAGCAGTTAAAAAAGCAGTTTCAAACGTGTATTTAAGTATGCAACGTGCACTAGCATTTTAAACACAGCACTTGATCAGAGAGCCTAAGGTGTTTGAAGCATCTGGTAATGACTCTGTTAATTGCGGACATGATATAAGCCCCACTGGCTTTTGAGTAGCTGGGGTATTTAAAATGCTAGTGCAGTGACAATATCCAGCTGTGGTTCATGTGCACATGCAGAGAAAATTGTTAACATTAAAGCAGTGATAAATTTTACTATAAGCATTTTTGCTAATACATGAATATTGCAAATATGTTTCTATACAAAGATGTAATTCATCTATGTGCATTTAAATTTTGACCGGAATGTCCCTTTAAGTACTCACTCTCTGCTCCTCAGTCAGTAGGGCTTTTCTTGCACAATCCTCTGCGACTTGGCAAATCTGCTGAATGCTGGATACCGTAGCTCTTGCTGTCAGCACACCAGCTGGTAACCCTAAGTGTGAGGCCTGATCACGTAAGGTTGAGCCTTGAAATAGAGTGGGGGGTAATCAACATATGTTAGAGGGTACTCAAGAAACATGCACTTTAAAATGATACTTAAAGTATACAGACATTAGATCAGAAAACCTGGTGCTTTGAATTACAAATCCTATTTTCATAAACAATTAAATGGATAGGAAAATCAACATTAAACTTGCACAATTCAGATAGACCATGTCATGTTACAACACTTTTAACCCCTTAGTGACCAGACCATTTTTTCAATGTTCTTACCGTTTGGGACCAGGGCTATTTTTACATTTCTGCGGTGTTTGTATTTAGCTGTAATTTTCCTCTTACTCGTTTACTGTACCCACACATATTATATACCGTTTTTCTCGTCATTAAATGGACTTTCTAAAGATACCATTATTTTCATCATATCTTATAATTTACTATAAAAAAATATATAAAATGATGAAAAACTGAAAAAACATTACACATCTACAACCACCAAAAAACATCCATGCTAAATAGTTTCTAAATTTTGTCCTGAGTTTAGAAATACCCAATGTTTACATGTTCTTTGCTTGTTTTGCAAGTTATAGGGCAATAAATACAAGTAGCACTTTGCTATTTCCAAACCACTTTTTTTTAAAAATTGCATAAGTTACACTTTAACACTGATATCTGTCCGGAATGCATGAATAACCCTTTACATGTGTATATTTTTTAGAAGACATCCCAAAGTATTGATCTAGGCCCATTTTGGTATATTCCATGCCACCATTTCACCGCTAAATGCGATCAAATCAATCAAATACTAACTTTTTCACAAACTTTAGGTTTCTCACTAAAATTATTTACAAACAGCTTGTGCAATTATGGCACAAATGGTTGTAAATGTTTCTCTGGGATCCCCTTTGTTCAGAAATAGACATCTATGGCTTTGGCATTACTTTTTGGCAATTAGAAGGCAGCTAAATGCTGCTGCGCACCACACTTGTATTATGCCCAGCAGTGAATGGGGTTACTTAGGTAGCTTGTAGGGGAGCTTGAAGGGTTAATTTTAGCCTCCCATCTGACACGTCCCACCCCCTGATCCCTCCCTGACAGCTCTCTTCCCTCCCCCACCTCACTATTGTCACCGCCATCTTTAGTACTGGCAGAAAGTAAGTGTGTGTGTGTAAAGTTTGAGGGTTCCAAACTGTAGCGCTCGTAGAATGGAGGAAACATAAACAGAGAACAAATTATGGTGCAGTATGAATATACTAGTTAACAGTATAGTGCTGGAAGTAAGAAATGTTGCTCACCTTTTTAGACCTCAAACCTGTGAGGTATGTGAGGAGCGTTGGAGGGATTTTACCCCTATCTGTGTTAAAGATGTTTATCAAGGTGATCGGTCGGAGTATGGTATATTTTACTTGGTGCCTTTGGAGAGTGCTTCTCCTATGTGGAGTATGGTATCCTTAATTCTTAGTGATGAATTTCATCTAAATTGTGTTACTCTTTTTAATGCAGTTCACATAAAAGATACAGTCATAAACCCCAAGGTACAATTCATAAAACCCTAGTTTCCGTGTCTGCCGTAGAATGTTTCCTCCATTCTACGAGCGCTACAGTTTGGAACCCTCAAACTCTTCCCACACTACCATTTGTTCCATTGATGATAGTGGAACTTCCAGACCAAGCTGCCTTTGAAACACATCAGAAGGAACTTTTAATTAGGGCAAAATAACTATTTGCATTATACACAGCGCAAGCCAAAACACCCTATCTTTTTCACATATATATATATTAAATAAACAAATCAGCACTACTAGTATAATAATCAATACAGTCATTCACGACTCATGTTCTCAAAAAGAGATACATATGTCAGGTGCACGGTAGTGGTAATTGATTGAAATATAAAATTGAAGAAAAAAAGACCACTATTGTCCAGCAATAATTTTTTTCTTCAAATAGATAGATAGATAGATAGAGAGAGAGAGAGAATATATATTTTCTGCAGTGTAGGATCCCCCCCATACCACCCAACCTCCCTGAGCTCCCCCCCCACTCTATTTGCCACCATTTTGGGTACTGGCAGCTGTCTGCCAGTACCCACTTTGTAATAAACTTAGCCTTTTTTTTTTTATTTATAAATCCCATTTTTTTCTGTAGGCTTACTAGATGTTTCAAGCTAGCTCCCAGTAGTGAATTGCTGCTCTGGAGCCGACTTTAACTAGGTGTTTAATCTCGTTGCAGGGATTAAACACACATTTATATCAAGGCTTGTCAAATTTGTACAAAATCTTGGAGCATGCCATTAAATTTAGGAACCAGAAACAATTGGCCATCCGTATGACTGTAATAGATATTTTATTTTTATATACATATATATATATATATATATATATATATATATATATATATATATATATATATATATATATATATATATATATATATATATATATATATATATATATATAATAGTAGCAAGAACTAGCACTCACTGGACTTTTTTTAAAACACCAAAAGGTTTAATGTGACGTTTCGGAGACAAAGTATCCCCTTCCTCAGACCTATTCATAAGCAAATAATGTATATATACACATACACGTCTGCACTGCCTACATTGACAAAGGCTCCTGCGAGAGCCGAAACGTTCGGGTTCAGGCCCTTGTTACACTGCTTGTGAATTAAAGGCATCTTCGGAATACCCTGTTTGTGCCTGCTCTTTTGATAATCCTGGAGACACGGATGCCAACCGTGGGGATTATCCGGTATTGATAGATATAGATAGATATACAGGCAGTCCTCGGGTTACAGACATCCGACTTAAGTACAACTCGTACTTACATACAGAGAAAATAGAGCTTTATCGACAATCCTTCTTTCCAGGATAATCCAAAATACTGAAAATCCAATTGTCACAAGGACAGAAAGTGATGTGAAATTTTCTGAACAGGGGCACAGATAGCAAAACAAACTTTATCCTATCCTATCCAAAACAAAAACAAAAAAATGTTTGGCTAGAGTTTCACCTAAACAAAGTGCCTGTTCCAACTTACATACAAATTCAACTTAAGAACAAACCTAAAGTCCCTATCTTGTACGTAACCCGGGGACTGCATATATATATATATATATATATATATATATATATATATATATATATATATATATATATATATATATATATATATATATATATATATATATATATATATATATATATAAAAAAAAAACTTTCATTATTCACTTAGAGCTAACTTTATTTTTATTACAAAATTTAATTAATTCTCCTAGTAACTTTTTTTTGAAGACCATACCTAGGTAGGAGAGTACAAGTGTCATGCGCACTGTATGGCAGCAATGTTTTCCAACCATGTATAAAAAAAAAAAAACACATGATAAAAGTTGGAATTGTATTTCCTAGCTGCAAGGCCTAGAAAGGATCCAGCCATGGGGCTGGTGGCAGCCGGTGAAAGTGGGGGGGTCATCCATGGTTGTCTTGGAGACACTAAACTAGGGCCTGAGAGAGAAAGAGAGAGAAAAGAGAGAGAGAGAGAGCGAGAGAGCGAGAAAAAAAGAGAGAGAAAAAAAAAAAAAGAGAGAGAGAGAGAGAAAAAAAGAGAGAGAGAGAGAGAGAGAGAGAGAGAGAGAGAGAGAGCGAGAGAGAGAGAAAAAAAGAGAGAGAAAAAAAAAAAAGAGAGAGAGAGAAAAAAAGAGAGAGAGAGAGAGAGAGAGAGAGAGAGAGAGAGAAAAGAAGAGAGAGTGAGAAAAGAAGAGAGAGTGAGAAAAGAAGAGAGAGTGAGAAAAGAAGAGAGAGTGAGAAAAGAAGAGAGAGTGAGAAAAGAAGAGAGAGTGAGAAAAGAAGAGAGAGTGAGAAAAGAAGAGAGAGTGAGAAAAGAAGAGAGAGTGAGAAAAGAAGAGAGAGTGAGAAAAGAAGAGAGAGTGAGAAAAGAAGAGAGAGTGAGAAAAGAAGAGAGAGTGAGAAAAGAAGAGAGAGTGAGAAAAGAAGAGAGAGTGAGAAAAGAAGAAGAGATAAAGAGAAAAGAAGAAGAGATAAAGAGAAAAGAAGAGAAAAGAAGAAGAGAGAAAGAGAAAAGGAGAAAGAGAAAAGAAGAGAGGAAGAGAAAAGAGAGAAAGAGAAAAGAAGAGAGAAAGAGAAAAGAAGAGAGAAAGAGAAAGAGAGAAGAAAAAAAAAAAAAAGAAGGAGAGAGAGAACACTAGCTCAGCTAAGGTATTGTAGGAAACCAATCCTGCTACTTGCTAGATAAAGAGAAGGAGAAAAGGACAGTGCCATTCCAGAAGATAACAGTATGAGAAGAAAATGTATTTACCAATAACTGTCACAACTCAAATGCAATTTCCCCAGGAGCATCCCTGTACTTAAAAAGGGACAAAGTCAAAAGTAAACTTTCATTATTCACTTAGAGCTAACTTTATTTTTATTACCAAATTTAATTAATTCTCCTAGTAACTTTTTTTTGAAGACCATACCTAGGTAGGAGAGTACAAGTGTCATGCGCACTGTATGGCAGCAATGTTTTCCAACCATGTATAAAAAAAAAAAAAACACATGATAAAAGTTGGAATTGTATTTCCTAGCTGCAAGGCCTAGAAAGGATCCAGCCATGGGGCTGGTGGCAGCCAGTGAAAGTGGGGGGGTCATCCATGGTTGTCTTGGAGACACTAAACTAGGGCCTGAGAGAGAGAGAGAAAAAGAGAAAGAGAAAAGAAGAGGAGAGAAAGAGAAAAGAAGGAGAGAGAAAGAGAAAAGAAGGAGAGAGAAAGAGAAAAGAAGGAGAGAGAAAGAGAAAAGAAGGAGAGAGAAAGAGAAAAGAAGGAGAGAGAAAGAGAAAAGAAGGAGAGAGAAAGAGAAAAGAAGGAGAGAGAAAGAGAAAAGAAGGAGAGAGAAAGAGAAAAGAAGGAGAGAGAAAGAGAAAAGAAGGAGAGAGAAAGAGAAAAGAAGGAGAGAGAAAGAGAAAAGAAGGAGAGAGAAAGAGAAAAGAAGGAGAGAGAAAGAGAAAAGAAGGAGAGAGAAAGAGAAAAGAAGGAGAGAGAAAGAGAAAAGAAGGAGAGAGAAAGAGAAAAGAAGGAGAGAGAAAGAGAAAAGAAGGAGAGAGAAAGAGAAAAGAAGAAGAGAGAGAAAGAGAAAAGAAGGAGAGAGAAAGAGAAAAGAAGAAGAGAGAGAAAGAGAAAAGAAGAAGAGAGAGAAAGAGAAAAGAAGAAGAGAGAGAAAGAGAAAAGAAGAAGAGAGAGAAAGAGAAAAGAAGAAGAGAGAGAAAGAGAAAAGAAGGAGAGAGAGAAAGAGAAAAGAAGGAGAGAGAGAAAGAGAAAAGAAGGAGAGAGAGAAAGAGAAAAGAAGGAGAGAGAGAAAGAGAAAAGAAGGAGAGAGAAAGAGAAAAGAAGGAGAGAGAAAGAGAAAAGAAGAAGAGAGAGAAAAGAAGGAGAGAGAGAAAAGAAGAAGAGAGAGAAAAAGAAAAGAAGGAGAGAGAAAGAGAAAAGAAGGAGAGAGAAAGAGAAAAGAAGGAGAGAGAAAGAGAAAAGAAGGAGAGAGAAAGAGAAAAGAAGGAGAGAGAAAGAGAAAAGAAGGAGAGAGAAAGAGAAAAGAAGGAGAGAGAAAGAGAAAAGAAGGAGAGAGAAAGAGAAAAGAAGGAGAGAGAAAGAGAAAAGAAGGAGAGAGAAAGAGAAAAGAAGGAGAGAGAAAGAGAAAAGAAGGAGAGAAAGAGAAAAGGAGAGAGAAAGAGAAAAGAAGGAGAGAAAGAGAAAAGAAGAAGAGAAAAAGAAAAGAAGAAGAGAAAAAGAAAAGAAGAAGAGAAAAAGAAAAGAAGAAGAAGAGAGAAAGAGAAAAGAAGAAGAGAAAAAGAAAAGAAGAAGAGAAAAAGAAAAGAAGAAGAAGAGAGAAAGAGAAAAGAAGAAGAGAAAAAGAAAAGAAGAAGAAGAAGAGAGAAAGAGAAAAGAAGAAGAGAGAAAGAGAAAAGAAGAAGAGAGAAAGAGAAAAGAAGAAGAGAGAAAGAGAAAGAGAGAAAAAAAAGGAAGGAGAGAGAGAGAACACTAGCTCAGCTAAGGTATTGTAGGAAACCAATCCTGCTACTTGCTAGATAAAGAGAAGGAGAAAAGGACAGTGCCATTCCAGAAGATAACAGTGTGAGAAGAAAATGTATTTACCAATAACTGTCACAACTCAAATGCAATTTCCCCAGGAGCATCCCTGTACTTAAAAAGGGACAAAGTCAAAAGTAAACTTTCATTATTCACTTAGAGCTAACTTTATTTTTATTACCAAATTTAATTAATTCTCCTAGTAACTTTTTTTTGAAGACCATACCTAGGTAGGAGAGTACAAGTGTCATGCGCACTGTATGGCAGCAATGTTTCCAACCATGTATAAACTGCAAACATTGCATAGTCTTTAAGACACATGTAAACTCTGAGCTTAAATGGACATCAAACCCAAATATTTTATTTCATGATTCAGACAGAGCACACAATTTTAAACAACTATTAAATTTGCATCTATTATCTAACTTGTTTGTTATGGTTGTATCTAGGGTTGCAACAACTAATCTGTAAGATTGGTCAAAAAATTATTATTAACGATTAGGTGGTCAGCGGTCAGTTGCACAGCACCAGCTGCTTTTCTCCGATGAACTCCTGCACATGGTATTGTGCAAAAAATAGTATTTATTATTGTTTATTTTTTTTCTATCCGATTAATCAGATAATAATTAGCTGATTAACCAGATAGAAAAAAAAAATAAAAATAAAAAATTAGTTGAACCCTAGCTGTATCCTTTGTTGAAAAGCATATCTACATATGCTCTGGAGCAACAATGCACTACTAGGAGCTAGCTGCTGATTAGTGACTGCACATATAAGGCTCTTGTGATTGGCTCACCTGATCACCTGCTCCTTCAACAAAGGATACAAAACGAATTAAGCAAATTTGATAATAGAAGTAAATTGGAAATTTGTTTAAAATTGTATGCTCTGTCTGAATCATGAAAGAAACAATTTGGGCTTTAGGTCCCTTTAAAATTAGGCCCTGGCACCCTAGTTTAGAGCCCCCAAGACACCCATGGGTGCCACCCTGCCCCACTAGCCTCACCTACATTTATAGTGACAATATAGGGGAGGGGAGATAGGGAGTTAACATCACTTGATTTAAAGGGACAGTCAAGTCCAAAAAAAACTTTCATGATTTAAATAGGGCATGCAATTTTAAACAACTTCCCAATTTACTTTTATCACCAAATTTGCTTTGTTTTCTTGGTATTCTTAGTTGAAAGCTAAAACTAGGAGGTTCATATGCTAATTTCTTAGACCTTGAAGACTGCATCTAATCTGAATACATTTTGACCACTAGAGGGCATTAGTTCACATGTTTCATATAGATAACATTGAGCTAATGCACGTAAAGTGACCTAGGACTGAGCACTGATTGGCTAAATTGCATGTCTGTCAAAAGAACTGAAATAAGGGGGCAGTCAGCAGAAGCTTAGATACAAGATAATTACAGAGGTAAAAAGTATATTAATATAACTGTGTTGGTTGTGCAAAACTGGGGAATGGGTAATAAAGGGATTATCTTTCTTTTTAATGTGTTGACTGTCCCTTTAATGTGTAATGCTGCCAGAAATGTCAGTAACATAGTTGCCAGACTGTGGGTCAAGCGGCCGTGCAATGCAGCAGGTCTCCCTGAAAACATCACACTCACTATTTGCTAAACTTACGAACTAGCTCCTGGGTTTTGAACAAATTAAACAAGCCCTGCATTAGAGCATGACATTTTAACACTAGCAATACTGAGATGCTATATGTTTAAACCCTGCAAAGTTGTTAAAAATATAGTTTAAAAAAATCACAGGGGAGCCACAGAGCACTGCTGATCCAGAGTAGAAACTGATGGTCACCTAGACAGCAGTGGTAGTTGCACAATTTTGTGGCTGCTGAGCAGTACTTTAACTTGATTAACCCCTTTGTGGGGGTTAAAGGGACAGTAAAAGTAAAAATTATATTTTTAGGATTCTGATGGAGCATGTAGTTCTATCTAATTTGCTTTATTCTCGTGGTATCTTTTAATGAAAAGCATACCTTGGTAAGCTCAGGAGCGGCAAAACTACTGGGAGCTAGCAGCTGATAGGTGGTTGCTAATATATGAATGCTGTCATTGGCTCACTCAAAGTGTTCTATTAGCTCCCAGAAGTGCATTGCTTCTACTTCAACAAAGGATACCAAGCAACTAAAGCAAATTTGATAACAGAAGTAGACTGGAAAGTTTTTGGGTTTCATGTCCCTTTAAGGCGCCAGTGTATATCAAGCCCTGCTTTAACGAATTAGAGCATGTAATTGTCCCACTATAACAGCCCTTTAATACAAAATGGATGTTACTGTCAAGAACAGCTGCAAGTCTAAAACAAATGTGATCTTTTTTTAGTCTTAGTGGTGCAAATATCACATTAGGAAATGAGTAAAGCATTTAATCAGTAGAAAATATAAGAAGCAATATAAAAGAAATGTGTAATAACATCCATAAAGTGCCTTAGAAAAAAAACAAGCTTATGTAACCAATAATGCTACTCAACCAAATCACTCCTTCCACTTCCATACTCTGGCAAAGGCAGCATTCACTTACGCATACTAGCAGCTTCAAACTCTGTAGGTGAATAGGTGAAGCCCTGATGAAACACTCTGATTCACTCTAGAAACAGCCATGGCGCTACAGAACTTTATTGGTCTGGGCAAGGGTTAGCTCCAGCCAGGCACAAAGAAATCAAATAGATGAAATAAAATACAGTTGGTCATTCAGAAACTGAACTATAACAAAGCAGACAGCAGCAAATAGCAACCTATATAAAAGGGCAAACACTGGAGCAGGTTAAGACTTCCTTACAGAACTTTTTCAGGGGAATCACTGCAGGTTTGCAACAGTATAAGAACAGTAATACAAATTATTACCACCCTCGTTACAGTTTATTCTTACTGTATATTTTTTAAAGGGAATTTTCGGGAGGGAGTAATTATGAAATTAAATCACAAGAAAATCAGATATACATACCTATAAATGAGTCTATGAATGCAGGTGGTGAGTGAGACTTGCTGGAGTCAGAGTACTCACTAATCCCCAGTGTCTTTTTAACTGGCGGAGCTTCAAACTAACAAATAGCAAAAGGGAAATGTTATATAAACAACTGACTATTTATCAGCATACTCAGTAATTATAGACCACTGGTTTTCAAACCTGTTCTCAGGCCTCCCCAACAGGACAGGTTTTTATAATTACCTTGGGTAAGAGCAGGTAAAATTACCATAGTTACTAATCAGCTGATTATTTCACATGTGCTCTAGTTCAGATATCCTCAAAATATGGCCTGTTAGGGAGGCATAAGGGCCGGTTTGACAAAAAAAAACATTGTTATAGACCCACTGTGTCATTTCCAATTCAAGTAAATCATGACAAATAAAATAAATGTAAGGAGTATTTTTAAACAGATGGAAGACAACAACACAGGAGTAAATAAAGGGACACTCAAAATTAAATGTTCACGATTCAGGACGCACATGCAGTTTTAAACAACTTCTCAATTAATATTATCTAATTTTGCTTTGCTCTCAGTGTTTGTTGAATAGCATACCTAGGCAGGCTCAGGAGCAGCCATGCATTACTGTGAGCTAGCTGCTGATCGTTGGCTGTACATAAATGGCTTTATTTTATTGGCTCACCCAATGTGCTCAGCTAGCTCCCAGTAGTGTGCTGTGCCTCCTTCAACAAAGTATACCAAGAGAATGAAGCAAATTTGGTAAAAAAAAAAAAAAAATAGTAAAGTGGAAAGTTGTTTAGAATTACACACTACCTGAATTGTGAGATATACATTTTGGGTTCTCTAACTCCACCTGAGAGCTCTACACAGATAGACACTGTGATGTACTTAAAACATTTCCACTATTTACAGCTACCTCATGTTTAATTTGTTATACATCTGAGTAGGATACCTGACATGTTTCTATCACTTACCTCAGAAAGGAAGTGGCATGGATCTTGGTGGCAGCTCAGCAAATACAATGTATCCTCCTGGAGCTTTGTAGTGCTGTCTTCAGCTTTACGATCTGACTTCAGAAGTCTTCCAGCTATGTCAAAAGAATACGGTTTTTTTAACACATGTCAGAAAACGCATTCATAAGTTATTTATGTATGAGGTACTACAAATAGTGTTATTATTATAAGTAGGAATCTGTCAGTGAAAGATATATAAAACTATATCAAGTACGTCATCTTATTTTTGGACAGACTGTCACTATGATTTTCACTACGATCATATCTTTTCACACATATAAACAAATACTAAACGTGAATATCAATGTGAGATTGTATTGTTGCAGTGCATAAGAACTAGTTACAATAAACATAACCTTAATAAAAGGTACACACATCATTTCAAATCGGATATCCAAACACAAATGCCAACTTAAAGGTATGTTATTCATTCTAACAACCACCTTTATTTTAGTATGTATGTTTAATTATATTTATAATTTAACATAACGCCAGCAGTACCGAGCAGCTCAGCCAAGCTCCTCTTCTGTCTGCCGGGAGCTGAATCTAACAACGAAGAAGACATCGCTGTATCAGAACATAATGTACCCAAACTACCAGATGTGCACTATTTTACTTCCGCCAGACAAGCGTAACTAGAACCCGCGTTTTGCGCTCATTTGCTGAAGGTCTCTACTATAACTGTGATTTGCCAATTTACTAGTGGGAGGAGTTTCGGATGTTCAATCGCTGTAGTTTAGGACAAACGCGGAAGTCTGTGTAGTTTACGACAAGGAGACAGTTTGTTTCATATTCGTGAAATTCTGCTTCTTATTCATGGAAGTTGGTTTCTTATTCAATTTTTTTTTTGTCAGACTGCTTTAAATTGACTTTAAAATAAAAATATAGGTTTTATTTAAATAACAATATGATTCATATAATATAGACTGTTACACAGAGGTGAATTCCCTTTATACAACAATTAGATATTCAAACGGAAAAAGGGCATATGTTGGCACCAATACAAATATTACAATTTTGAATAAGTAACTGATATTTTCAAAGGGTTAATAACCATTGGGCTACTGATTTCACTATGAATATATACAGGTTAGACCCCCCCCCCTTCATGACATGCAATTGTTTTTAGCCTGGCCCAATGGTGTTTTGGGCACAGAAATTGATACCAACCCTGACATAGGTGCTGTAATTACCATTTTTGAATAAGTGATATTTTCAAAGGGTTAATGACCATTGGGCCACTGATTTTACTGTTAATATATGTAGGGTAGATCCCCCTCCATGACGTGCAATTGTTTTTAGCCTGGCCCAAAAGGTGATGTAATTCTCATTTTTTAATAAGTAACTGATATTTTCAAAGGGTTAACAACCATTGGGCCACTAATTTCACTATGAATATACACAGGATATATCCCCTTCCATGACATGCAATTGTTTTTAGCCTGGCCCAATTGAGTTTTGGGCACAGAAATTGATGCCAACCCTGGCATAGGTGCTGTAATTCTCATTTTTGAATAAGTGACTGATACTTTCCACATAGCCCCCAACTGTCCGATTTTTGTGGGACAGTCCCGATTTTAGGGGTCTGTCCCGCTGTCCCGGGTTGCTAGTCATCTGTCCCACATTGCCCCATGGATTCAATTTTTTTTTTTTTTTTTATTCTATTGGACACATACTCAGAAGCAGCTGTTTTTTTCTCCCAGGGTTATATACCTGTTAGATTCCTTGTGTAAAAGTAATGGTGTGTGGGTTAAGCATAAGTAGGAAGGCTGTATACCCTCTGACCTCAGGTAATGATGACCTCTAACCCCTGGTAGTGATGACGTCTACCCCTGGTGATAATACTAGCATGCCTTCAGTTTTTATACGATGAGCAGTGCTAACACCAGGGTAACGAACATTGGCAGCCTCAGACTGCCAGCTAATGTGCTTGCCAACCCCAGGACCCCATACAATGAGTTACAGATACCCATATATGATGTAGTGTGTGTGTCTATCTCTATCTATAAGTGTGTATGTGTGTATATGCATGTATAAGTGTAAGCTGTGTAGTGTGTATCTGTATGTATAAGTGTGTGTGTATATGCACGTATAACCTAAGCTCCCCATTGCTCTGAAAAGGGCATTTGGTTGGGCATTGCCCTTAAAAGGGCATTTAGCTCTATTGCAGCCGAAGCCCCTAATCTAAAAATAAAACTCACCCAATACACCCTTAGAAAATCCTAACACTAACCCCCGAAGATCCACTTACAGTTTTGAAGACCGAACATCCATCCTCAACAAAGCTGGGAGAAGTCTTCATCCAAGTGGCAAAAAGTCCTCAACGAAGCCGGGAGAAGTCTTCATCCAAGCCGGCAGAAGTGGTCCTCCAGACGGGCAGAAGTCTTCACCCAGACGGCATCTTATATCTTCATCCTTCCGACGCGGAGCGGCTCCATCTTCAAGACATCCGGCGCAGAGCATCCTCTTCAATCGACGGCTTCTTCTACAATGAAGGTTCCTTTAAATGACGTCATCCAAGATGACATCCCTTAGATTCCGATTGGCTGATAGAATACTATCAGCCAATCGGAATTAAGGTTGAAAAAATCCTATTGGCTGATGCAATCAGCCAATAGGATTGAACTCGCATTCTATTGGCTGTTAGTTTAAAGATCTTGTAATATGTTTTTTTATTTTCTGTAATTTAGTGTTTTTTTGTAATTTAGCTAATTGTATTGAATTTAGTTAATTGTATTTCATTTAGGGAATTTATTTAATTGTAGGGTTAGGTTAGGTGTTAGTGTAAGACAGGTTAGGTTTTATTTTACAGGTCAATTTGTATTTATTTTAGCTAGGTAGTTATTAAATAGTTAATAACTATTTAGTAACTAATCTACCTAGTTAAAATAAATACAAACATGCCTGTAAAATAAAAATAAATCCTAAGCTAGATACAATTTAACTATTTAATTTATAGGTAAGTATTTAGTTTTAAATAGGAATTATTTAGTTATTAATAGTAAGTTTTATTTAGATTTATTTTAATTATATTTAAGTTAGGGGGTGTTAGGGTTAGACTTAGATTTAGGGGTTAATAAATTTAGTATAGTGGCGGGGACGTTGGGGGCGGCAGACTAGGGGTTAATAAATGAAGGTAGGTGGCGCCGATATTAGGGGCGGGAGATTAGGGGTTAATAATATTTAACTAGTGTTTGGGATACGGGAGTGTGGTGGTTTAGGGGTTAATATGTTTATTATAGCGGCGGCAATGTCCGGAGCGGCAGATTAGGGGTTAATATTTTTATTATAGTGTTTGCGATGCGGGAGGGCCTCGGTTTAGGGGTTAATAGACAGTTTATGGGTGTTAGTGTACTTTTTAGCACTTTAGTTATGAGTTTTATGCTACAGCGTTGTAGTGTAAAACTCATAACTACTGACTTTAGAATGCGTTACGAATCTTAACGGTATAGGGTGTACCGCTATACCGCTCCCAGGACAAGCTTGTAATACCGGTGCAATGGAAGTCCCATTGAAAATAGACTATACGCAGATTGCCCCTAAATCTGCAAGACTTGTAATACCAGCGGTAGTAAAAAAGCAGCGTTATAAGCCTTAACGCTGCTTTTTTACTCATAACGCAAGACTCGTAATCTAGCCGATAGATTGCTGCTCATAAATTGTAGCTGACTTGATATTTCTTCTAAGTCTCAAAAAATGTGACTTTGGAATTGATTGTACAAGGTGTTCAGGATGCTGTTAAGCTGCATGCAGTATGGTGTTTCCTGCTGTTGGTTTCCTAAAGGTTTTGGTGAAAATTTCATTGTCTACAATCTGAAGTGTAAGATCCAAATAGTTAACCTGTTCCTCATTATATTCACCAGTGAATTTTAGACCTAGCTCAATTTTGTTCAAATAAGTCAAAATCTCGAAAAAGGATTCATCATTCACCGGTTTCTTAACTATGAAGAGCAGGTCATCTATGTAGCGCAAAAAAAGTTCTATGTCCTCACTCCAAGGGTTTGCAGGAGTATAAATATACAATTGCTCCCACCATGCTACAAAGATATTCATTATTAAAGTAATTATGCGATAGGAGAAACCTAAGCACCTCACACACATAATAAATCTCTTAACAAGAAAAACTCCACAGCTTTAATGCCTACATTTTGAGGGATTGACATATAGAGAGATGTAATATCTACCACCATCCATGTGTAGCCTGTTTGCCATTTAGTCTGTTCCAGGGAAAGCAGAAGATGTGTGCTGTCTTGAAGATGGCTCAATTGTGATCTGGCATATGGTTGTAAAATGGAATCCAACCAGGGCAGATAGGATTTTCAGGGACTAATACATTCAAGTCTTCATCTTTAAAAATACCCAGACTGAGACTAATACCATCTGCAATTAATTTCTTTAGACTATTTTTGAAAAACCTGGTTGACTTAGATTGTAATTTTCTATATACGTTTGTATCTGACTATTGTCTGTACGCTTCCTTAAAATAGAAATCCTTATTCATAACAACTATGCTTCCTCCCTTATCCTAGCTACGTATTGGTAGGGTTTTAGGTGTAAAACATTCCCCATCCTCAGTCAGTATATAGATTTATTAAGGATGGTAAAGCACATGCCATCCCCAACTTCTATGTGGTGTGTGTTACTAAGTTTTTGAGGCTTGTTTATCAGTACAAACAGGTATATTATGATATTTGGTTATTGCAAAAGTATCTTTTCAAAGACAATTTATGGACAAACTACTTGTTAATGTCGAAAAGAGTAGTAAAGCTAGAGAATTTGTTAGAGGGAGCAAACCCAAGTCCTTTCATTAAAACCTTTGTTTCATCATGAGTTAATATATATTTGTAAATATTAACTATGCTCAGATTATCAGCAGAATTTGCTGATGTGGGATCTAATTGTTCTTTTCTTCTTTTATTTCTCCATCTTTGCCTCTTTCTTTTTGGTTATTCTTAGAGTTTTTGGCCGGACCACCGGTGGGTGTTCTTCGGTCTCCTCCGTTGTAGCAAACTATTTTAACAGTTTCTATTTAACAAATGTTGCAAGTTTGTCATTACAAGTTATAGATGTTGCTGTCACTCCACCTAGAGGAGGTAGAAAAAGGAACTTTATTGGATCTTAAAGTTATACACACGCTTCCCTCTAGGTATGAATAGGGAATGTGACATCAATTATTTTATTGATAACTGATATATGGTTGATATTTTGTATTATGTGTTAAATTGATCTAATCAATACCAAATAAGAGTCTTCAAAAGTGGTTCTCTAGAATGTTTGACAAGTAAAAAAATACAAATTAAAGGTAGAATTATGGTAAATACTATGGTAAAAATCTTGAATATGATTATAAACATTTCTTCCATAATAACTTATCCATCTGTAGTAGTATTGTGCTCAAACTTCTTTTAGCTATGATTGCTAAGATTGTCATCTAAATGAAATAATTTTTATAGTTTTTAAATTGCCTTTCTAGTTAATATATTTCTAAGTAGCAATCATTCTGTCTCTATGTTGGTGAGCTATGTTTTTAACCTTTCTTGAGTTTTTTATATGGCACTGAAGCAGTTAACTTTTTTCTATTTCTACCTATAAAAGGAATGGGTAAAGACATAGAAATGAGTCTATGAGTAAGCGCCGCTAGGGGCGGGAAATGCGTCAGACTGTCTGTCCACCATTTCCCCTGCCATGTCTGTCAACCTTTTAAAAGATTTGATTGGATTTTAACTGAATCTAGTTTTGGTGTAGTGCCTGCCGCTCTCTCCTTTGTGCTCCTATTGATGCGGATTGATCCACCACTTTGGCTATGGCACTCTGGGTGACGAAGGATACTGTGTTTCCCTTTGGGCTTTACTTCTGGTTCATTCACTAGCATGCCATGAGCTGCGGTTGCTCTTGCTCCTCAGTCTTAAAACCCAGGGGTGACTTGAGAAACAGAGCCCACAGACTCCCCACATGCATTCCGTGAAAGAGACCCCACTCCTTGCAAGGCAGCTACCATATCCCTGACAGACATCATTATATTCTCACTGCCTAAGTTCACAGGATATGATAAATTCTGAACTGTAGGAGGCCCTGCTACTTTCACACAAGTTGATGTTATTTGTCCCTCATGCACCAAAACACCATGCACATTGGGCAAGGCGGGGTTAAGTGTCACTGCATGCTGATCATTATTGGCTCTTTCACTCACATTCTGCAATGGGTCATTTGCACCAATTGTACTTTGCTCATTCACACTTGGCCCCTAAATAGTAACATTTGCACCTTGATTAAGTACATTTACACTTACACCCCTGTGACCGATATCAAGCTCTCTATCATGAACACTTGCCCCACTATTAAAACTCTCAACCCTGTGATTTACATCTGAATGTGCAGCATCCATAACACTAGTAGCACTCTGATAAATATTAATGTGCCTATGTGACATATTGTGGGGATTATGTGCTATAAAATCCCTTTGGGCATAGTTTTTGTGAGCTGACATCACCCCTATTGAAAAACAGAAAGACAAGCAGTCTGCCAGGAACAAACAGCAGCTCAATAGCTTGTTCTATGGCCCGGTTGCCACCTGGGAGTAGCTTCTTTCTGCCCAATTGTGCTTTTCACAGAGGAAAACTTTCCTGTAGTATTTCAGTCTGATCCCGTCGACATGATCAGTCCAGCCCAGAAATACCAGGCAATTCTCCTCTGAACAAGGAAAATTGCAACAACAGTCGATTGTTTTGGCCCTCTCTGGGCCTCATCAGTGAGATGCAGCCATATTCCTCTAAGCACTTTGGGCAATGAGTACACATCTGGTTTCATCACCCTTAGGAAAACTATCCCCAGGGTCATATTACATATGCAAAACAGAAAGAGAAGCAGTCTGCCAGGAACGAACAGCAGCTCAATAGCTTGTTCTATGGCCCATTGCCACCTGGGAGTAGCTTCTTTCTCACCCCTATCGAACCTGCTTTACATTTGTATTGGTACGTGCTAGGTCATGCCGGCGACCCACTAGGCGGCCTCTGGCTACCTATCGCTATCGGTGCTCACCTGCCAGAGAGCAGCTACGGACTGCGGACGTTCTGCGTGTGAATCCATAAGGTACATCACTGGAAGTCACACTGGAGTAGGCCCGGTCAGGGCGGATGGAGTAGTGCGTGCCGGGAGTAGGCCGGGCAGCTGGGTAAGAGAGGAAAGGGCCTGCAACACCCCTGGAGGGGTAGCGGAGGACACGGGGGCTTTGCACGTGACCTGAAGGCCTACTGGAGTAGGCCTGGGTGGGGCATCTTGTAAAGAATGCAACTGAGGAAGAGCGGCATCCTGTATAACGGATGAAGGGGCCTGCAACACCCGGTGAGGGGGAACAGTAAATACGGGGGATTGAAACTTATTTAATGTGGAAATTATCTCGGGATCAGGATGATCATGTTGGAGGACAGGGACAGTAGGAGGGACAGATTGTTGGGCAAGGCCTGTAGAAACTGGGCGGCCTGTAGAAATAGCTGCTGCGATTAAGGAAAGCAGAGATGCCACAGCACCTGCTGCTGGGAGAGGAAGGGCAGAGAATAGGCTCATAATGGAACCAGAGGTCTCCTGTAGAAAATTAAAACTGCAGACACAGGTGCCTCTAAGGTTGGATTAGCATCCGAACCAGGTGGAGTCTCAGGGATATTAGATAGTGGGCCAAGGAGGGAATCTCTGGGAGGAGGGTGTAATTCAGCCACCACAATATTAGTGGATGGGTTAGGAGGTAGGTCTGGGGACTGGACTGTTATGGGAAGTGGTGGGAGAGAGGTGGGAGTTTCAATTTGGAAAGAAGGTACAAAGTCCTTTAAATTCTTGTATACTCATCTGTTGTTCCTGTTGACCTTGATGTGTCACAGGTAATATTGCCTTCCTTGAATCTTAAAGGTGGAGCAGAAGATCGTGTGGTACGCCTCATGATGGAGAAAAGATGAAACAACTTGCCAGCTTCTTGTCCAGGAGCAAAGAGGAAGAGGAACAGAAACTGCAGACATCAGAATAAAAAAGGTAAGCCACTCTCTGTCCCTGCAACATTGTTGCAAACTCACAGCAACTCTGCTCCATCTATCTCCATGCCAGCCTTAACCCTTATGACGCTGCAAGCCTATTCTGGCTCTACATTTACTAAATGTTTAGCCCATTTAATAAATAAGCAAACTAATTTAAAAAAAATACGATATAAGCTGCACTAGAGATAGGATAGAAAAGACATTTAAGACACAGTTTTCAGTGCTAACACTGGCACATTTATTAACCTCTTATTCAACTGATTGTTGTCAACATTGGTTACTATTTAACTTATATATATATACACTGGTGGAGTGTTTTTAAGTGTGTGTGTGTGAGCAACAAGCAGCTCTCATAACTGTTTTTTTCTGTTCTTTTATTAGAAATTAAATAAAAAGTTACATTTTATATATCTTTAATACATCAGTATCTAGTATCTACAAATAGTACATAGAAGCAAACTTTCTTTAGCATATCCATTCTTGTGGGATCACTGCTGTTGTTTTTGAATTTAATTATTGCTTAAAGTACTACTACTAGTTTTCACCCATAGATTTATTTGACAAGGTGAACTATTAGGTATATATTACATATATCAATCTTTTTCTCTTTTCTCTAATTAAAAATAACACAAAGAAACTGTTTTTAATGGCGGAAAAATATGCAGGCTGTAAAATCTTAAAATATACAGTTTTACAATATCAATAGCAATCCAGGTGATTGATTTCTGTATCTTTAGTTTATTCCTTATAGTATGGTAGTTTAGCCCCTTAATGACCAGACCATTTTTCAATTTTCTTACCGTTAAGGACCAGGGCTGTTTTTACATTTCTACAGAGTTTGTATTTAGCTGTAATTTTCCTTGTACTCATTTACTGTACCCACACATATTATACACCGTTTTTCTCGACATTCAATGGACTTTCTAAAGATACCATTATTTTCATCATATCATATAATTTACTATAAAAACAATTTATAAAATCTGATGAAAAAATTAATAAAAATAATTTTTTCAAAACTTTGACCCCCAAAATCTGTTACACATCTACAACCACCAAAAAACAACCATGCTAAATAGTTTCTACATTTTGTCCTGAGTTTAGAAATACCCAATGTTTACCCCCTTAACCCCTAAAAGGACCGAGCATTTCAGACTAAAACTTCCCCAAAAGACCAGAATGTTTTTAGCATTTTGAGTGGCCCTCTCTGCATCGGTTATCGTCTGGCAGGTATTGCACAATGCCTTAATATCGAGGGATTGTGGCAATACAGTAATAGCGGCTGAAGTGATCACCCATCGCTTCCACCCATCGCTTCCAGCTCTCGTTTTACCGTCATTGGTCCTTAAGGGGATAGTATCTTTATAGTATTTTGTTATTTTAGTTTGTGATTGTGTTTTAGTTTAATCTCATGCAGTTTCTAAAGTTAATAAAATGCTGATCTATTGTTATCGCTCCTTTTGAGCAAGCCTGCAGCCGATAGTTAAGAAGCAGTGGCCAACTCTAAATTGGCGTTTCTCAATCACCCCGGACTTATTCGATAAGGGTTATTAAGAGCAGCAGCGGGTAGTAGATGTCTACCTGGGGGTTGTTAAATGTAGGCTAGGGTTTAATTTTTTTTTTATTTAAAGGTTTTTATTAAGACATTTGCAGGTTCAAAAAACAAAAAAGGAGAACGTACAACAAGCACGAAGATAACATTATGGAATACATTGTGGTCATCATAAACAAGTATTTGTGGAATTTCGGAAGCATTTTAAAGCATAGCATGAAAAAAGATGCATTTGTATAATGCTATGTATACATAATATATTAGTTAGTCTGTTCTTTCCCTATTTCCTCATGTAGTGACCAATAGTGTGTACGTAAAAGCTGGAGAGGATGTCTTAGTTTTCTGATATGGAGAGATAGAAAGGAAGTAAAATTTTAATGATGATTACACCATCCTAGAGATATAGTCCGAGGGATTGAGTATGACAATCAAAACCATAGAGATCGTGGACTGGGGGTTTAAATCTTAGTCTGGCGGTGTAAGTGTTATGTGAGGGGGAAAGAGAAAATAAAGAGTTACAGCAGACAAGAGCCGCTTAGATTTGAAGAAAAGAGAAAGAAAGCATGAGAGTTAGAAAAGAAAGGAAGAGAGAGAGAAAGCTGAAGGCAGGCGGCCTTAGCGGAGAAGGGAGAGATTAAGAGAGAGAGGCAGGAAATGGGAGAGAGAAAAAGAAAGAAAGAAGGGGGGGCGGAGCCAAGATGGAAAAGGAAGGAAAAATTTCCTTAAATTAGTGCTAACGGCTTGGGAGTGTGGGGAGTACAATTGGGGGGGGGGGGGTGCTGGGGTGTCCAAGTAAGTTTTATAGAGGGTGTACAAAGGAGGGTTCAGTTGGTTGGGTGAGAACACCCCTCTAGATAGAAGTGACTTTTGTGGCTGGTGGAAGTGAGTGGTTGAGAATAAGTTCAGAAGGGTAAAGCCTGTGTGGGCTATGTAGGATATCTTCAAGGCTGTTTCGACAAAGGTATAAAGTATGTGCAGTTGGAGCGTGAGGTATGTTTAGGGGGATATTTGAGAAAAATCGTTGTCATATGAGGGAAACGTAGACTGATATAGGAGTGTGTAGAATATTGAATGAAGATGTCTACGTTCTGGGAGACAGGGGGGGTTCCCCGGTGAAACTCTCTATGTGAGAAGTAGGTTCTGTGAAGTAGGTTAGTAACAAGCATGGCACATGAGATAAATAACTAAGATTAATAACAAGCTAATAAACAATCTTTTGCATAAACACAGATATAATTCAGCATAATAGTAACTGCTTGAATGATTGCGTCTCGCCAGTTACATAAACTTCAACATTTCAAATACTATGTAGTGGGGTAGGAAGGAAACATCCCGGACATGACAAAGTTGAGTCTTAAACATATAGGAAATAGAGTCAATTAAATTCAGTTGCATCACCTAGATGGGTAGGAAGTGAGAAGAAATCACTAGTTGGTGGTGCTAGGCGCTGGGCTTTTATGAGGGTAAGAACTGTACCCGTATGTGAGCCCAGTAAGAGTCTAAGTCCAGGTGGGCCTCCCATAAAGGAGGATTGGGGAAGGAGGGGTAGACAACAAGTCCCCAGGCAAGTGGAGACTATGTGACTAGAGTTTCTGAGGATAAATCATAAGCTTTGAAGTTACAGGCTATCCCCTATGTGGGGGGGGGAGTGTAAGTGACTATGAAACAAAGATAGAAACACAAATTCAGGTTTTACCTAATTGTCCGGGGCTTGTCTGTCTGGAGGAGGCGGTATTCTCGGCTGACGAGGACCCCAATCAGGTGCTGAAGGATTCAAGTTGGCCGTCGTTGTAGATGTCTTTCGCTGTGTGTCCTGGGTAGAGGACAGGCCTAGGGAGCGCAGGAGTTTCATGCCTTGTTCTGGAGAAGTGATGACATGTGAGCGTTCTTGATGCTGGAGGAATAATTTCACTGGGAATCCCCACCGGTATTTTATGTTGTTGCGTCGTAGGATTTGAGTAAATTGTTGAAATGTTCTCCTTCTCGCCAAGGTGTGCTGCGAGAGGTCTGGGAATATCTGCAGGTTTTGATATGGTTCCTGTAGGGATTTATTAGAGAAAGAAGCTCTGAGGATTTTCTCTTTAGTGGAGTAGTAGTGGAGTCTTACAATAACATCCCTAGGAGTGTCAGCATTTGAGTTGCGTGGGCGTAGAGCTCTGTGGGCTCTGTCGAGTAGAAGGTCTTGTGCCTGAGATGACCCCAAAAGTTCTTTAAACAAACCATTTAAAAAGTCCGGTAGACTTGCTGTGGTTATGGATTCTGGGATCCCTCTACATCTCAAATTGTTCCT
The DNA here is from genome assembly GCF_027579735.1 of Bombina bombina. Taxonomy (NCBI): domain Eukaryota; kingdom Metazoa; phylum Chordata; class Amphibia; order Anura; family Bombinatoridae; genus Bombina; species Bombina bombina. The sequence goes on along the minus strand of NC_069499.1, from coordinate 797,885,631 downwards.
TCGGGATCTGTCCTCCTGGTCCGCTATCTTTCCCTCCAGATCTGTAATTATTTCTGCCAGCGTTTGAGCATAGGCAAGGAGGTTTGCATGATCTACTGCCAGATCTTCGTGTTTCTTTTCTAGCGTTTCTGTACGCTCACCTAAGGATGAAAGATCTCGCCTCAATTCACCTACTGACTGCTTTAGTTCCTGACGTAGGGAGGTGTAGTGGGTATCCATCTTGTCCGATAAAGACTTAATTGTGTCCAAGAATGTGGATTGCGACAATGCTGATTGATCCCTACGTGGGCCATCTGCTTTATTGATTTTGCTGCTAAACGTAGGAGCATCTCTGGACTCATCTTCTTATGGTTCTTGGTCTGATACGTTTCTGCTATGGAAATGGTCTGTGAGAGTTCTCTTGGGGTTTTCTTGACGTTTCTGTTTCTTTCCCATAGCTTTTGACATAGTGATATGGGTAGATAAACACTTCTGGATAAGGGCCCACCCTATGCTGCAGTTTGTGTTAGGATTATAAGAGAAGCAACCAATGGTTTCCACCTTAGAGAGGAGGGCTAGAGGGGGTTCCACCCACACCTTCGAAGCGGCCCTCAGCCCTGCATTGTTTCTTGGATGTGAAGGGATGGAACCTGAGGACTAGGTTTAGGGGGGTAGCTGGTGAAGGTCAGTAGGAGGGGAGGTTCAAGATATCTTATAATAAATATTGGAGAGTGATGTAAAATGACCTCTGTCGGGGAACTCTCTCCTGGGGGAGTGCCCCCTCTTGGGCGAAGTGGGAGAAAGGAAGGTGGTTATGACCCGCTGCTAACCTGTAGCAGCGGGAAAGGGAGGAGAGGGTCCCAGAACTTGAAGCTGAGTTAACTGTTACTTAAACCAAGTCAGAGCGTCCCAGATAGATTTTGAGTGTTCTAGGGGTTGTAACAACTTCTCCAGTTTACAGCAGCAGGCCTTGTTAGTAAATACAGCTGAAAAGTTATATAAGATGTGGAACAATGCCTTTATAGTGCTTGTGCCTATGGGAAGTGACAATGTATCATGCGGTAAAAGCTGTGAGGCTTCTCTGTAGCCGTATAACTGTCAACTTGCCTAAGATAAGTATCAGTATAGTGGTCACTGCAGACCGATGGTAGGGAGTATGTTAGGCAGAGTCCTGAACTTTACTGTAAAAAGTTAATCCCCTTACGCAATTTCAACCCCTCAGGTAAGAATGAGTGGAGTTGTTACCTACACTGAGCCTTTGTGGGTTGCGGTGAGTAAAGACGCTTGCAGAGGGCCTGGTGAGTTGATGGCCTGTGTAGTCTGACAAAGCGTGTAGGGAATACCCGGGGCTGCAATGTACTGCCCCACTCAAGATGGCCGCCGAGGGCGTGAAAGTAAGTTGGCCTCTTCACCGGCTACAACCGCAGACTGCTGCGGGGGTCCGTAGGTGTCAGGACTCACCTATTCTGAATGCAAGTGATGCGGCCCGAAGTGTGTAGGCTAAGGAGTCTGTGAGAGCCTTAGAAGGTGGCGCTCCTAGACGGGCGGGTGATAGACAGGTGAGGCTGCAGTGTCTCTGCGGGATGGTCAGGGGTTCTGTGTCCGTATGCGGGTGAGGCAGGCAGCGTAGAAGTAAAGGATCAGATGAGATCGCTGAGTTAGATCCCCGAGTGCGGACTGATAGATGTAGCCTGTTATGCTCCGGGAGCAGGTATGCAGACTGGCGGGCTGCGCTCCAGAGAGGCGTGAAGTTGATATGCGCCGTTCCTGGGTTGAAATTCAGGATTTTTCGGCAGAAGACTTTTTGTTTGTGCCTAGGGGTAGGATGAATATCAGCTTAGGGGGAATAAAACTTCTGAATAGGGGTTACAACCGTTTTTACTCGCTTTTAGATGGGAGAGCTCCTGCTCTATGCGACTAGTTAGCACGGCTGCTGGCTCCGCCCCCCGGGTTTAATTTTTTTTATGTGTTCACATTTTATGGAGGGTTATACACAAAATTGTTTTGTTTATATATTGAAAAAAAATCTTAAAGGGACATGAAACTCAAACATTTTCTTTCACTATTCTGATAGAGAATACAATTTTAAACAACTTTCTAATTTACTTCTATTATCTAATTTGTTTCATTCTCTTGGTATCAGTTGTCGAAGGAGCAGCAATGCACTACTGCTTTCTAACTGGTTTCTAACACATGGGTGAGCCAATGACAATCGGTATATATATGCAATCACCAATCAGCAGCTAGAAGCTAGGTTCTTTGCTGCTCCTGAGCTTACCTAGATAAACCTTTTAGCAAAGGATACAAAGAGAAGGAAGCAAATTAAATTATAGAAGTAAATTGGAAAGTTGTTTAAAATTGTATTCTCTATCTGAATCATGAAAGAAAATTTTTGGGTTTCATGTCCCTTTAAGCATGGATGTGTTATTTGTATCTATCCGTACATACATATCCGTACATACATATATAAAAAATTCTTAAGTTCTCATAATAGCTTTTCTGACATGATGTGTAAATGTCATGGTCACCAGACAACATAGAATTGACGCAAGAAAGTGCTGTGTATTTAGGTTGTGAACATACCTAGTGATATGAGTCTCCCCTGGAGCATGGAGAAAACTTGTTCAAGTTCATTCTTCAAAGGCCATTGCTTAACCTACAGCAAACACTGCACAGCTATTATGTAACAGGCCAAGCCTTCATTCAGAAAACAAAGCTATACATAATGAGATTGTACTTTCTAAATGTACTTATTGGTAAAGACATGGACAAGTAAAACAAAATACAAACTCTCATCATGTAAAAACCATATTAAATGGTCATACAAGTGGTATGAATTCATTATTTACATTCCAAAGTTTTTCATAAAGAATTATTTTTACGTATGCTTTTTTTTTCTATTTTAAAAATTGCAGTGTTCACTCCTTATTAGAAATACGTTTGTTAAAATAATCACACAAGAAATTAAGCAATCTGTTTGTGGGTATTTATTAGATTTTATTGTATTGAAGCTCCAGATAAAACTGTTATGATCAATAAGAGCTATATTTGTGAAATAGAAAAAATATCTAAATATATCCCAATTTATGATTATTGTGTATTATTTATCAAAATGGCTTTTATGTATCTAATTTGTAGCATGTGTCTTGCCTTTGTAATTTTTTTTTACTTTATTGCCAAATGAAGTTTGTGTTCAGAAAGAAAAAAAAAGAATTATAGTTAACTTATATTTCATATTCATAAATGGCTTTGATGACATCATTTATTAAAGTGTAGGTATATGGAAAAAAAAATTAGATCTTATTTTGGAGTTTTAATTTAAAAAAAAAAATTGATCTGCATAGGATATTTTTAAGTTGCAATTGTATTTAAAAAAATAAATAAAAAAATAGATAATAATACTAGAATTAATTAATATGAATATTAAGGGAATGGCCAGTTTGTTATGTACTCTTATTTAGTAGCCACTAGCTTTCTTTTCTTTTTTGTATTTATCTTCTTTTTTTCCAATAATACTTCAAAGCTTAGTCCATAAATTAAATGCATAACATTTAGTATAATAGTAATAATTTTAGCACAGTGTGATTTCTCTTGATGCCGAAAATTGTGGCTGCACATATAAAGTAAATTGGAAAGTTGTTTAAAATTGTATGCTCTATCTGAATCATGAAATAAAAAATGTGGGTTTCCTGTTACTTTAAAGCAAAGGAATATGTAAATCTTTAAAAACTATACGAAAAATAAGGTTATTGCTCTCAACCACAATGAAACCCCTTCTGCTACAGTACTCAAAAAATACCAAAGATTGCTCTCACTTTATTAATTTTCCAACTTATATATAAAGACACGAATGTTAAAAAAACCTATAACCCCAGTTGTAGTAATTACAAATTAATATCATGTTAAAGAGACAATAAAGACCTTGGGGCCTATTTATCAAAGGTCTTGCGGACCTGATCTGACAGTGCGGATCAGGTCCGTAAGACCTTGCTGAATGCGAAGAGCAATACGCTCTCCGCATTTAACATTTCACCAGCAGCTCACAAGAGCTGCTGGCGCAATGCCGCCCCCTGCTGACTTGCGGCCAATCAGGGAGGTGTCAATCAACCCGATCGTACTCGATTGGGTTGAATTCCGGCGATTCCTGTCCGCCTCATCAGAGCAGGTGGACAGGGTTATGAAGAAGTGGTCTTTAGACCGCTGCTTCATAACTGCTGTTTCTGGTGAGTCTGAAGACTCGCCAGAAACACGGGCCGACAAGCTCCATTCGGAGCTTGATAAATGGGCCCCCTTGTAATTACAAGACATTTCTCAAAAAATATACCCACAAGAGTATAAAATAGGGGCGCTACAACATGTGGTGTATCAGAGTTTCTACATATATCCTGATTATCACACCGAATTATGCTATGTGGCGCCTTCTCTGTCTCGTTATAGAATAACTCGTTGTGGAGGCCTTATACCTCGAGGAGAGCTGCCTTTTATCTTTCTAACAAGACACTGGAGACTCATTGGACTTACTTAGTTCTGTGGGACAATCTTGTTTCATACAGGTTTTTATTACCTGGATTTCCCGTACGTAATTTTATGTATAGGTGACACCCCACTCTGGTATTAATATTTACTATCAGTTATATATGTGTGTGTTACCTTTCTTTTGTATACCATATTTCTTGTTACTTTGTTGGACGGTACATAGATGATCTTAACATTCTATGGAAGGGTGATGTCATTTCAGCTGAATCTTTTACTCAACATCTTAACACTAACAATATGGGGCTTACTTTTACTAGTTCCATAGAAATTGAATCTGTGGTTTTTCTGGACCTATATCTAACATTATCTAAAGGTGGTGGTATTGAGTCCAAAAATCATTTTAAAAATGTAGATTGTAACAGCTATCTGGATTTTTCTAGTAATCACCACCTACCCTGGAAGAAAAATGTCCCTTACAGACAATTTAAACGACTAAGAAGAAATTGTAACAACATATCTGATTTTAATATACAAAGCCAAATACTTATATTATATATGTGGGTACACATATGTTATATATGTTTATATGTAGCAAGCAACCATACATTTGGTGTACTGTTTATTTATTTTGCAGATAACCTGTTTAACATATGTGTATACACATTTTTGGGAATTATGCATTCTTTGCGTAATTAGTTTCCAATCTTCAACTGAGTTGTTATTTAATACCAATATGATTATACTATATATGTTGGGAATTAATGTATATTTTTTATAAATTTACACAAATTGTCATATTTTGATACTCTCACTGCTGGTTGTTTAAACATAAAATGTACACATTTTGTATTGTTCCCGTTTTGTATTTTGTGAGAAGAGTGTGATTTAGCTTCACTCCAGGTATGGTTTTAATTATCCTTTTAACCAATCAGGCAACAGGAACCAGTTTATAGGACTGGTGCACACCTGAGACTGTAGCTACGATTACGGCTTCATTGCCGAAACATGTCAGCAGACAGTCACTGGAGTGAGGCTACATACACTCGCTATTTGGCTTGATTTTCCTGTATCTCTGGAGAGAGAGATATTTTTAAGTGCAATAAAGAAAATTTCATTCACCACCGGCTGTTTGTGCACCTCATTCGATTTTGCTTGTCTTTGTGTTGTGGAGCCGAGGATTGCACCAGTTCCAGTGGGGTTCTCTGCATGTCAGGTGCAGCTCACTGATCCAGGTTTTGGAAATTGCCGATAGCTGCACGGCTCTGCTTCGGAGAGGGAGGTTCCGAGAACCGGAAGTGAGCAAGGTGACGTCACACGCCACCCGAAAGGATCCACGCAGAGGGAACCGGAGCGGTTAGAATAGGCGTCAAGTGCCGGACCGCTTGTGTGTGCACCTGGTTTGCGCACAGAGGGTCGTCGTGGATCCGTTTGTTTTCAGCTAACAGAGAAGGTGTCACCGGACGTCACGTAACCAGGAAAGGTGAGAGACTGATTGCAAAATCACACTTGGCATCAAGGCAATTCGTTCAATATTGGTTTGCTCTTTATAACATTCATGGGAGCACTTGCTTATTGCCAAAGCAACCAGTAGTTTTAAGTGCCGACACACATTGACTTTTTGTTTGTTCATTTCGCTTTTTGGTTCAAGTGATTGTGTCTGTGCACTCTATACACTGGTTATTGTTGCAGAGACTTAATTAATTGCACTCATTACTTTTTGCATCATGGATCAAGCTAGTAGTGATATACAAATTGTTAAGTTTTATTCATTACAATCGACAGATGAGAGAAAAGAGGATATTTTGGAATTGGAATCTGTGTTTTCCTCTGACTTCTCCACTTATAACCTCAGCAAACTTTTTGATACAATGGAGTCCCTACTAGAAAAAGAATTAAGATTGAAATGGGACATTTGGACACTCCAAAAGTATATAAAGAGTGGCATGATACGAAGGGGACTAAGTATAAATAAATTTCCCACGTTTGCTGTGGAAGATATGGAATTCATAAGGGTTTGGAATAGTGTTTTGTCAGACTGTGCCTTTAGACTAATGGGAATGTTAGTAGAATTCAAATTGAGACAGCTAAATTCCATTTCTGATTAAATCAATTGCTTGCAAGTAGAATTAAATACACGTAGCAATGATGTTATGTTCAGTAAGTTTGACAACATTTTGCAAGACACCATAGCAGAGACAAAAAACCTAATTATGGATATTAAACACGATAAATACCTCAGAGATTTAGGGGATTAGGAGTCCAATAAAATATATATTTGGAACAGAAAGCAAAGAACCAATTACAGGAGGGAAAATGATCAGAGAAAATATCCCAAGGGTAATAAAAATAAAAACAAAAATAAAAACAAAAATAATAACAACAAAAATCCCAAATCCAAGAAAGTCACATTCAATGAAAGTGAAGCAGAATCCTCAGGGGATTATTCATCCTCAGGTGAGGAAAGGGAGGAGATAGGAGAAAATAGCAGTGTACACCAATTGAACCACATGTCATCCACTACACTCACACCCAGTGTAGGCTCTAAATACACATTAGAACAAAGGGGAAATATGGAAACTTTAGCCACAGGCAACACTGAGCAGGCAGATATTGTGCAGGTTTTTTCAAAGGCAACAAAAAGATTCGAAGGGGGGGGAGGAGAAAAGGGAGAAAAAGGAATTTTGAAAGGGACTCCACTACCCCCCAGAAGGGGCAGGTCAAAGACCAAATACAATTAAATTCTGTTATCAATCTGTCTTCTTATCCACTAAACGAATTGGAGCGCAAAGTTTTGAGCTTGGGTCTCAACTTTGTGCCGACAGATAATTTTAATCTATTTCAGACGCTGGTGGACGTTAACAGATTGATAAGGAATTTGACCTTAAAGAAATACTACAGTACTACCCCGAATGATCTTTCTTCAGATGGAGAGACTACTGAATATCTCTCGGTCCATAAGGATCCCCCCTTGTCCTTTGAGGAAGCCTGGGATTTGGAGAATCTTGAGACACTGCGAACAGAAGGACTATCAGAATTTGATTTATCTGATTATACCCATAACAAAGGTCCTTCTTTCCGCCGTGCCTCCAGATACTATCCCATTCACATAAGAGGAACAATTCTGGAAAAATTTCAGACCAGGGTTGAGTCAGATTTAAACAAATTGGCTTATACCATTAATAGAAGCAAAAGTTCTAATCTTAGCAAGAAAGAAATTGGTACCCTTAATGGTCTAAAAGAGAATCACAATTTAGTGATTAGGTCAGCAGATAAGGGGGGTCAGTGGTGGTTATGGATAGGTGTTTTTTTTATCCATGAAGCACTAAGACAACTCACTGACCCCGCACAGTACCAGGTATTGGACTTTAACCCTGTACACCGTTTTAAATGTGATCTGTTACAGTTATTGGATGATGGGAAAGAAGAGGGTTTTATCGATCAAACCACATTTGATTTTTTAGTGGTAGATTGCCCAATCACTCCCATCTTTAACTTTTTACCCAAAGTCCACAAGTCCCTTGTGGATGTGAGGGGTAGGCCTATCATTAGTGGCATTGGTTCCCTGTTTGAGCCCCTTTCCCAGTGGCTGGATGAGATTCTGCAGCCACTGGTGAAGGGGCTAAATAGTTACCTGAGAGATACCAAACAGCTACTTAATGAAATGGTTAATGTTGTGTGGAGGGAGGGGTATAGTTGGCTTACAATTGATGTTGTGGCACTGTACTCCTCAATTCCACACAATAAAGGCCTTGAACCTTTGAATTTTTGCCTGTTAAGATTCACGAACTTTAGTCTTGAGTTTCGTGGGTTTATTCTCAGAGTGACAGAATTTCTACTGACACATAATGCCTTTGTTTTCGAGGGAGTTCACTACCTGCAGAGATGTAGGACAGCCATGGGGGCAAAATTTGCCCCTTCCTACGCCAACCTTTTCATGGGTTGGTGGGAGCTGTCCCACATCTTTGGATGTGATGAACTCTGGAAACATAAAATCATTTACTACAGGAGATACATTGACGACCTGCTGATGATATGGCATGGTACAGAAGAAGAAGCTTTGGGCTTTGTATCCTTACTGAATGAAAACAGTATAGGCATAAAATTCACTTTTGAATTTAATAAAGTCAGTATTAACTATTTGGATGTCACTCTGACAGGCAAAAGTAACAGAAACGTTATTAGTAAGGTGTACAGAAAGCCCATTACTGGTAACACTCTCCTCCACGCCAAGAGTAATCATCCGAAAAGAGTCTTTAAATCAGTCCTAAAAGGGCAGTTCATTAGACTCCGGAGGAATTGTACAACAGACAATGAGTATGATAAACAATCTTTGGAGTTGGAGGAGAGGTTTTGTGAAAGAGGCTACAAAAGGGACATGGTCAGTTATCATAGATTATGTATCGGAGCCACCCCAAGGAATATCTATCTTGAAAGTAAAAACAAAGATAGAGAACACAAATTCGAGGGGGTTTCTTTCATCACCCAATACAGCAATCAATTCCATCAAATCTGCAATATTGTCAGGAAACACTTCAATATTCTTAAAGCAGATGATGGTTTGATGGACACTGTTTCAAAAGGGTGTAGATATGCTTTCAGACGAGGTACAAGCCTAGGTAATATACTTGCTCCCACACAGCTCAAGATCAGGGATGATGTTGTTGGTTCATCCTGGATCACATTTAAGGGCACCTATAGATGTAATTTTGCTCAGTGCATTGCCTGTGAATTCCTACAACAAGGTGAAGGTTTTAGGAGCTCCACAACTGGAGAGACTTTTTGACATTTCTCTTGCTTAAATTGTAGAACCAAGTTCGCAATTTATCTTTTGACCTGCATAGAGTGTGGGGTACAATATACAGGGCTCACAACTAGAGAGACTAGGGAAAGGATCAGGGAACATGTTTCAAATATTAAGAATGGCAAGCTGACCACACCCTTAGTCCAGCATTTTAAAACCTGTCACAATACAAGTACCAAGACGCTAAGATGGACCATTATAGAACAGGTCAAAACTAACAAGCGTGGTGGTGACAGGGAAAAGTTGCTGGCTAAAAGGGAAGTGTTTTGGATACACAGACTCAGGACCAGAGTCCCAGAAGGGTTAAATTCAGAATTTGACCTGATAAACTTCTGGGAATAAATTTCTGGTTCTGTGTCTGTGTATCCAAGATTAAGTCTTTGGACTTTTTGAATGCTTTACCTCTACACATGCACACTGTAGCCCTTGTATATATATATGATAAGAGACAATGTGGGTACACATATGTTATATATGTTTATATGTAGCAAGCAACCATACATTTGGTGTACTGTTTATTTATTTTGCAGATCACCTGTTTAACATATGTGTATACACATTTTTGGGAATTATGCATTCTTTGCGTAATTAGTTTCCAATCTTCAACTAAGTTGTTATTTAATACCAATATGATTATACTATATATGTTGGGAATTAATGTATATTTTTTATAAATTTACACAAATTGTCATATTTTGATACTCTCACTGCTGGTTGTTTAAACATAAAATGTACACATTTTGTATTGTTACACTTTGTAATGGGAAAATGACATCCCGTTTTGTATTTTGTGAGAAGAGTGTGATTTAGATTCACTCCAGGTATGGTTTTAATTATCCTTTTAACCAATCAGGCAACAGGAACCAGTTTATAGGACTGGTGCACACCTGAGACTGTAGCTACGATTACGGCTTCATTGCCGAAACATGTCAGCAGACAGTCACTGGAGTGAGGCTACATCCACTCGCTATTTGGCTTGATTTTCCTGTATCTCTGGAGAGAGAGATATTTTTAAGTGCAATAAATAAAATTTCATTCACCACCGGCTGTTTGTGCACCTCATTCGATTTTGCTTGTCTTTCTAAAGGTGGTGGTATTGAGTCCAAAAATCATTTTAAAAATGTAGATTGTAACAGCTATCTGGATTTTTCTAGTAATCACCACCTACCCTGGAAGAAAAATGTCCCTTACAGACAATTTAAACGACTAAGAAGAAATTGTAACAACATATCTGATTTTAATATACAAAGCCAAATACTTATAGAAAGATTTTTAGAAAAAGGGATACCCTAGAGAGTTAATTGAGGGAAGCCTCAATAGAGCTAGATCAGACAATAGGGATGATTACTTTCAAAAAAAGTCTATTAAAGATAAGAATAAAGAAGACCAGAATAAAAACAATAATAGCATGTTTATAACACAATATAATATGAATCATAAATTAATTAATAATATAATTAGAAAACATTGGGGTATAATAATGAGAGATCCAATACTTGAAAAACCAAAATGTGTATTCAGACGGGCACCTACACTTAGGAACTTGTTGGCCCCTAGTAAAGTAATAGTTAATACTAACAACAAAAAGGATTTGATCCCTAAAAGAATTCAAGGATCCCTTACAAATGTAAAAAGGAAAGTCAATAGGAAATGTGTATACAAATGTCAAAATAAGAAATGTAGAATGTGTAAATACATTATATTAGGAACTACTAATTTTACATCTTATACCACGGGCCTTACTTTTTCAATACAAGATCATCTCACGTGTGCATCATCTTATGTGGTATATCTCCTGATATGTCAATTATGTGAAGTTCAGTACGTAGGGCGCACCTGTCGAATAGTTAGGACTAGGTGGAATGAACATTATAGAAACATGTAAAATAAGGTAAAGAATCACATTGTCCCTAAATACTGTCACTCTGTTCATCAGGGTAATTTGAATATATTCTGTATTACACCAACTGAATACATTCCGCCTTCAAATTTATATAACAGGTATAATAGACTGCGCCAACGCGAGACATTTTGGATCTACCAATTGGGAACATTGTACCCTAATGGTCTCAATATGAATGTGGACTTAGTAGCCTTCTGCACATGATTATACATATTAAACACATATTAAATTATATATATTATAATTTAAGAGCACTCGTTTTAATATTAAAGATCACAATCACATGATTAGTATCATTACTCCTCTGATATAGTTGTTTATATATTTATAAATATATGTTAACAATATCATTGGACCTTCTCTTATATATAGATTATACACGAGACACCAAGACTCACTGTATTTGTATTTTTTAAAAATTAAGTAAATTTACATAGGATCACCTATCATGCTTATTCTTATACACTACTAAATTTAATTATTTTAAGTAGATATATGCCACATCTAAAGTTGCTTGCTATCTTATGATAGATAGATCTTGGGTGGATTGATCGATTATGCTGTGTACATATATATATATATATATTTTAATTAGTATGAACTGTACTTGGTAGTAATAATATCATCATACAAGACCACCCTAGATAACGTACACAAGCCGCTTCTATTGGCTCTTATAGACAACTCCCACTTCATTACGAGCACATTGAGTATAGATATTGCATTTGAGCCGCATCTATTGGCTCTTTTTTATAGATAACTCCCATTTTTATTACAAGCACATACAACTATAATGGCTATGCTGTGTAGAACGTCACAATACGTCATGTTAATAAACACCTATTAGAAATGTATACGTCAATCACTTTCTAACTATTGGCAGACCGTAAGTTTGTATACACCGCCCACACACCTATTAGACATTGACACGTCATCCACCCTCTAACTATTGGTGGATCGTAAGTCTGTATACACCGCCAACATTTTCATGCAAATAGTTTCTGCAAACAATACAAATCGGATAGTTAGTAAGTCAAGTTTTATATATATATATATATATATATATATATATATACACACTATCTATATCTCCGCCTGACACTAAGGCATCTGTAAGTTAATAATGAGGGTTATTGCATTACTTTATGCTCGATTGTATATGTCCGTTTTTTATGTTTTTTTATGCCGATTTTGTTATATGATGAACTGTTTATATGATGAATTATGAATTTTATCTTGGATTCATTTGGTATATTGCGCCTCTAGATTGAGGAATGATATAGATCCTATACAGGTTGCGATTGTATAATACCAATTGTAACGGCATGCTGTGTAACATCAACACATACTATTGCTGATGCCTGGGAAACACATTAATTGTTATGTTGTACACATGATCTAGTTTTTATATTTTATATTTTTTATTTATTATTTTTATACATCCTTGAGTGATGTGTATATCATATATTATTACGATTTGTGAAGTCTATTATTATGATTCAGTAATTTTTACCTGCATTCTGAAAGTGTTAATGATCTTGTTTGCTGCCATATTGTATCCCATCTGAAAATCATGTGACCAATAAAGGGAAATTAGGGTGTGTTTGATAAATAGCCATTTCTATTGGCTTTATTAGTATATATTAAGTAGCAAGTTTAGTATAGTTTTATCAGCCTGAGGAAACAGTACTGGATACTGAGAAATGTGTTGCTGTGTTTTTAATGTGTTAATAAAAAACACTTTTATACATACTACTTGCTACGTTGCCTCTTTTGGATATCCCTGCCTGTCGTAACCCTCTAACTGCTGGAGGTGAAACAGTGTAATTGACCTACAAGTATCACGTTCATCTAGTGATTACTAATTGGTTCCTGGGAGTCTGAGCTTGAGAGGAGAGTTTTACCGGACAACTCTGAGGTTCCGGTCTGCCCA